>NC_044981.1:164615207-164930914 GCF_008728515.1 Papio anubis
CATGGTTGCTTTATCCACAGGGAAAGCTTATGAGCTTATGACCTGGGGCAGTTGTGAGTTCTGAATGCAGGCTGCCTGGAACTTAGCTCGCTGCTTCTAGTGGAACACTGTGGGAGTGGGGTTTGCCTCAGTAAGTTTGTGGGATCTGTGTGGGACTTACTGCTGCCTGGCCTTCCCCAATCCCTGCACAAAGTCTTTTGTGCAGCAGAGGCAGAAACATTCCTTTCTGGAACATTAGCTCAGTGGCCTGAGAGCTCTTACTGTTCCCTGACACCTATGGGGCTGCTTCTTGCCCTGGACATGTAGAGTCAAAGTACAAATCCTCCTGACCCAGCCCCTGCCTGGGTTTGCTCTGTTACCCACCCTGGTAGCTTAGAACAAAGGACAAAATATTCGGGAGCTATGTGTCCCTGACCATTGCCTGAGAAACCAGAGTGACTCCACAAGCAACATAAGGCAAGCAAAAATCTCACCGCTACTACCATAACTGTCGCTCTATTGGAAGCACAATCTTCTGGCTGGAGGCCAACCAACACAGTCCATTGCAGCATCTCCTGGTAGAATAACACTGTACCCAGAAAGAAGAAAATGGCTGTGTGACCTCAGCTATCACCACTAGTTGTATCACTATGGATAACCAGAGGTTCTGGAGTCTATTAATGTGACCAGTTTATTACTATTGTAACTTATGCTCAAGAAAGCCAACACACCATGGCTATCTGTAACCAAGGAATCTCACAGAGTCTACATTACTCCTCTGACACCGCAATTAAAGCTGATGCTGCCATCCACTGCTGGGAGACTTGAGGACAGGTCACATAATCAGATATCTTGCAGACACTCCCCAGCACTATCCTGGAGTGAGGCAACTTAACTGGGTGGCTAGACCAGAGGAGCAACAGCACTCACAGTATTCTGGCTCCTAACCACTCCCACTTCTAGGCGATGGGGAGTACACCAAATAAAGGGAATACTTCATGGGAAAAAAGAATCCTGATGGCAGGCCTTGTGCACCAGATCTTTCCACTGGTGGGAAGTTTCTTTCAGCAGAGACACAGTTGCAGTGCTAGGCTCAGCAGGAAAAGTCTTCAGCTCTAACCCAACAGTCAGACAGCCCTTGTGCATGTGAAGAGTCTTGGATAAGGGAATGTCTATTGTTATTTATCTACCAACAAAGGCACATTTTTGGCTTCTCTTACAGGAGCTTGGCATGGGTGCAACTATAGAAAGATTTTCTGGAACACAACAGGGTGACTGCATTGCCACAGGAGGAGCACCCCCCAGGTTCAGGCTTGCATGAGAGACAGAGTCACAATTCCTCCCCACTTGAAATATCAACATTTCTACAGATGAAAATAGGTACCTGTTTGATATGAATAGCCAGAGCACTGGGACAGAAGTGTGTCTGAGAGGCAGATAGCTTTCCTGTTTGCCAGGCAGAGGAGCTAAGGTGACTTCAATTCATCTTTTTGATAAGACCTTAACGTGACTCAATTAAAGCTCCTCCAGCCACCTCTGTCAAGGCTGGGACCTCTGCCCACCATCAAGTATTGTATTCACCCATTTTCTTTAGCCGCAACTGGTCCCGACCTAGGGACACCTCCCTACTGGCCTGAAGGCTGAACCATCAAACCAGTAAATAATATACTGGGCTAAATAAATAAATAAATGCACAGCATGAGGAAATGAGGTAAACTTCAAGAGACCTCTACCATTCCAACCCCATAGGAGACAATGAACTTGCTCACACATCAAACATATTGCTACTACACCCAGCATATGAGAAATTCAACATACAAAGATTCTCTGCAACCAAGGAAATCTTATAGAGTCTTTATCCCTGAAAGCACCAAGAACTGAATTAGGCTATACATAACCATAAGCATTAAAGCTATATCTTTAAAGGGAAAAAAAAAAGCAGTAAAAGAAAACATATATTCAATAATAATTTTTAAAAATTCTACCCAAATTAGAAGGAACCAAAAAAGTAACTCTGGTAATATAATAAAGCAGGATTCTATAACACCCGCAAAAGATTGCACTACCTTTCCAGCAATGGAACAAAATCAAGATGAAATATTTGAAATACCAAGTAAAGAATTCAGAAGATCTATTATTAAGATACCCAAGAAGATCTGAGAGAAGGAGAAAATCATCATAAAGCAATTTAAAAAGCAGTTCAGAATTTAAATAAAAACATTTCTAGAGAGTTAGATATCATAAAATAAAATCATTCAGAACTTCTGGAAATGGATGGCACAGTTAGGAAACTACAAAGTGCAGTGAAAAGTTTTAACAATATACTAGAACAAGTAGAAAAAGCTTTTCAGAGATCGAAGACAAGGCTTCTGAATTTGCCAATCAGGCAAAAATAAAGAAAGGACAATCAAAAGAAATGAAGCCTTCAAGAAATATAGGATTATGTAAAATGTCCAAACCTAAGAATAATTGGTGTTCTTGAGGGAGAAGAGAAAACAAAAAAGTCTGGAAAACTTATTTGGGAAAAACTTTCCTGGCCTGCCTAGAGATTTAGATATCTAAATGCAATAAACTCAAAAAACTCCTGGGAAACTCGTTGCATAAAGATCTTCACCAAGGCATGTAGTCATCAAGCTATCTAAAGTCACCATGAAGGAAATAATTCTTAGAGCAAAATGACAAAAGCATCAGATAATCTATAAATGAAAAACTATCAGACTAATAGCATACTTCTCAGCAGAACCCTACATGCCAGAAGGGTTTGGAGTCTTATCCTCAGCCTCCTTAAGCATAACTGTCAGCCAAAAATTTTGTAGCCAGTGAAACTAAGTTGCATAAATGAAGTAGAAATAAGGCCATTTTATTATAAGGAAATGCTGAGAAAATTTGTCATTACAAAACCAGCACTACAAAAGAAAGCTAAAAGAAATTCTAAACTTTGAAATAAAAGTTTAATATGCACCAAATTAGAACTTCTTAAAAACTTAAAACTCACGGGGCCTATAAAACAATAATGCAATGAAAAAGTGAACTAGGTAGATAATAATTAGAATGATGAACAGAATATTACTTCACATCTCAATATGCTCATTGAATGTAAATGACCTAAATGCTCCACTTAAAATATACAGGAGGTAAAATGGATTTAAAAAATCACAAACCAAATATCTTCTGTCTTCAATAGACTCACTTAATATGGAAGGATTCATACAAACTCAAGGTAAAGGTGTTAAAAAATATTTCACATGAATGGAAACCACAAGCAAGCAGAAGTAGCTATTATTATATCACACAAAACAGACTTTGAAGAAACAACAGTTAAAAAAAGATGAAGGTCATTATATAATAATAAAATAATAAATTCACAAAAATATATTAAAATATTAAATTTATATGCACCTAAAACTGCAGCTACTAGATTCATAAAATAATTACTGCTAAGCCTAAGAAATGAGATAGACAGTAACACAATAATTGTAGGAGAATTCTAAACACCACTGACAACACTAGACAGTTCATCAAGGCAAAACGTTAACAAAGGAACAATGGACTTAAATGATATGCTGAAACAAATGGACTTAACAGATATTTACATAACATTCTAACCAACAAGTTTAGAATATACATTCTTCTCATCAGCACATAGAACATTCTCCAAGATAGACCATATGAAAGAACCACAAAACAAGTCTCAGTAAACTTTAAAACCACATACACAGTGTTCTTACTCATAAGTGGAAGTTGAACAATGAGAACACATGGACACAGGGAGGGGAAAAACACACACTTGTCAGGGGGTGAGGGACAAGGAGAAGGAGAGCATTAGGACAAATTCCTAATGCATGCGGAGCTTAAAACCTACCTGATGAGTTGATAAGTGTAGCAAACCACCGTGACACATGTATACCTATGTAACAAACCTGCATATTCTGCACACATATCCTGGAACTTTAAAAATATTGAAATCGTGGCAAATATCCTCTCACACCCTAATGAAATCAAAATAGAAATCAACTCTAGAAGGAACCTTCAAAATTATACAAATACATCAGAATTAAATAATCTCCCAAATGATGTCTGAGTTAAAAATGAAATCATTATAAATTTTAAAATTCCTTAAATTGAATGGTAATAATAGCTCAAGTTTTCAATAACTCTGGGATACAGAAAAAGCAGTGTTTAATAGGAAAGTCTATAGCACTAAATGCCTACATCAAAAAGCCTCAAAGAACACAAAGGGACAACCTAACGTCACACCTCAGGAAACTAGAGAAACAAAAACAAACTAAACCCAAAGCAAGCAGAAGAAAAGAAATAACAAAAATCAGAGAAGAACTAGATGAAATTAAAACAAAAGAATTAATTAAAAATCTGGTTACTTGAAAAAATAAACAAAATTGATAGACCTTTAGCTAGATGAGCCAAGAAAAAAGAGAGGATCCAAATAAGCACAATTAGAAATGAGACTGGAGACATTACAACTGACACTACAGAAATACAAAAGATTACCTGAGACTACTATGAACACTTTTATGTGCACAAACTAGAAAACTTAGAGAAACTAGATAAATTCCTGAAAAAGTTCAACCCTCCTAGATTAAATCAGGAAGAAATAGAAACCTGGAACAAATAACAAGCAGCAAGATTGCATTCATAATTTACAAATGACCAACATAATAAAAGCTCAGGACCTGAATTATACCAGACATTCAGAGAAATATTGTTATCAAGCCTAGTGAAACCATTTCAAAAGACTGAGAAAAAGGGACCTGATATCATTTGGCTGTGTCCCCACCCACATCTTACATTGAGTTTCCACCTGTTGTGGGAAGGAACCAGTGGGAGGTGATTGAATAATGGGGGCAAGCCTTTTCCATGCTGTTCTCATGATAATGAGCCTCATGAGATCTGATATTTTTAAAAAGAAAAGTTACCCTGCACAAGTTCTCTCTCTTTGTGCCCTGCCATTTATGTAAAATGTGACTTGCTCCTCCTTGCCTTCCACTATGATTGTGAGGCTTCCCCAGCCATGTGTAATTGTAAGTCCATTAAACTTCTTTCTTTTGTAAATTGCCCAGTCTCTGGTATGTCTCTATCAGCAGCATGAAAATGCATTAATACAGTAAATTGGCACCAGTAGAGTGGGGTATTGCTGAGAATATACCCCAAAATGTGGAAATCACTTTGGAACTGTGTAACAGGCAGAAATTGGAACAGATTAGAGGGCTCAGAAAGAGACAGGAAAATGTGAGAAAGTTTGGAACTTCTCACATGTCAAAATGACTTTGACAAAAAATGCTGATAGTGATATGAACAATAAGGTCCAGGCCGAGTGGGTTTCAGAAGGAGATGAGGAACTTGTTGGGAATTGGAGCAAAGGTGACTCTTGTTACGTTTTAGCAGAGAGACTGGTGGCATTTTGCCCCTGCTCTAGAGATTTATGGAACTTTGAACATGAGAGAGATGATTTAGGGTATCTGGCAGAAGAAATTTCTAAGCAGCAAAGCATTCAAGAGGTGACTTGGGTACTGTTAAAGGCATTCAGTTTTATGAGGAAAGCAGAGCATAAAAATTCAGAAAATTTGCAGCCTGACAATGCAATAGAAAAGAAAATCCCATTTTCTGAGGAGAAATTCAATCCTGCTGCATTAATTTGCATATGTAATGAGAAACCATATGTTAATTTCCAAGACAATGAGGAAAATGTCTCCAGAGCATGTCAGAGGTCTCCACAGCTACACCTCCCATTACAAGCCCTAAGGTCTAGGAGGAAAATGTGGTTCCATGGGCCAGGCCCAGGGTCCCCTTGCTGTATGCAGCCTAGGGAATGGTGCCCTGTGTCCCAGCCACTCCAGCTGTGGCTGAAAGGGGCCAATGTAGAAATGGAATGTGACTTCAGAGGGTGGAAGCTTCAAGCTTTGGCAACTTCCATGTGATGTCAAACCTGCAGGTGCACAGAAGTCAAGAATTGAGGTTTGGGAACCTCCACTTAGAAAATCCTGGATGTCCCAGCAGAATTTTGCTGCAGGAGTGGGGCTGTCATACAGAACCTCTGCTAGGGCAGTGTGGAAGGGAGATGAGGAGTTGGAGCTCCCACACAGAGTCCCTGCTGAGGTACTACCAAGTGGAGCTGTGAGAAGAAGACTGCTGACCTCCATACCCCAGAATGGTAGATTCACTGACAGCTTAGTCTGTGTGCCTGGAAAAGCCACAGACACTCAACACGAACCCATGAAATCAGCTGGGAGGAAGGTTGTACCCTGCTAAGCCACAAGGGCAGAGTTGCCCAAGACCATGGGAACCCACCTCTGGCATCAGCATGACCCAGGTGTGAGACATGGAGTCAAAGGAGATAATTTTGAAGCTTTTAAGATTTGACTGCCCTGCTGGATTTTGGACTTGCATGGGCCCTGTAGCCCCTTTGTGTATTTACCAAATGCCTGTATCCCCACTATATCTAGGAAGTAACTAACCTGCTGTTGATTTTACAGGCTCATAGGTAGAAGGTAGTCACCTTGTCTCAGATGAGACTTTGGATTGTGGACTTTTGAGTTAATGATGAAATGAGTTAAGACTTTGGGGAAATGTTGGGAAGGCAAGATTGGTTTTGAAACATGAGGATGTGAGATTTTGGAGGGGCCAGGGGCAGAATGATATGATTTGGCTATGTCCCTACCCAAATCCCATCTTGAATTCCCACATGTTGTGAGAGGGACCCAGTGCAAGGTGATTGAATCATGGGAGTAAGTCTTTCCTGTGTTGTTCTTATGATAGTGAATAAGTATCATGAGATCTGATGATTTTAAAAAGAGGAGTTCCCCTGCACAAGCTCTCTCTCTTTGCCTGCTGCCATCCATGTAAGACGTGACTTGCTCCTCCTTCCCTTCCACCATGATTGTGAAGCCTCCCCAGCCATATATAACTGTAAGTCCATTAAACCTCTTTTGTTTGTAAATTGCCCAGTATCAGTTATGTCTTTATCAGTAGTGTGAAAATTGACTATTGCTGACCTCTTCCCTAAATCGTCCTATAAATCCAGTATCACCCTTATAGCAAAACCAGGTAATGACATTAAAAAAAAAAAAAAAAAAAAAAAAGAAAGAAAGAAAGAAAAGAAAAGAAAAGAAAACTACAGACCAGTATTCCTGATGAACATAGATGCAAACATTCTCAACAAAATACCAGTTAACAAAATTCAACAGCATGTCAAAAATATAATACACCATGATTAAGTGGGTTTCATCCCAAGGATGCAGGGATAGTTTACATACATAAGTCAATAAATGAGACACATCACATACAAAGGATTAAAAGCAAAAACTATAGCATCACCTCAACAGATGCAGAAAAAGCATTTGATTAGTTGCAGCATCTCTATATGATAAGAAGTCTTAAGAGACTCAGCATTGAAGGCACTTACCTCAAAATAGTAGAATGCCATACCTGACAAACCCACAGCCAGCATCATACTGAATGGGGAAAAAATTACATTCTTCCTGAGAACTGGAATCAGAAAAGGATGTCCACTTTCTCCATACCTATTTAACATAGTTCTAGAAGTCCTAGCCAGAACAAAAACTCTTAGATTTGATAAACAAACTCAACAAAGTCTCAGGTTACACAATCAATGTACACAAGTCAGTGGCACTGTTATACAACAACAACCATGCTGAGAATAAAATCAATAACTCAATCTTTTTGACAACAGCTACAAAGAAAAAATAAAATGTTTAGGAATATCTTTAACCAGGGAGGTTAAAGGAGATCTACAAGCAGAACTACAACACACTGTTCAAATAAATCATAGATCACACACACACACACACACGAAATATGGAAACATTCTATGCTCATGAATTGGAAGAGTCAATATTACTAATACAACCATACTGGCCAAAACAATTTACAGATTCAATGTAATTCACATTAAAATACCAACATTTTTCACAGAATTAGAAAAACAATCCTAAAAATTGTATAGAATAAAATAAAAGCTCAAATAGCCAAAGAAATCTTAAACAAAAAGAACAAATCTAGAGGCATCATATTACCAACTTCAAATTATACTATAAGGCTATAGTTATCAAAACAGCATGGTACTGGTATAAATGCTGGCACATGGTCCAATAGAACAAAATAGATAACACAGAAATAAAGCCAAATACATATAGCTAACTGATCTTTGACAAAACATAAAAAATATAAATTGAGGAAAAGACACCCTATTTAGTAAACCCAAAACTCACTTTGAATTGTAAAAATCCCCATGTGTCATGTGAGGGACCTGATGGGAGGCAATTAAATCATGGGAGTGAGCTTTTCCCATGCTGTTCTCGTGATAATGAATAAGCCTCGTGAGATCTTATGGTTTTATAAAGGGGACTTACCCTGCACATGCTCTCTTGCCTGCCATCATGTAAGACTGGACTTTGCTCTTCCTTCACCTTCTGTCATGATTGTGAGGTCTCTCCAGCCATGTGGAACTGTGAGGCTATTGTATCTCTTTCCTTTATAAATTATCCAGCCTTGGATATGTGTTTATTAGCAGCGTGAGAACAAACTAATACATCTGATTTCCTGATAGTATCAACAAAAGTCCAGGAATTGAGTCTCATTGTCTCTAATTAGCTTGACCTTTGTCATAAACTCAATCCTGAATCAAAAACTATAGACAGAGGAATAAAATGTGATTGTTGTAGGCTTATGCCATAAATTTGTATCTATAGAGCTTGTATTATAGTTAGTTTCACCTGAAGTACATAGTGTGAAATTAAAATTAGGATATTTAAATACAGAAAAGTGGTTTCTGGGTGGCCAAAACAAAACAAATGTTAACTACAAGAAAACAGGTTACATAGCAGCACACACCTCAACTAAAGTGTATTTCATATGGAAATATATACTGTTCCTAGTACCAAGAGCTGTCACATGACATTGCATTTAACAATACCTTGTTAAAGTATTCCCATTACATAGACATAGGAAGACAGAAGAGAATAAAGTTCCAAGAAGTACAAGAAAAATCCCAAACATGATGTATAAATGTGTAATGTGAAAAGAGCAATGACAGAACAAACACCAGAAGAGAGCTATTATCTTATAGTCAGGAAAGGTCTGCCCAATATCTTATCTCCTTCCTCACATAGAGTCCTAACTTTATTTATACAGATAATTTTCCAAAGAAATACAATTCTAATGTTACAGAAAATATCAACAGAAAGCAGATTTTTATTTGCATATTTTATTACATTTATACCTAAGTATTTCATTTTGGGAGATGCTAATGTACATGGTATTGCGTACTTAATTTTGGATTCCAATTGTTGTTTTCTCATAATTTTTTAGTTTTAATTTTTGGGGGTATATAAGAGGTGTGTATTTTTTATTGCTTGTACATACAAAAGTGACTGAATGGCTTTTGTACATTAACCTTGTATCATTCAATCCTGCTATAATTGCTTATTAGTTCCAGGATAGTCAACCTTGTCAATTTTTTAAAAAATTATTCTACATGTGCAATCTGCGCACAATAACAACTTTACTGCTTCCTTCTCAATCTGTTTATCTTCTACTTATTTTTTTCTTGTCCTGTTGCATTCACTAAGATTTGCAGCACAATATTGAAAAGGAATGGTGAGAGGGACATCCTTGCCATGTTCCTGATTTTGGTGGTAAAATGTCTGGTTTATCACCATGGATTATAATCTTATCTGTAGGTATTTTTGAGATTCTTTATAAATTTTAGATAGTTTCCCTAGACTACAATACATTTTTATGCCTAGAAAACTTTGAGCTAGTCATGCATTAATAATTTGGTTTCCTTGAGTGTTCTTAGTTTTACAAGGCAATACAAAAATTCACACTCACATGGGGTCCTAGATGAGTTTTCTGCATTTTGAATTGATTATTCTGTACTGTAGGGCTGTCTAATCAGATACTACCACAGTCACTGAAAATGAACGCTTTCATAGATCCTTGCTCTCTTATTCATGTAACCACCATGCAAGGAAGACAGGGAGTGGGGCTGACAATTAGATGGCACACGAGGCTGTATTCCACTCTCAAGAATCCTCACAGGAACGGTTAGCAGCAGTAGAAAATAATGATGGAATCATTTAAAATGCTTTAATTCAACTCTAGGTCATATGCATATTCTTTAACAACAGGTAGTTTATATTCTGGCTTGGTTAGGTAAAGCATAAGTTAGAGGTGAAACGGGATAAGTTTTTGCCTTCCACTTGGAAATTAGAGACCAGTTTCTATTTTTTTAAACGTCTATTGAGAAACGTCTTCAACTATATAAGCAACAAATATCTGATGATACTAGCTAGCCTACTAAAATACAATGTGTGACTACGAAGTAAAGTGGAAGTCAGTCTAATTGTGTCAAACACATACATCAGTTTCAATAACCCAAGGATTTTATTGCTACTTTGAGAATTATTACTCAAATATGGATGGAGTAATAATGGGCAATAATGGGCTTATGGGCACAAACTGAGAAATCACTTTGGATTTTAATAAACTCTCACATCTGATTATATTTTCAATTTTAATGACCAAATATTCTTTTCCCTCACAAGTTATTTACAAATATATGGTGTGTGGATTACCAGCCTATCTTTTCATGGGAAGCTTCTGGTAAGGGCTTCAATGATTGTTTCTCTTTGTTCCATTCATTCTTCAGAATCCCAACATTGTATTGTTAAATCTGCCCCATTCTCTAGTTATAGACCTTGACTTCTAATTACTGCTGGAGAAAATCATATAAAAATGCTTTAATGTTAGGACGAGTGGGGCGGCTCATGCCCGTAGTCCCACAACTTTGGAAGGCCAAGGCAGGCAGATCACTTGAGGTCAGAAATTCAAGACCAGCCCGGCCAGTGTGGTGAAACCCCATCTGCACTAAAAATACAAAAAGTAGTCTGGCGCCATGGCACATGCCTGTAATCCCAGTTACTCAGGAGGCTGAGGCAGGAGAATCATTTGAACCTGGGAGGCAGAGGTTGCAGCGAGCCGAGATTGCACCACCACACTCCAGCCTAGATGACAGAGCAAGATGCAAGACTCCATCTCAAAAAAAAAAAAAAAATGCTTTAATGTTATCTATCACACTAAAATTATGTTAATATGGGGGACATATACAGCACTTTGGGATATACCTCTATGACATATACCTCTATGACATAGAATTACAACTCAACATGTAAACTAGAAAACTTACAGTAATTTACATTGATATTAAGTTACTTTCTCCACTTTATGCATCAATATATGTTTAATCAATGTTTTCAGCATTTTTAATCAAAACCAACTTCAAATATATGAATATATGACCATATATATGGTCACAGAGGCTGGTGTTGAACCTCTGGTACAGATTTTAATACATCATCCTTGCTTTGTTACACACTGTCATTACTAGTCCATGTGTGGTCCTGTTTTGCTTTTCTAATTAAGTATATGGCATATACCTCTACGACAGATTATAGTACAAAAAGTGGAAGCAAGGCTTTTTTCAAAATTTATGACAGAAAATCATTTAACTTGCCATATTGAGGTCCTTATACCACAGTAGAATTATATAGTCCTAGAAGACATACCAAGGGACCCAAATTTAGGACAAAAAAGTCAGAAATATGTTGAAATCACAGAAAATTAAGTTTAATTTTCAGGCATACAAGACATCTTCGGAAAAATCCAGAGATACTAAGAAAATGATTTGCATTGACTGAGGTCCTATGAGTGTTGGTAGAAACAAAAACCAGTAGAATTTGAGTTGTTAATAACAATTCACAAGCTGGTGTTGAACCTCTAGTACAGATTTTAATACATAATTTTTGTCTTGTAACACTCTCATTATTAGTCCATGTGTGGTCCTCTTTTGCTCTTCTAATTATATAGAAAATGCCTGAGAATTAACAACCCAACATAGAAACTAGAAAAATGACAGTAATTTACATTGTAATTAAATTACTTTCTCCACTTTATGTATCAATATATGTTTAATCAATGTTTTCAGCATTTTAGTCAAAATCAACTTCAAATATATGAATATATTTAGTGAACAAAATTGACATTGTGTCATGTCTAATGAGAAAATATAGCAAGCAAATAGAAGGGGCAGCAAAATAGTACTTAGGTAATGTCTTGCTTAAGATAAAATTTAAAATATAAAAAGGAGTTTGTTAAATGAAGGGATATATGGGGAGAAATGCCTATTTTAGATTGGAAAGGGTCTACAAGGGCTACCTCATCCAATCTTCTCCTAATTTAATAACCACTTCCCCTTATCTGTAAGGGGAATTCCAGCTTCCAATTAAAAACCTTTGGTAAAGGGAAACTCACTACTTCACTGTCTTGTTGCACATTTCCGATTGTTGGGAGATTTACTCTTATGTTTAACACTATTTCTTACACTATAAAACTAAAAACGTTGTAAGACATAATTAAAAGCACTCTCTGAGTGAAGTCCTCGCTTTGACACTTACTGACTGTGAGACTTTAGGAGTTT
Source organism: Papio anubis (assembly GCF_008728515.1). Lineage (NCBI taxonomy): Eukaryota > Metazoa > Chordata > Mammalia > Primates > Cercopithecidae > Papio > Papio anubis. The sequence continues at coordinate 164,627,701 of NC_044981.1, forward strand.
GTAAATCTCTTTAATTCACAGAGCTATAAATGAAATTACATTGTCATGGTTACCACCAACATTAAATGAATTCAGATTTCTTGTTAAGCATACTCATTTATCATATTTCCTGTATGTGCTATGGAGTAAAATAAATAGACATAACTTATTAGACTGCAAGCTCTAAAACTGCATCAATCTAATTTACCACTGTATCCCTGAAATTTAAAACACACAAAATGTACTCTAAAAATTGTTAAATGAACAACCGACTTTAAGGAATATACAACATCAATTAAGAACATAGATCTGAATGGGTCTTAAACATGAACTGCAAAGAATAAAAGATATGATGGGAAATATTACCCTAGCATTCATCAGTGGCCCCCAATTAACACAGTATTTGAGTTGTGCACAAAACGAGTTGACTGGTAAACAGAAGGTCTAAGGTCTAAAACTGTAGCTTTCCTTGTGTTTATTGTCATCATAATTATCAGTTGTCATTATCATCATAGCAACAATTATTGGGCATTTCTATGTTCCAGGCACTGTGCTTAGAGCTTTACATGAAATAACTAATTTAATTCTCACAATGCCTTAATGAAATAGGTACTATCATTATTGATCTCATTAGATAAAGGGCCTTGATAAATTAACTAAGTTGCACAGGACCAAATCTATAAAAAATTGCAGAACAGTGCCTCAAATGCATTCTATTTTTTATTCAAAGTTGACACTCTGAACCACTATTCTATATTTCTGCAAGAGTCACTCATGCCAGCAAGTGCTCTGGCTTTTCTGAGGCATGCCAGACCCCATGCAAGGGGTCCAAAATTGGGCTCCACCTGTGTCAGTGGCTTTGGCAAGGGTGAGAGTGGAGCTTGAAGAGCCAAGACCAAGGAGCGTGGTGCTGCGGAGGCACAGCTGTGAAAAATGCCTCTCTTAGCATTATGATGTTTTTTTCATCCATTCATTATATTGGCACAAGTCATTTCCAGGCTTTTTCAAAATGCCTCAATCTAAACCAAACATACCCACTTTGTTCTTTGTTACAAGCCCTATCCAGCTAGATTACTTCTAACTAACAGATACTCTTCTGAATCAAAGATTTAATTTACAGTCATGTACCACATAATGACATTTCAATAAATGATGGACCAAATATATGACGGTGCTCATATATGTTTATAATAATGTATTTTTACTGTACTTTTTCTATGCTTAGATATGTTTATATACGCAAGTACTTACCATTGTGTTACAATTCCCTACAGTACTCAGTATAGTCATATACTGTAGAGATCTGTAGCCTAGGAGCAATAGGCTACGCTATATAGCATAGGTTTAGACTGTACCATATAGATTTATGTAAACACACTCTATGATGTTGGCACAATGATGAAATTGCTAAAGGATACATTTCTTGAGAATGTATCCCAATTTTTAAGCAACACATGACTGTATTTGCATTTTAATGGAGTGCTTTGGTTATGTTATTTTATCCCTTAAGAGGTGTACTAAAATGGGACATGCTACCTCGGCAGCAGGTAGGTATAAGCAAACTGCTTATTGTTATCCTATTAGATATCCTGATCTAGACAGCAATACTCCACATACTTTAAGGTCATTCCTGTCTTTAGAAATCTGGCTATAATCTGTTTGAGTGTTGATATTTATGTCTATGTTATATGATATGGTTTTGCTGTGTCCCCATGCAAATCTTATCTTGAATTGTAACTCCCACAATTCCCACATGTTGTGGGAGGAACCCAGTGGGAGGTGATTGAATTATGGGGGCAGATCTTTCCTGTGCTGTTCTCATGATAGTGAATAAGTATCATGAGATCTTATGGTTTTAAAAATAGGAATTTTCCTGCAAAAACTCTTTCTTTGCCTACCACCATCCATGTAAGATGTGACTTGTTCCTTCTTGCCATCCGCCATGATTGTGAGGCTTTCCCAGCCATGTGAAACTGTAAGTCTAATTAAACCTCTTTCCTTTGTAGATTGCCCAGTCTCATATATGTCTTTATCAGCAATGTGAAAATGGACTAATACAATAAATTGGTACTAGTAGAGTGGGGTGTGGCTGAAAATATACCCCAAAATGTGGAAACTACTTTGGAACTGAGGTTGAAACAGTTTGGAGGGCTCAGAAGACAGGAAAACGTGGGAAAGTTTGGAAGTTCCTAGAGACTAGTTGAATGGCTTTGACAAAATGCTGATAGTGATATGAACACTAAGGTCCAGGCTGAGGTGATGTCAGATGAAGATCAGGAACTTGTTGGGAACTGGAGCATAGGTGACTTTTGTTATGTTTTAGCAGAGAGGCTGGTCACGTTTTGCCTCTGCCCTAGAGATTTGTAAAACTTTGAACTTGAGAGAGATGATTTAGGGTATCAGGTGGAGGAAATTTCTAGCAGCAAAGCATTCAATATGTGACTTGGGTGCTGTTAAAGCCATTCAGTTTTAAAAGGGAAACAGCATAAAAGTTAAGAAAATTTGTAGTCTGACAACGTGATAGAAAATAAAATTCTATTTTCTGAGGAGAAATTCAAGCCTGCTGCATTACTTTGAATAAGTAATGAAGAGCTGAATGTTAATCTGCAAGACAATGAGGAAAATGTCTCCAGAGCATGTCAGAGGTCTTCACGACAGCCCCTTCCATCACAGGCCTGGAGGTCTAGGAGGACAAAGTGATTTTGTGGACCAGACTCAGGGTCCCTGTGCTGAGTGCAGTCTAGAGACTTGGTGCCCTGTGTCCCAGCAACTCTAGCCATGACTAAAAGAGGCCAAGGTACAGAGCAGGCTGTGGCTTTGGAGGGTGCCAGCCCCAAGCCTTGGAAGCTTCCATGTGGTGTTGAGCTTATGGGTGCACAGAAGTCAAGAATTGAAGTTTGGGAACCTCCGCCTGGATTCCAGAGGATGTATGTAAACACCTGGATGTCCAGGCAGAAGCTTGCAGCAGGAGTGGGGCTGTCATGGAGAACCTCTGCTAGGGCAGTGTGGAAGGGAAATGTGGGGTTGGAGCCCCCACATAGAGTTCTCCACTGGGGCACCACCTAGTGGAGCTGTGAGAAGAGGGCCACTGTCCTCCAGATCCCAGAATTGTAGATCCACTGACAGCTTGCACTGTGTGCCTGGCAAAGCCGTAGACACTCATCACCAGCCAGTGAAATCATCTGGGAATTAGGCTGTACCCTGAAAAGCCACAGAGGCAGAGCTGCCCAAAACCATGGGAAACTACCTCTTGCATCAGCATACCCAGATGTGAGACATGGAGTCAGAGGAGATCATTTTGGAGCTTTAAGATTTGACTGGCTTGCTAGATTTTGGACTTTCCTGGGCCTTGTAGACCCTTTGTTTTGGCAAATTTCTCTCATTTGGAATGGCTATATTTACCTAATGCCTGTACCCTCATTGTATCTAGAAAGCATCTAACTTGCTTTTGATTTTACAGGCTTATAGTTGGAAGGGACTTGCTTTGTCTCAGATGAGATGTTGGACTGTGGACTTTTGAGTAAACGCTGAAATGAGTTAAGACTTTGGGGGACTGTTGGAAAAGTATTGGCTTTGAAATGTGAGGACATGATATTTGTGAGGGGCCATGAGTGGAATGATATGGATTGGCTCTGTCCCAACCCAAATCTCATCTTGAATTGTAACTCCCACAATTCCCAATTTTCATGGGAGGAATCCAGTTGGAGGTGATTGAATTATGGTGGCAGGTGTTTTCTGCACTGTTCTTGTGAGAGTGAATGAGTCTCATGAGACCTGATGGTTTTAAAAATGGGAATTTCCCTGAAGAAGCTCTCTCTGTTCTCCTACTGCTATCCACTAAGATGTGACTTGCTTCTCCTTACCTTCCACCATGATTGTGAGGCTTCCCCAGTCATATGGAACTGTGAGTTCTCCATTAAACCTCTTTTCTTTGTTAATTGCCCAGTCTCGGGTATGTCTTTATCAGCAGTGTGCAAATAGACTAACAGATTATGTAACAGCAATTAGTAAATATGTAATTAGACACTCCACCGTTAAGCACTTAATTCTTCATTAAAGAAACCCTCCCCTTTGAGCCACCAATATCCACAACATAAAAGCTGCTCACAGAAGAAGATCCAAGTCATTGAAAGTTGCCAATAAAGCAATCATTCAGGATTTCTTACTCCTCCATTAACATTAAGTGTACTTAATGTGCACAGCAACCGCCTGGGTAAAATTCAAAACCTGGATAAGACAGAATATTAGCTTAATAAAAAGGAGGATGGCGACTAGATGATTCTACCCTTACTATTTTATTTTCTACCTTAAGAAGAAATGCAGGGGGTGACATAAAAGGCAAGGATATAACCCCATTATCAAAGACTGAAAGAGCCCTAGAAAGCCCGGGATCTGTTTAAGGAAAGAAATGTATTCTGACAGCTAAAGTCTACACTTAACTGAGGGAGAATCCTTGTGGCCTTGAAGTTTCATCTTCTTGAGCCTCTTTGGGATCTGCATTCCTGCAGCACTTGTAATGTATTATCTAGCTCACTAATACACCTCTTGGCAAACAGCCTGGTATTATTTCTTCTCTGTTCACATGGGAGAGCAGGTATGAGCCTGGTTTTACCGAACTGCCTGAGCTTGAGTTTCAGGTTCTTGTTCATTGCATGTCTAACCTCAAGTAGGTTATTTAACTTCTCTATACCTTAAATTTTCTCATCTGTAAGATGAAGATAGTATTATCAATATACAAGAATATTGTAATAGTTTGTCTAGACAACGTACGTAAAGTACTTAAAATGATTCCTTGTACATTCTATAGACTCAGTAAACATTAGCTCTAATTATATTTACAAGCATCTTCTTACCTTAATGAGATTGTATATTTACTGAGGACTAAGTGCTTGGAGTGGAGTAGCCACTCGCCAAACGTCACTCTTTTATTTACCAAGTAAGAAGGAACAACCTCCTTAAAAATGCTTTGCCCTGTTTAACTACATGAAGACACTGGCTGCCAGACTCACACAAAATAAATATTTATGCAAATGAAAAGGAGAAGATGCCACATATATCTATAATAAAAATAAATACATTAACTAGGTTGTGTCACATTTATATCCTTTACAATGCACTTCCATATCCATTACTTTATTTTACACCTGTGGAAGCTGCAACTCAGAAAGTTTAGGCGATTCACCAGAAGTCATTCACCTAAAAGTGACGAAGCAAGAATTTAAACACATCTTTCCTGAATAGGAAATCCTTTCCATTTATCCCCCTAGTTTCTTTTGAAGCATCAGGCATGCAGCCATCTCAAACCAAACTCTTACACTTCCTAACTTACAGATGGTTGTATTTTAACCTTTTATTTGTAGGTTGGTTGCACTAGGACTCACAATGTATCTTATCATACACACAGTATTATGGCAGTTAAATCCCTACTCCAGTCCACAAAAACCTCTGTAACTCACATGTACCTGAGATCAGAAACCATGTTTTAATCATATTTCTCTCTGATTGCACCTAGAACAGTACCTTACACATACTAGCTATTCAGTGTTTCCTACATTGGCCGGTTAAGTCTGGAAGAGGGCGGCTTTAATTTCTTAACTTAAAGGCACCATTATTCAGTGAGACTTGGAGTCAGACAGTGTTGGCCTTGAGTCTCTACCTTAGAACTTTTGGAGTAATAGCCAGCAAATTCACTCTCCAGAACCTTGGTTTACTTATATTAAAAGTCAGAATAATGTATGGATTATTTAACATTATTTAATGAACACACTTGGCACAGTGCTTAGTGCATTGTTGGTTTTTAATTAAATTCATTGATTTTTTATTTATTTTTAATTTTAATTACTTTTGATACATAATAGTGTATATATTCAAAGAATATATGTGATGTTTTGATACAGGCATACAATGCATAATAATAACATAAGGGTTATAGGGGTATCCATTAACTCAAGTATTTATTGTTTCTTTGTGTTAACAGCATTCCAATTCCACTCTTTTGGTTATTCCAAAATATACAATAAATTATTGTTGACTATAGTCAACTGTTGTGCTATCAACTCCTAGATCTTATTCATTCTATCTAACTTTATTTTTGCACCCATTAATTGTCCCCACGCCACACCCCCACCCCCACTGCTACCCTTCCCAGCCCTTGGTAATCCTCATTCTACTTTCTATCTCCATGAGTTCAATTGTTTTCATTTTTAGCTCCCACATATAAGTGGGGACATGCAAAATTTGTCTTTTTTGTGCCAGGTTTATTTCACTTAATGTAATATCCTTCAGTTCTGTCCATGTTGTTTCAAATGATAGGATTTTATTATTTTTATGGCCGAATAACACTCCAGTAAATATATGTATCACATTTTCTTCCTTCATCTGTTGATGTACACTTTGAATGATTCTAAATCTTGGCTATTGAGAATAATGCTACAATTAACATAGGAGTACAGATATCTCTTCAATATACTGATTTTCTTATTGTTATCTACAGTGTCTGTACTAATTTACATTCCCAACAACAGCATACGAGAGTTCCTCTTTCTCCACATCCTCACCATATGCAGAATGAAACTAAACCTCTATCTCTCACCATATATAAAATCAAATGAAAATGGATTAAAGATTTGAGTCCAATATCTCAAACTGTGACACTACTAACAGAAATCAGTTCAGAAATGCTCCAGTACATTGGACTGCACAAACATTTATTAAATAATACCTCAAAAGCACAGGCAACAAAGCAAAAATGGACAAATGGGATCACATCAAGTTTAAAAGCTTCTGCACAGCAAAGAAAACAATCAACAAGATGAAGAGACAACTCACATAATGGGATAAAATACTTGCAAGCTATCCATCTGACAAGGTGTTAATAACCAGAATGTATAAAGAGCTCAAATGACCTGATAGGAAAACTCAAATAATCCAGTTAAAGAATGTACAAAACATTCAAATAGACATTTCCTAAAGAAGACATACACATGGCCAACGGGTGTATGAAAAAGTGCTCAACATCAATATCATCAGAGAAATGCAAATAAAAACTACAAGGAGCTATTATCTCACCCCAGTTAAAATGGTTTTCATCCAAAAGACAGACAATAATGAACACTGGTGAGGTTGTGGAAAAGGGGGAACCCTCATTAAATGCATTGAATATTTTATATGAAACTGCAGAGTTCCACTTAGGGACACCAAGCAGTCATAATGCTTGTTTTATTCTTATGACTTGCATTGGTGAGGAAAACACTTCTTTAGATACCCACCTTTTCTCCTTTTTCATATATAATCTCTAACAATATAAAAGAACAATAACATGTACTTTTTTTCTGGAGTAACTATCATCCGTTGGCATAGTTCCAGGCACTTTGCATCCATAGTCTCATTTAATCCACACTACAACTCTTTTTCTCCAAGAAAGATGCTTTGTAAGTAAAAAACAAATTTCTGCTAGATATTGTTAAATATTACCTGTCTTGAGATCTATGAGATTTATTTTATTTTATCCTATTTTAAATCAACTTAAATTTTATATTCAGGGGGTATATATGCAGTTTGTTACATGAGTATATTGCATGATGCTGAGGTATGGGATCCAAAAAACCCTGTCACTCAGAGAATAAGCACAGTACCAAATAGTTAGTTTCTCAACCCTCGTACCATTTCCTCTTCTGATAGTCCATAGTTCTGTTTGTTTGTTTGTTTTTTGAGATGGAGTCTCTCTCTGTTGCCCAGGCTGGAGTGCAGTGGCGCAATCTCTGCTCACTGCAACCTCTGCCTCCTAGGTTCAAGCGATTCTCCTGCCTCAGCCTCCCAAGTAGCTGGGACTGTAGTCACACGCCACATGTCAGGCTAATTTTTGTATTTTTGTAGAGATGGGGTTTTGCCATGTTGGCCTAGTCTCAAACCCCTGACCTCAAGTGATCCACCTGCCTTGACCTCCCAAAGTGCTAGGATTACAGGCGTGAGCCACCATGCCTGTCTGGTAGTCTGTAGTTTCTACTGTTGCCATCTTTATTTCCATGTGTGCCCAGTGTTTAGCTCTCACTTGTAAATGAGAACATGCAGTACTTGGTTTTCTGTTCCTGAGTTAATTCACCTTGGATAATTGCCTCCAGCTGCATTCATGTTGCTGCAAAAGACATGATTTTTGTTCTTTTTAATGTTAGCGTAGTATCACATGGTGTAAGTGTGCCACATTTTCTTTATCCAAGCCATAGTTTATGGCCACCAACGTTGTTTTCATGTCTTTTCTATTGTGAATAGTGCTGCAATGAACATATGCATACTACAACTCTTAAAAGAGAGATATCATTAACCTTATTTTACAGAAAAGGGAACTGAGGATCAAAGAAATTTAGAACCTTCTCCAATGTTAGAGAGTTTGTTGATGGCAGAATACAAATTAACCTGTTTCTTATATCATAAAGCTTCATGTTCTTTCTACTGTAGCCACTAATATGTTCACAGGTGATGAGAATCATGAAGTTTTGTATGCCTAAATGAATAAAACAAGATTGATTTGTATTTAAGAAATAAAATTAATCCATAGTTCTAGTTAGTTATCCATTCTTGACATTTTATACCAGGAATGAGGGCATGGGCTGAGGGCTTAGTGGAGACACATAGTAAGTTACTGCAGCAGGGTCATGGGATGGTGTAAAACCAACCAGTAGCGATGGCAAAAGATGAGAGAGTCTCTTGGATATTTTCTCCTGATTTTAACTTCTAGGAGCTACTCTGCCATGGAATTTGTGCAATATTTAGGATGAAATAAACAACATTTCAACAAATTTAGTTTAAAGATCTGATTGACTTTCATTAGCAGCTCATGATTCAGGCAGTGCCTTAAATAAAGAATAAGCTAAGTACTCTGTTGGGCATGGCGGAACTATTGGTTTTTATAAATAAGCTTGAGTAGAAACAAAGAAACAAAATTATACAAAAAGTGGATTGATTACCACCAGCTTACTTCAGGTTGCTTTCATTGTAAAGGTTAAAGCTGAAATAACTTCCTTGATACACAGGCTAAACTGGTCTGTTTGGGGATTTGGCTATCAGCTCTCTCCTGATTTCTCAAAAGGTCAGAAAAACAACTTAGTTTCAGTTTATTGACATGAAACTTGAGCATGAGTGACTCCATTTTGGCTTGGTCTTTTGGGGCATAGTGCAGGAGCTCAGTCCAAATAAATGGTCTCCCATAAATTTTAATTAACAAGGGATGGAGCATGAAGTTGCAGGTTCAGACTATTTTAAAAGGAGGGAAAGGAGACCAGAGGTATCTAGTTTCTAACTTGAAAATGAAAGAGAAGTGGGAGCTCCACATAGAAAACATAATATTTAGTACAGTGCTTTAGGATAACACAGACTGAGTTTCAATCTTTGTTTTAACATGTTTTATTTGAATGACATTGGGGATATTATTTCATTTTTCCAAACCCAATTTTCTCATCCAGGAGATATGGAAAATAATAGTACCCACTACATAGGATTGCTTAAATGATTAAATGAGTTAGTGCTATACTTGTAATGTTTCTGTGTTTAAAAAAAAAAAAAAATTATCTTGAAATCTAAATCCCTAAGGTGATGGTATTACCTTTGGAAGGTGATCAGTTCATGATGGCTTTGCTATCATAAATGGGATTAGTGTCCTTGTAAAAAAAAGGTTGAGAAGGTTTCTTTGCCTCTTTTACACTTTTCACCATGTGAGGACCTAGCAAGAGGCATCATCTATGAAGCAGAGAGTGAGTCTTCAGCAGACATTGAATCTACTGGCACCTTAAACTTGGACTACCCAGCCTCCAGAACTGTGAAAAATAAATTTCTATTATTTATAAAAATTATCCAGTCTAAAGTATTCTGCTAAAGCCGCTTGAATAAACTAGATATAGTGAAGAAACAATTATTGTTTCCCCACACCTTACAAAGACAGATAGTGAACACCAATTAATTAGACAGAACCAGGCACAGAAAATGTCCTCAATTAATGTTAACCATTATGATGACGATAATGATGATGTTGATGACAACAGTGATCATGATGAGCAGGATGATAGTTCCTATCATTGTTATGACAATCACTCTTACAATGGCAACTCAAGGTTTGTGGAAGCCATTTATACATAAGGGACACAAGTCTAGCATATGCGATAGCTGAATGAAATATTAGTATGAGAGGTTTTATGTTTACATCCTATGAGTATGAAGGCTAAAATAAAGTACAAAGGCAGCCATGAGGAAAGCTGAAATGGGACCCTAAATTTGTCTATGGATATTCCATAAAGTCAATAATTCACTGACAGAGAATTCATGAGCTCAGTTCAGCATTAACAGAAAATTTTATAAAAAGGTAAGAAAAGAGGACTTTAAATATTTCAAAGTACTAAATATCCCACATCCCCAAAGATACAGAGATAGGAGAGATGAATCTATTTGAATGAAAGATAAACTCACAGAAGGTGATGTTGAGAGATTAATTTCATTATTACTAGTGTATGGTAAATTATTTGCATTTTACTCAGGTATAACCATAGTCAGACATTCTGCTCTTGCTGATGTAAATTTGAACACAATCTTGTAATAACTTTCATGAATTATGCTGTAATAATACCCTCATTAATAGGAGTGGTAGTTGAGGTTGCTTAATGTCTAACACAAATACTAGACAAAGAGCCGAGAAGTCACTTACAGGGTTTACAGATGAAAGCTGCCCACCACCTCTTAAGTTTTGTGAAATTGTCAATGTCTCACTACAGAGATTCTTTTTGGACAGGGGAGGAGAAGAGGAAAAAGGAGACTGTGATACAGCCTACTCATTGTTGCAAAATTACAATTATTGTTTCTCCACACCTTACAAACATTTCACACAGTTTTACACAGTCCATGCCACAAAACATACCAAGCAAACAACTGACGCATTAGTTAAGAGGCCTTCCATTTTACTTTGACAGTTCACGATAATGGAATTTAATTGTGAAAAAAGCAGAATAATTTTAGCTTAATGTCATTAGGTTCATTCAAACTGGAAATCAGGGACATATTTAACAAAGGTTTTGAAACTTCTTTTGAAATCAGGAAGCTGCTCTGCACAGATAAGAGGAGAGGTTTAAGAATTCTCTATCAGAAATTTCAAGGTTTTTTTCCATCTGCTTTTTCAAATTAACTGGTAATTATCCAGAAAGGCACATAATAGCACAGAAATGACAGAAGCCAACAAAGGTTTTCCTAAGATATGTAAATTGTCAGTGATCAGCAAGGTGCAACAGAAAGGCTTTCTACAGCACAATTATTTATGCTAGTTCAGCTTGCATTTAGGTAGCAGTGAAGGTCTGTTACAGAGAAGCTCCTTATCATGGACCCTGCACATTAGCTTCCACCAGCACTAAGAAAACGTGGCAAAAAGGTTGCTTAAAAGACTGGTGATTGTTCTTTATGTAGAAATTGTTTTCCAAAAAACAATATTTTTTCCACCTACCTGCATATTAAACAATATAAATTTCCTTTATTTTTCTAGCATGCTATAGTTATTATATACTTTCCAGTTAATATTTACATATGAGTTTGTTCCCTCTATGAATGTGGATCTTCTCAAGACCCTATATACAATCAAACTATGTATCCTATGGGCAATCCATGAGTTTCTGGGACACTTTTAGAGCATATGCCCTCCTTATAGAGCCTCTTCCTGCCTGTAAAGTTTTCCCATGACCCATAAAAAAGAATATCCTGGCAAATCTGACTTGTCCAAAGCCCTTGATTTATTCAGTTAATACATTCTCTGGTCTCAAAGTCCTTGATTTATTCACTTAATACATTCTCTGCTCTCTTAACAATTTTCAAAAGCTCAGTAATTTTCCTGATATATAAAAGGAACCTAATAAGCAATAACAATATAAAACTTAAAATATTGATAATATTACTTACAACTATTATTTATGGAATGTTTACTAAAAGAAACAAATTAACTCATTATATGTTTACAACAACCCTATGAGATGCTTATTATTCTCCCAAGTTTACAGATGATAAAAGATACTCAGAAAAGCTAATTAACATGTCCAAGAACAAACTTTGTAGATACTAACTTAAAATTTAGATCCCAGGTCTATTTTATCTCTAAAGTCTATTATGTTAATCACTAGATGACATTATCTCTACAATGAGTATGTGTTGAAGAAAAAAAATAAATGATGGCATTCCTTATTACTTACCTCTCTCCAGAAGTCCCCTGTTTCTATCTGTCTCACTTCTTTTAGATATTCCATTCATTTCTTTTCCATTCCCAGCTTTGACTCTGCCTATGGATCTATATCACGCCTCAACTCAAAGATTCTATGAGAAGCCGTCCAGATGAAATCCTAGACTTCACTAGACCCTTGAAGCCTCTCCCCTTGAATCCTGTTCTATAGGTTGTCATAGTCTTCCTGGTCTTGTATGTAGGGTCTAAATATTGTTGAAAACAAAATATAATCGTCAAGAGAGTATTAAGCATTCCTTTGAAATTATATTTTCCATAAATAAAGTGTTCACCAAACTGAACTCTTCTGTTCTGGCCCTGTTGGGAGGCAGTCAATACTATACAACAGTCTATCTTAGGTTTAAAAATTGTTTCTGCTTTTTTAAGATGCTCTTCCAAAGACAGGATATTTCCATGAAAGTAAATTTTATTTTATTTTTTCTTCATTCTTTCCTCAAATATCACTAGATCTGGGGATATAGCAAATGTTTCTAAAGAGAGCAACCAAACTATTAAGCCTCAGGATAAGGTTTAATATTAACATTAGCTACATTTAAAAGTACTTGCATAATGAGATAGTATTTCGGGGTCTTCCTCTCTTCCAAACTCTCCCCACCATCAATAATATTGCCTAAAATTGTACATTTTAACTTCCAAGCATGTTTGAATATAAGGAGATCATAATCATCAATTTTAGTTCCTTTAGAGTTTTACAAGTGAGGTAATTGAAGTCAATAGAGGCAAAGCAGCACAGCTCATCAGAGGCTGAAGAGGCATGATGTACAGGGCATGTCAGCTATATTTGACTTAACTAAAATTTCCATCTACATGAAATTTTTCTAATCAAATTTCTTGCACAAGGATGCAATTTCAGGCCAGTGTTTTTGTGCGATGTTTGTTTATACCAGAGTGACCACAGGTGGAAACAGAATGTTCAAATAACCCAAAGAAAAATAAATTGTACAGTGACTCATGATGTAGTCTGACAAAAGGAGGTTTGCCAAATTAAAGTAATAGTAATTAATAACAACTACTATATTAAAGGTGCCAGATTCCAGAATTTTAGCTGGAAAATATAAAAAGGATTGTTGAGTAGAAAATACAAAAAGAGAGCAGACACACAGAGAAAAGCAAGAACTCCATGGTGGAAGTAGATGTGTCATGAAAGAGAAATACCAGAAGAAGGGAGAGGGAAGGGAGGGGGAAGGGGAAAAGGTGGAGAAGGAGGAGTAGGAGGTGAGACTTTGAGGCCAGGTGGAGACAGACAGACAGAGAGAGAGAAAAAGAGAGAGAGAGCAAGCAAACATTTATTCATAGACATGCTGCTTTGGACCCTAAAGGCTTCCTACTTCTAATACAGTTCATATGGATTTTGATAACAAATTTCATTTTTCTTATGTTAGTCCCAGTGACTCTCTTGGAACCCAAAGACTTTAAGAAGTACATATGTAAACCAAAGCCATTTGATTTCTGTAGATACAAAAAAGATGAAACATACTCTATTCTATAACCTTTATGTATATTGACTTCTACTATGTCATGGTGTCTCTTTTCATTGTAGCCTTTGGTTATAATCAAAGTCTTTCTTAACCAAAAACTTATATTCTGAAAGTTGAAAAGGCAGTCTATTAAAGCTAAACCTTATCTAGTCTTTCTTTGGAATAATTACCATAACATAGAGAAAGCACATAAGAAATAGTATTTATTTATTACCTATCTACTTATTTAGTTTAAATTGACAATAATTTTATATATTTATAATGTACGATATGGTGTTTTGACTTGTGAATATATATAGGTAGATTCAATCAATGTAATTAACATGTATATCACCTCACCAATTTATCATTTTACATGACCACAGTTAATATTGTATTTTATGTATCAAAATTTCTGAAATAAATTTTCACATTATTCCCTCAAGAAAAAATGTTTTGAAACTCACCTTAACCAACTGGCAGACTGAATCTTAGCTGGCAGTGTTTCTTTTTAATTTTGTGGTAAATGACAACATTGCCATATCAAGTTGGAAATGATAATTTTTACTAAGGCCTGAGATATAGAATTTCAAGAGCATATAAATTTGAAGAATAGTAAGTATTTGAATTGCCTGAAGGAAAGGATGTTGTTATAGAAGAAAGGCTAGTTTCCAGTTTATCAACTGCTGTGCAAACAATGCCAATGAAGCAATGCTGGTGCCATCTATATTCTTTTAAGCATTTTCTAGGAAAATGACAAGTTACATTTCTATGAGACTATTAATTCAAGAACTTCCACCTGCAGGTTTTAAATACAAAACAGAATTGAACAAAATAAGCCTGTATTGCCAATACCTTAGGATCTCAGTAATGATCTAGATTAGCATGGCTGATAATGAAACCCTGTAAAACTTGTTTAACTAGAGCTTTTAATGAACTTTAATTGTGCAGATTAATTTATTATTAGAAGGAATTGCTTTGTAGAAGATGGCAGGTAAAAATTGATATCAGGGATTTAGTCAAAACTTCACTTTGCTACTATTCAGGGTGTCTTTCAGTTTGTTAATATTCAGACTAAACTCTTAGAAACCTTAACATAAACTTATGTATGCAAAATAACAGCGTAGCTCTTTTTTCTAATAGAAAATACAGATTTTCAAATAATACAATGTACCCATAACAGATGATAATTTATCTCAAATGAATGTCTTTATCAATTTACAGTTTAAAATCTGTTAATGTCAGTCAACCCAGGACTTTGGATCTATTGATATGTAATTTTCATGTGTGACCATTAGCTTCTATGATATACCTTTTTGTGTTCCTTCCAAAATTGATATGTTGAATTCCTAATCCCCAATGTGATTCTTTAGGACATGTGCCCTTTTGGAGGTCATTAGGTCATGAGGGCAGAGCCCCCATGAATAGGATTAGTGTCCTTATAAAAGAGGCCTAAAAGAGAAACTCATCACCACTTCATCAGTTGAGAACACAGCTAAAAGGTGCTGTCTATGAATCAGAAAGTGGGCCCTCAGCAGACACTGAATTTTCAAACAACTTGATGTTGGATTTTCCAGTTTCCAGAACTGTGGAAAATACATTTATGCTACTGTAAGCTACCCAGTTTATAATATTTTGTTATGAATAGATAAAAACACTTAGAATGCTCATAAATTTGGCTAAGTTTACACTAGTTCTGTGCCTTACACAGAGTAGGTACTTAACAGATGCTTGAATGAATACATTCTGCACCTTATTTTTTCCTTAAATACTATGTCACTTCTTCTTTCCCATAGGTTCAGAGACTACTTTCCTGATTAAATCTCATGGAAAGGAAGCCTCATTAAAGAGACTAAGGACACTGACAGAGGAAACTTAACCCAAACCTTCAAACTCTGGTAGGTGCGTTCACTCAATTTAAATGCCATGGTGAAACTAACGGGAATATGGGTAGGATGTAGGATGAGCAACCATCCCAACCATCCTAGTTTGCCTGGGATTGTCTCGGTTTCAGTAATGAGAGTCCTATTTCCTGTAAATTGTCTCAATAAAGGGCAAACTAGGATGGCTGATCATGCTGGAGTTAGAGAAGCAGTGAAAAGCACAACAGCAGGCAAATTTGCAGTAGACATAAGGAGTGGCTGTTTAATGAGTATAAAGTTTCAACTATATAAGGTGAGTAGTTCTAGAAATCTGCTGTACAGTGTTGTGCCTACTGTTAACAACGCTGTATTTTGCAGTTAAAAATCTTGTTAAAATGGTAGATATTATTAATACTATAAGTGGTTATATACAAAGCAAACAAAAGGGCATAAAGAAACATTTGGAGACAAAATATGTTTATTACTTTTATTGTGGTAATGGGTATAAGAATATGTCCAAACTTACCAAATTGTATATGTTTCAATTTTTCTTCAAGAAATTTATTTAAAAAACAAAGTATATTTCTCATCTTCACATAAAAAGAAAGAAACAAAACTGATGGATTCAGTTTTACTCTGCTTAAACAGAAAAAATTCTCATCTTCACTATTTCTTTTTCTTTCTTTTCTTTTTTCTTTTTCTTTTTCTTTTTTTTTTTTTGAGACAGAGTCTTGCTCTGTTGCTCATGCTGGAGTGCAGTGTCATGATCTCTGCTCACTGCAACCACCGCCTCCTGGGTTGAAGTGATTTCCCTGCCTCAGCCTTCCGAGGAGCTGTGATTACAGGTGTGCACCACCACACTCAGCTAATTTTTGTATTTTTATTAGAGACTGGGTTTCACCATGTTGGTCAGGCTGGTCTCGAACTCCTGACCTCGTGATCCACCCACCTCAACTTCTCAAAGTGCTGGGATTACAGGTGTGAGCCACTGTGCCCGGCCCATCTTCACTATTTTAAAAATATTGTTTAGGAGATTTCAAGGCTATGATCAGGAGCCACAATATATTCTGTGAATAAGCATTTTAGGTTTCTGAATGAATGAAAGTTACAGCCCCATACATTAATTTTTTTCCTTGAACATTTATTTTTAAGTTCCCTGGTACACGTGCAGGATGTGCAGGTTTGTTATATAGGTAAACGTGTGCCATGGTGGTTTACTGTACAGATTAACCCATCACCTAGGTATTAACCCCAGCATTCATTAGCTATTCTTCCTTATGCTCTGTCTCTGCCCACCACCCACCAATAGGCTCCAGTGCGCCTATTGTGTCCATGTATTCTCATTGTTCAGCTCCCTATTATAAATGAGAACATTTGGTGTTTGGTTTTCTGTTCCTGAGTTAGTTTGCTGAGGATAATGGCTTCCAGGTCCATCCAAGTCCCTGTAAGTGACAATATCTCATTTCTTTTTATGGCTGCATAGTATTCCATGGCACATATGTACCACATTTTCTTTATCAAGTCTATCATTGATGTGCATTTGTGTTGATATCATGTTATGGCTATTGTGAATAGTGCTACAGTGAGCATATCTGTGTGTGTATCCTTATAATAAATGATTTATATTTCTTTGGGTATATACACAGTAATGAGATTGCTGGTCAAATGGTATTTCTGCTTCTGGAATTTTGAGAAATCGCCACACTGTCTTCCACAAAGATTGAACTAATTTGCACTCCTACCAGGAGTGTAAAAGTGTTCCTTTTTCTATACAACCTTGCCACCTTGCTAGTGATAATTTCTTTGGCTGTGCAGAAGCTCCATAGTTTAATTAGATCTCATTGTCAGTTTTTGTTTTTGTTCCTATTGCTTTTCGGATTTTTGTCATGAAAGCTTTGTCTGTGCCTAGGTTCTGAATGGTATTACTTAGATTTTCTTTTAGGGTTTTTATAGTTTTGGGTTTTATGTTTTACATTTAAGTCTTTAATGTATCTTGAGTTGAGAGAAGAAAGATTCAGATGATCGGTAATAACAAACTTCTCTGAGCTAAAGGAGGATGTTCGAATGCATCGCAAAGAAGGTAAAAACCTTGAAAAAAGATTAGATGAGTGGCTAACTAGAATAAACAGTGTAGAGAAGACCTCAAATGACCAGACGGAGCTGAAAACCATGGCAGGAGACCTACGTGACCCATGCACAAGCTTCAGTAGCTGATTCAATCAACTGGAAGAAAGGGTATCAGTGATTGAAGATCAAATGAATGAAATGAAGCAAGAAGAGAAGTTTAGAGAAAAAAAGAATACAAAGAAATGAACAAAGCCTCCAAAAAATATAGGATATGTGAAAAGACCACATCTCTATCTGATTGATGTACCTGAAGGTGAAGGGAAGAATGGAACTAAGTTGGAAAACACTCTGCAGGATATTATCGAGGAGCACTTCCCCAACCTAGCAAGGCAGGCCAACATTCAAATACAGGAAACACAGAGAATGCCACAAAGATACTCCTCGAGAAGAGCAACCCCAAGACACATAATTGTCAGATTCACCAAAGTCGAAATGAAGGAAAAAATGTTAAGGGCAGCCAGAGAGAAAGGTTGGCTTACCCACAAAGGGAAGCCCATCAGACCAACAGTGGATCTCGGCAGAAACTCTCCAAGCCAGAAAGGAGTGGGGGCCAATATTCAACATTCTTAAAGAAAAGAATTTTCAACCCAGAATTTCATATCCAGCCAAACTAAGCTTCTTAAGTGAAGGAGAAATAGAATCCTTTAGAGACAAGCAAATTCTGAAACATTTTGTGACCACCAGGCCTGCCTTACAAGAGCTCCTGAAGGAAGCATTAAACATGGAAAGGAACAACTGGTACCAGCCACTGCAAAAACATGCCAAATTTTAAAGACCATCGATGCTAGGAAGACACTGCATTAACTAAAGAGAAAAATAACTAGCTAACAACATAATGACATGATCAAATAAACATATAACAATATTAACCTTAAAGGTAAATGGGCTAAATGCTCCAATTAAAAGACACAGACTGGCAAATTGGATAAAGAGCCAAGACCCGTCAGAGTGCTTTATTCAGGAGATCCATCTCATGTGCAGAGACACACACAGGCTCAAAATAAACGGACGGAGGAAGATCTACCAAGCAAATGGAAAACAAAACAAACAAACAAAAAAGCAGGGGTTGCAATCCTAGTCTCTGAAAAAACAGACTTTCAACCAACAAAGATCAAAAGAGACAAAGAAAGCCATTACATAACGGTAAAAGGATCAATTCAACAAGAAGAACTAACTATCCTAAATATATATGCACCCACCCAATACAGGAGCACCCAGATTCATAAAGCAAGTCCTTAAAGACCTACAAAGAGACTTAGACTCTCACACAATAATAATGGTAGACTTTAACACCCCACTGTCAACATTAGACAGATGAACGAGACAGAAAGTTAACAAGGATATCCAGGAATTGAACTCAGCTCTGCACCAAGCCGACCTAATAGACATCTACAGAACTCTCCACCCCAAGTCAACAGAATATACATTCTACTCAGCACCACATCACACTTATTCCAAAATTGACCAAATAGTTGGGAGTAAAGCACTCCTCAGCAAATGTAAAAGAACAGAAATTAACAAACGGTCTCTCAGACCACAGTGCAATCAAACTAGAACTCAGGATTAAGAAAGTCAAACAAAATCACTCAACTCCATGGAAAATGAACCACCTGTTCCTGAATGACTACTGGGTACATGATGAAATGAAGGCAGAAATAAAGACGTTCTTTGAAACCAATGAGAACAAAGATACAACATATCAGAATCTCTGAGACACATTCAAAGCATGTGTAGAGGTAAATGTATATACTAAATGTCCACAAGAGACACCTAACATCAAATTAAAAGAACTAGAGAAGCAAGAGTAAACACATTCAAAAGCTAGCAGAAGGCAAGAAATAACTAAGATCAGAGCAGAACTGAAGCAGATAGAGAGAGAAAAAATCCTTCAAAACATCAATGAATCCAGGAGCTGGTTTTATGAAAAGATCAACAAAATAGATAGACCACTAGAAAGACTAATAAAGAAGAAAAGAGAGAAGAATAAAATAGACACAATAAAAAAATGATAAAGGGGATATCACCACTGAACCCACAGAAATACAAACTACCATCAGAGAATACTATAAACACCTCTACACAAATAAACTAGAAAATCTTGAAGAAATGGATAAATTCCTGGACACATACACCCTCCAAACCCTAAACCAGGAAGAAGTTGAATACCTGAATAGACCAATAACAGGCTCTGAAATTGAGGCAATAATTAATAGCCTACCAACCAAAAAAAGTCCAGGACCAGACGGATTCACAACCGAATTCTAACAGAGGTATAAGGAGGAGCTGGTATCATTCCTTCTGAAACTATTCCAATCAATAGAGAAAGAGGAAATCCTCCCTAATTCATTTTATGAGGCCTGCATCATCCTGATACCAAAGCCTGGCAGAGACACAACAAAAAAAAAAACAAAAAGAGAGAGAGAGAGAGAGAGAGAGAGAAAGAATTTTATAGCAACACCCCTTATGAACATCGATGCAAAAATCCTCAATAAAATACTGGCAAACCGAATCCAGCAGTACATCAAAAAGCTTATCCACCATGATCAAGTGGGATTCATCCCTGGGATGCAAGGCTGGTTCAACATATGCAAACCAATAAATGTAATCCATCATATAAACAGAACCAAAGACGAAAACCACATGATTACCTAAATAGATGCAGAAAAAGCCTTTGACAAAATTCAACAGCCCTTCATGCTAAAAACTCTCAATAAATTAGGTATTGGTGGGATGGATCTCAAAATAATAAGAGCTGTTTATGACAAACCCACAGTCAGTATCATACTGAATGGGCCCAAACTGGAAGCATTCACTTTGAAAACTGGCACAAGACAGGGATGCCCTCTCTCACCACTCCTATTCAACATAGTGTTGGAAGTTCTGGCCAAGGCAATCAGGCAGGAGAAAGAAGAACGGGTATTCAGTTAGGAAAAGAGGAACTCAAATTGTCCCTCTTTGCAGATGACATGATTGTATATTTAGAAAACCCCGTTGTCTCAGTCCAAAATCTTCTTAAGCTGATAAGCAACTTCAGCAAATCTCAGGATACAAAATCAGTGTATAAAAATCACAAGCATTCCTATACACCAATAGCAGAAAAACAGAGAGCCAAACCATCAGTGAACTCCCATTCACAATGGCTTCAAAGAGAATAAAATACCTAGGAATCCATCTTACAAGGGATGTAAAGGACCTCTTCAAGGAGAACTACAAACCACTGCTCAATGAAATAAAAGAGGACACAAACAAATGGAAGAACATACCATGCTCATGGATAGGAAGAATCAATATTGTGAAAATGGCCATACTGCCCAAGGTAATTTACAGATTCAATGCCATCCCCATCAAGCTGCCAATGACTTTCTTCACAGAATTGGAAAAAACTACTTTAAAGTTCACATGGAACCAAAAAAGAGCCCACATTGCCAAGTCAATCCTAAGCCAAAAGAACAAAGCCGGAGGCATCACGCTACCTGACTTCAAACTACACTACAAGGCTACAGTAACCAAAGCAGCATGGTACTGGTACCAAAACAGAAATATAGACCAATGGAACAGAACAGAGCCCTCAGAAATAATACCACACATCTACAACCATCTGATCTTTGACAAATCTGACAAAAACAAGAAATGGGGAAAGGATTCCATATTTAATAAATGGTGCTGGGAAAACTGGCTAGTCATAAGTAGAAAGCTGAAACTGAATCCCTTCTTTACATCTTATACAAAAATTAATTCAAGATGGATTAGAGACTTAAATGTTAGACCTAAAACCATAAAAACCCTAGAGGAAAATCTAGGCAATACCATTCAGGACATAGGCATGGGCAAAGACTTCATGTCTAAAACACCAAAAGCAATGGCAACAAAAGCCAAAATTGACAAATGGGATCTAATTAAACTAAAGAGTTTCTGCACAGCAAAAGAAGCTACCTTCAAAGTGAACAGGAAACCTATAAAATGGGGAAAAAAATTTTTACAATCTACCCATCTGACAAAGGGGTAATATCCAGAATCTACAAAGAACTTAAACAAATTTGCAGGAAGAAAATCGAACAACCTCATCAAAAAGTGGGCAAAGGATGTGAACAGACACTGAAAAGAAGACATTTATGCATCCAACAGACACATGAGAAAATGCTCATCATCACTGTCTATAGAGAAATTCAATCAAAACCACAATGAGATCTCACACCAGTTAGAATGGCGATCATTAAAATGTCGGGAAAGAACAGGTGCTGGAGAGGATGTGGAGAAATAGGAACACTTTTACTCTGTAGGTGGGACTATAAACTAGTTCAACCATTCTGGAAGACAGTATGGCAATTCCTCAAGGATCTTGAACTAGAAATACCATTTGACCCAGCCATCCCATTACTGGGTATACACCCAAAGGATTATAAATCATGCTGCTATAAGGACACATGCACATGTATGTTTATTGTGGCACTATTCACAATAGCAAAGACTTGGAACCAACCCTAATGTCCATCAATGATAGACTGAATTAAGAAAATGCAGCACATATACACCATGGAATACTGTACAGCCATAAAAATGGATGAGTTCGTGTCCATTGTAGGGACATGGCTGAAGCTGGAAACCATCATTCTGAGCAAATTGTCTCAAGGACTGAAAACCAAACACCACATGTTCTCACTCATAGGTGGGAATTGAACAATGAGAACACTTGGACACAGGATGGGGAACATCACACACCAGGGCCTGTTGTGGGGTGGGGGGACGGGGGAGGGATAGCATTAGGAGATATGCCTAATGTAAATGACGAGTTCATGGATGCAGCACAGCAACATGGCACATGTATACATATGTAACGAACCTGCACATTGTGCACATGTACCCTAGAACTTAAAGTATATTTTAAAAAAATAACTGTTTTTAAAAAAAAAAAAACAGCTCTCCATTGATTTTTTGAAGGGTTTTTCATGTCTCTTTCTCCTTCAGTTTAGCTCTGATTTTGTTATTTCTTGTCTTCTGCTAGCTTGGGGACTTGTTTGCTGTTGGTTCTCTAGTTATTGTAGTTGTGATGTTAGGTTGTCGATATGAGGTTTTTCTAGCTTTTTGATGTGGGCATTCAGTGGTATAAGTTTTTCTATTAACACTGCTTTAGCTGCCTTTCAGAGATCCTGATATATTGTCTCTTTGTTCTCATTAATTTCAAAGAACTTCTTTATTTCTGCCTTAATTTCATTATACACCAAGAAGTCATTCAGAAATAGGTTGCTCAATTTCCATGTAGTTGTGTGGTTTTAAGTGAGTTTCTTAATCTTGAGTTCTAATTTGATTGTGCTGTGGTCTGATAGATTATTATGATTTCAATTATTTTGCATTTGTCGAGGACTGTTTTATTTCTGATTATGCAATCTATTTTAGAGTAAGTGCCATGTGGTGATCAGAAGAATGTATATTCTTTTTGTTGTTGTTGTTGTTGTTGTTGTTGGAGAGTTCTGTAGATATCTAGCAGATCCACTTGATCCAGAGCTGAGTTCAGGTCCTGAATATCTTTTTTAACTTTCTATCTTAATGATCTGTCTAATATTGTCAGTGTAGTGTTAAAATTTCCTACTATTATTATGCGGGAGCCTAAGTCTCTTTGTAGGTCTCTAAGAATTTGCTTGAGAATCTGGGTGCTCCTGTATTGGGTGCATATATATTTAGGATGGTTACCTCTTCCTGTTTAATTAAACCCTTTACCATTATGTAATGCCCTTGTCTCTTTTGATCTTTGTTGGTTTAATGTCTGTTTTGTCAAAAACTAGGGCTGCAACTTGCTTTTTTCTGTTTTCCATTTGCTTGGTCAATTTTTCCCCATCTCTTTATTTTAGTCTAAGTGTGTCTTTGCACATGAGATGGGTCTCCTGAAGACAGAATACTAACGGGTCTTGACTATTTTTCCAGCTTGCCATTTTGTGTTTTATAATTGGGGCATTTAGCACATTTACATTTAAGGTTAGTATTGTTATATGTGAATTTGATCCTGTCATTCTGATGCTAGCTGGTTATTTTGTAGACTTGTTTATGTGTTTGCTTCGTAGTGTTCCTGGTTGTTGTACTTCAGTGTGTTTTTGTAGTGGCTGGTAATGGTTTTTCCTTTCCATATTCAGTGCTTCTTTCAGGAGCTTTTGCAAAGCAGGCCTGATACTAATGAATTCCCTATGCACTTGCATGTCTGAAAAAGATCTTATTTCTCCTTCACTTATAAAACTGAATATGGCAGAATAAGAAATTTTATGTTTTTTTTAAAAGAATATTAAATATTGGGCCCCAATCTCTTTTGACTTGTAGGATTTCCACTGGGAGATCCACTGTTAGTCTGATGGCCTTCCCTTTGTAAGTGAAATGGCCTTTCTCTCTGGCTCCCCTTAACATTTTTTTCTTTCATTTTGACCATAGAGAATGTGAGGATTGTTTGTCTTGTGGCTGATCTTCTTGTGGAGTATCTTTCTGTGGATCTCTAGGTTTTCTGAAATTGAACATTGGCCTGTCTTTGGTAGGTTAGGGAATTCCTCCTGGATAATATACTGAAGTATATTTTCCAACTTGATTCCATGCTCCTCATCTTTTTCAAGTACCCCATTCAGTTGTAGACTCAGTCTTTTTAAATAATGCCATATTTCTCAGAGGTTTTGTTCATTCTTTTCTAATATTTTTTCTATTCTTGTCTGCCTGACTTATTTCAGAAAGATAGTCTTCAAGCTCTGGGATTCTTTCCTCTGCTTGCTCTCTATTCTGCTATGGATATTGTAATTGTACTGTGACATTCTCAGATTGTGTTTTTCAGCTCCCTCAGTTCAGTTATTCTCCTCTCTAAACTGGATATTCAGGTTATCAGCTCCTGTATCATTTTATCATGATTCTTAGCTTCTTTGCATTCAGTTATGACATGCTACTTTAGCTCAGTGAAGTTTGTTATTACCCGTTTTCTGAAGCCTACTTCTGTCAATATAGGCATCTTAGCTTCAACAAAATTCTGTGCCCTTGCTGGAGAGGTGTTGTGGTCATTTGGAAAAGAAAAGGCACTCTGGATTTTTTAGTTTTCAGCATTTTCACAGTGATTCTTTCTTATGTTTGTGGGCTTATCTACCTTTGATCTTTGTGGTGGCTGACCATTAAATGGGTTTTTTGTGGGGTATTTTTTATTCATGTTGTTGTTGTTGTTGCTTTCTGTTTGTTTTTCTTTCCACACTTAGGCAACTCCTATGTAGGGCTGCTGTAATTTTCTGGGGGCCCATTCCAGATCCTCATTGCCTCACTTCCTCCCACACCTGGAGATATCACCAGTGAAGGCTACGAAATAGCAGAGATGGCAGCCTGTTTCTTTCTCTAGGAGCTCTGTCCCAGAGGAGCACCCACCTGATGCCAGCCCTAATGCTCCTGTAGGAGCAACCACCTGATACTGGCCCTAATGCTCCCGTCTGGAGACCCCTGTTGGGAAGTCTCACCCAGTCTGAAAGAATGAGATCAACACCCCACTCAAAGAAGCAGTCTGGCTGTCCCTTGGCAGAGTGGGTGAACTACACTGAAGGAAATCGCCCTCATTCAGACTGCCTGGACTGTGTAGAGACAGCAGGCTTGAAAGACTAAGTCAGCTAAACCACAGAGATTGCAGCTGCCCCTGCCCCTGGGGACTCCATCCCAGGGAGATATCAGAGTTCTCGTCTAGACTTCTTGGACTCCCTGGAGCCAGCAGGCTAGAATGGCTGACTCAAACTGCAGAGATGGTGGCTTTCCTTACCCCTAAGAACTCAATCGGTCTCTGGCAGTCTCCAGCCTGCTGCCACTGGCCAGCTGAAATTCTAAACCAGTGGGTCTTAACTTGTGAGGTGCCATTGGAGTGGGGCCTGCATAACAACACACTGTGTGGCTCCCTGATTTCAGCCCCCTTACTAGGGGAATGCATAGATATATCCCCCACCTCGTCAGAATTCCCTGGGCCAGAGTATGCAAAACTCCTGGGTTTCTGTGTGTGCTGGAGTGGCCACTTTCCCGAGACTCTGCATGGTTTTGTGCTTCAAACCCAAGGCCCTGGTGGTGTGGGCTCACGAGGGGATCTCCTGGTCGGCAGGTCACAAAGGTCCGTGGGAAAAACATGGCTTCCCAAGCTGGATTGCACAATCCCTCACCACTTCCCTTGCCTGGGGATGGGTGTTTATATGGTTCCATACCACTCCAGGGTTGGCCATTGCCTCACCTTGCTTTTCTTCACTCTCCATGGGCTGAGCCATCAACCTAATCAGTCCCAATGTGAGAACCTAGATACCTAAGTTGAAAGCGCAAAATTCACTTACTATTTTCATTTATCTACCCATACATTTTATGAGACAAATTTCACTTCACTTTTCCTTTCACTCGTTGGGCTCCAGTCACATTGGTCATCTTTCAGTTTCTTATATATAGCAGTGTGCTTCTTTTTACATGCTATTCTTATGGCTAGAATGCCACCTTTCTTATGACCCAATATAGTGTCTGTTACATGGTAATCACCTATTACACATGAGTTGGATAATTTTATTTTTTTGTAGAGGACATTAGCAATAGAGCGGAATGAAACATCCTTACACTTGTTTACCAAAAACCACAAAAACAATTAATAAGTGACTATAAATCAAGAAAGTCGCTCTCAGAATACTCCAAGCAACAAGGAAACAGCAGAAACCCTGTGAAGTACAAGAATAGAGGATGGTCATATAGAAAAGAGTAGAAAAGTTTTTATCAACATCAGCCCATCTCCCACTCCAGAGCAGACCGTAACTAAGGGTGATCCCCTCAAAGGGATTTTCCACTTTTGGGAGGGGGAGGGAAGTAGGAGAGGATACCAGCAGTCCTGTTCACCATCACAGTTACCTGCAGCTTTAGCCAGCAGGGACCCCTGAAGTTTTCACAGTGCTATGCCTAGCTGATAACTTCCCAGAATCCATGTGCAGTGTTCCCCAACAGAGAAGGAGCCACCACTGTGTCTCCCGCTCAGGACTGGAGCTGTCACAGGGCTGATCCATGGCCCCAGAGGCCTGAGTCACCACTGTGCTCTCCCTACAGGAATCAAAATACCATAGCTTCTCACGATCTTCAAGACTGGAGCTGGACTGCCCTGTCCTGCAACCCATCCCCGGGACCTGAATTTTGGCTGTTACCCAACAATACCAGGGATGTGTTGCCACTTTTCTTCACCCAACTCCCAGACTTCTGAGTCATGACTTCAACCCACCATTACCAGGATGCAACAAATAGTTGTATCGGGTGGGATTTATACTTGGCATGCAAGAAAGCTTCAACATGAAAATCAGTAAGTGTGATATACTGCATTAACAGAATGAAAGATAAAACTATCTGATAATATCAATAGAAGGTGAGTAAGCATTTGACAAAATTTAGCACACTTTCATGATAAAAACATTCAAAACACTAGGAATAAAGTAAATTTACTTCACCATAACAAAAGCCATATATGAAAAACCCACAGTGAATATAATACCCAACAAAGAAAAACTGAAAGTTTTTATTTAAGGTAAGGGAAAAGACAAAGATGCTCACTTCTGTCACTTCTATTGAACATAGAAATAGAAGCCTTAGCGAGAGCACTCAGACAAAAAATAAACTGATGACATCTTTATTGGAAAGAAAGAAATGAAATTATCTCTGTTTTCAGGTGATTAGAGCTTTCATATGGAACATCCTAAAGACTCCATTAAAAAGCAGTTAGAATTAGTAAATGAACTCAGTAAAATAACAAGATACAAAATCAACCTATAGAATCAGTTGCATTTCTATACACTAAAAACAGGTAGACTATTCAAAGAAGGTTATTAAACAAACAATCTTATTAACAGTAGCATCAAAACCAAAAGAAGCACATGGCCCAAATCTTCATCTCTACATAGAGGAGCAACACCCCGGCAACAGAGGACAGACTGCAGAGTTGCCTACCATGGCCTGAAGAACCAAATAGAACTTCTGGAATTTAAAAAAAAAAAAAAATCCAGGCAAACCTAGAGGTGGAAGCCTCAACAATAGATTAGACCAAAGAGAAGAAATAATTAAAGAGCTCAAAGACTGGTATTTTGTATTAATTCAGTCAGACAAAAATAAAGAAAAAATTTTTTTTAAATAAACACAGTATTTAAAACATATGGAACTATGTAAAGTGACCAAACCTACAACTTTTTGACATTCCTGACAGAGAAGAAGAAAAAAGCAAGCAACCTGGAAAATATATTTGAAGGTATAATTCAGAAAATTTTCTGAATCTTGCTAGAGAGGTTGACATCAAAATATAAGAAATGTAGATAAATCCTTCAAGATACTATAAAATATGACCATCCCCAAAGCATGTAGTCCTCACACTATCCCAGGTCAATGTGAAAAAAAAATCTTATATGCAGTGAGAAAGAAGATCAAATTACCTATAAATAAAATCCCATCAGACTGTCAGTGGATTTCTCAGCAAGATCCTTACAAACATGAAGAGATTGGGGCCTCATTTTTAGCTTTAAAAAATTCCACCAAGAATTTCACATCCGACCAAATTAAGCTTCATAAATGAAGGATAAATAAAGTCTTTCACATACAAGAAAACAATAAGGAAATTCATCACCACCACACTGGATCTACAATAAATGTTTAAAGGACTTCTAAATATGGAAATAAAGGGATGATACTTCCTATGATAAAAGCACATGTAAGTAGAAAGCCCAAACACCTTATAATGCAACTACAAAATGGAATCTACAAAACAATTAGATAACAACACAATAACAGAAATGAAACATCACATGTAAATATTAATCTTAAATGTAAACAACCTAAATACTTCACTTAAAAGACAGAGAGTAGTAAATTAGATAACAAAGCAAGACCAAACATTCTGCTGGCTTCAAAAAACTCACTTCGTATGTAATGACACACATAGACTCAAAATAAAGGGAGAGAGAAAGATCTATCAGGCAAATGGAAAACAAAACAAAACAAAACAAAATAGAAGGGCACACTCTTTGTGTATCAGATAAAACAGACATTAAACCAATAGTAACAAAAAGGGACAAAGAAGGGCATTACCTAATAATAAAATGTTCAGTGCAACAAGAAAATATAACTATCCAAATATGTATACATTCATATGCACCCAGCTTTATACAACAATTACTACTAAATATATATTTTTAAAAAAACAGCCATAAAATAATAGTGGTAGACTTCAACACACCACTGACAGCTTTAGACAGATCATCAAGACAGAAAATGAACAAAAAAATTCTGGACTTAAATAGAATATTTGACCAAATGGAATTGATATTGATCTAAATAACATTCTACCTAACAACCACAGAATACACATTCTTTCTATCTGTACACAGAGCAGTTTGACAACATTCTTGATCATAAGGTGATAATAAATACATTTAAAAAATCAAAATAATGCAAAGCATCTTATTGTACCAGAGTGGAATAAAAATAGAAATCAATACCAAGAGGACTTATGAAAATTACATAATTAAGTGGAAATTAAACAATTTACTCCTGAATGAATTTTAGGTAAACAAATTAAGGCAGAAATCAAAACGTTATTTGAAACAAATGAAAATAGAAATATGACATATGAAAACCTCTGGGATATAACAAAAGCAATGTTAGGAAAAAAGTTTATAGCACCAAACAACTACATCTAAAAGGGAAATATCCCAAATTAATAACCTAAGGTCACAATGAAGGAACTAGACAAATGAGAACAAGCTAAATCAAAAGCTAGCTGAGTGGAAGAAATCGTTATCATCAAAGCAGGAAGAAATAAAATTGTAATCAAATAACTATTAAAAAATCAACACTCTCACTCATAAGTGAGAGCTGAACAATGAGAACACATGGACACAGGGAGGAGAGCAATACACACTGGGCCTGTCAGGGGGTGTGGTTGGAGGTAGAGCAAGAGGAAAACGAGCTAATGTATGCTAGGCTTAAAACTTAGGTGATAGGTTGATACTTACTTCTCGATACTGAGATTGATAGGTGCAGCAAACCACAATGGCACACATTTACTTATGTAACAAACCTGCACACCCTGCACATGTACTCCAGAACATAAAATAAAATAAAAATAGATACGGAAAATCAACAAATTGGAAAGTTCATTGTTTGAAAAGATATAAAAGATTGATACACTATTAGCTAAATTAACAAAGAGAGAGAGATCAAAATAAGCAAACTTAGAAATGACAAAGTTGACATTACAACTGATACCAAGGAAATACAAAAGATCCTCAGAGACTGCAAGTATTCCTAGTGTTCCATTATTGGAACAATAAGCATGTGGGAGCTATTTATATCCTACTGCTCAAGGTCATCACCAAAGTCTGATTGCAAAACTTAAAAAAAATTGCAGCCTCAGGCTTAAATGGGTTAATACCTCTATACACACAAACAAGAAAATTGAGAGGAAATGGATGAATTCCTGGAAACAGACAAACTTCCAAGTTTGAACTAGGAAGAAACTGAAACCGTTAAGAGACCAAATATGACTTAATAAATTGAATCAGCACTTAAAAAAATATATATATCCTAGCAAAAGAATCTAGCCCTGCACCAGATAAATGGTGAGTCAAATGCTAACAGATGTACAAAGAAGAGCTGGTACCACTTTTACTGAAGCTTCCAAAAAATTAGGGTTTCTTTCCTATCTTTCATTGAAGGCAGTATAATCCTGATACCAATCCTGATACCAAAATCTAGCAAGGACGCAACAAAAAAAGAGAACTACAGCCTAATATCCCTGATAAACATAGATGCCAAAATCTTCAACAAAATTCTACTAAACCACATTCAACAGCCCATCATTCATCACAATGTAGTGGGCTTTATTCCTGGGATGCAAGGATGGTTCAACGTAGGCAAATCAATAAATTTCTGTTATCACATAAACAAAATTGAAAACAAAAACCATATTATCATCTCAATAGAAGCAGAACAATCATTTGATAAAATTCAACCTCGCTTCATAACAAAACCCTAAAAAAAACCTAGATGTTGAAGGAACAAACCTCAAAATAATAGCAGCTATTTATAAGAAACACAAAACAAACATCATACTGAATGGGCAATAGTTGGAAGCATTTCCTCTAAGAACTGTAGCAACACAAGGTTGTCCACTGTTACCACTCCTGTTCAACACAGTACTGAAAGTGATAGCAAGAGTAATCAGGCAAGAGAGAAAAATAAAAGGAATCTAAATATTAAAAGGGGAAGTAATATTATCTCTGTTCATTTTTGATACTACTGTAGATGTAGAATACCCAAAAGATTCCTCAAAAAGACTCCCAGATCTGATAAATTGATTCAATAAAGTTTCAGGATACAAAATCAATGTACAAATACCAGTATCATTTCTATACTTCAATAACATTCAAGCTGAGATCCAAATCAAGAATGCAATTTCATTTGCTGTATCTGAAAAAAAAAGGTGTACCTAGGAATACCTCTAAACAAGAAGGTGAAATATGCCTACAAGGAAAACTACAAATCACTGTTGAAAGAAATTGTAGATGACACACAAAAAAATGGAAAAAATATTCCAGCTCAGAGATTGGAAGAATTAATATCGTTAAAATGGCCATACTACCCAAAGCAATCTACAGATTCAATGCTATTCTAGTCAAACTATGAACATCATTTTCAACAGAATTAGAAAAAAATATAATAAAATGCATATGGTGCCAAAAAAAGCCTGACTAGCGGAAACAAGTCTAAGGAAACAGCCAAGCTGGAGAAATCACATTACCCAACTTCAACCTATATTATATGGCTACAGTAGCCAAAACTGCATGGTCCAACAAAACAGACTCATAAAGAACCAGAAAAGAAAATAGAAACCAGAAGTAGAATTGCATATCTACTGCCATTCGACCTGTGACAAAGTCTACAAAAATTAGCTGTAGGGGAAGGACTCTGTATTCCATAAATGCTTGTGGAATAACTGGCCAGTCATATGCAGATGAATAAAACTAGACTCTTACCCTCTACCATCAAAAAAAAAAAAAAAAAAAAAGTTAACTCAAGATGAATCAAAGACTTAAATATTAGACCTCTAACTATAAAAATCTTAGGAAAAAAACTAGAAAACACTATTTTGGTCATCAGCTTTAGGAAAGAATGTATGACTAATTCCACAAAAACAATTGCAAGAAAAACAAAAATTGATAAGTGAGACCTACTTAAACTAAAGAGCTTCTGTTCTGCACAGCAAAAGAAACTATCAACGGAAAGAAAACCCTAGAGAATAGGAGAATGTATTCATAAGCTGTGCATCTAGCAAAACACTAATATCCAGTCTATAAGAAAGTTAAACAATTCTACAAGTAAAAACCAAATAATTCCATTAACAAATGGTAAAAGGAAATGAATAAACACTTCTCAAAATAAAACATACAAGTGGCCGATAAAAATCAGCAAACATGCTCCAGATCCCTAATCATTAGAGAAATGAGAATGAAAACCATAATGAAATACCACCTCACATCTATTAGAATGCCTATGATGAAAAAGTAAAAAAAAAAAAAAAAAATTGGTTGATGCAAGACAAAAGGCTGCATAGAAAAGGGAATGCTTATACATTGTTGATGAGAATGCAAATTAAAAAACACTTAAAACAGAAACAGAACTGCTATTTAACCTAGCAATCCCATTACTGAGTATTTGCCCAAAGGAAAATAAATTGTTCTATCTAAAAGACACAGGTACTCATATGTTTATCAGACAACTATTCACAACAGCAAAGGCAAGTAGTCAGCACAGGTGCCAATCAATGGTGGATTTTCATTCATAGGATTGAAGGAAGAAAATGTAGTATTACATGTACACCATGGAACACGATATAGCCATAAAAAACAAAATTATGTCTTTTGTAACAACACAGATGCAGCTGGAGGCCATCATCACAGGTGAATTAACAAAGGAACAGAAAACCAAATACTGCATATTCTCATTGATAAGTGGAAACTAAACATTGGATACACACGGACACAAAGATGTGGACAATAAACACTGGACCCCAAAGTAGGGAGTGAGAGGAACAAGAGCTGATAAAACTACCCATGTGCACTACCTGGGTGACAGTATCAATTTACCCCAAACATCAGCACCATGCAATATACTTGTGTAACAAATATGCATATGAACTTTCTGAATCTAAAATAACAGTTGAACATATTTAAAAAGTCAAATTGAACCCCAAAAGGGCACAAATAGCCATCGTAATTCTAAGCAGAAAGAATGAAGCCAGAGACATCACATTGCCTAACTTCAAACTATACTACGGCCCTGTGGTAACCAAAAAAGCATGGTACTGGTACAAAAATAGACACATAGATCAGTGAAACAAAATAGAGAACCCAGAAATAAGGCCACACATCTACAACCAATTGTTCTTTGATAAAACTGACAAAAGTTAACAATCAGTAAGGGACACCGTAGTCAATAAATGGTGCTTGGAAAACTGGGTACGCAGATACATAAGAATGAGACCCAATGCCTACTTCTCACAATAAACAAAAACTAACTCAAGATGATTTAAATACTTAAATATAAGTCCTCCTACTATATATATAAAAAAAAAAGTACTAGAAGAATACCTAGGAAAAACTTCTTCTGGACATTGGCCTCGGCAAATAATTTATGTCAAAGATCTCAAAAACAAATGCAACAAAAATTGAATTAAACTAAAGACCTTCTACACCATGAAAGAAAATATCAACAAACAGACAACCTAAAGAATGGGGAAAATTATCACAGAATATGCATCTGAAAAAAGACTAATATCCAGGTTATATAAGAAACTTAAGTAAATCAACAAGCAGCAAACATCTTCATGAAAAGTGGACAAAATACATGGACACTCCTCAAAGGAAGACATACAGGCAGTCAACAAACATAGGAAAGGGTTCTCCACACCACTATTCATCAGAGAAATGTAAATCAAAATCAGAATCAGATATCATCTCACACCAGTCAGAAGGGCTATTACTAAACAGTCAAAAATAACAGATGTTGGTGAGGATGCAGAGAAAGGGGAATGCTTATGCACTGTTGGTGGAAATGTAAATGACTTCAGCCCCTGTGCAAAATAAAAAAATGTATGGTACTGGCCTATAAATAGACATATATCAATGAAACAGAATCAAGTCTTCAGAAATAAACTCATGCAGATAAAGATCATTTACTCTTCCAGAAGGGGGCAAAGAACACACTGTGAGGAAATGATAGTCTCAATTTGGAGATTTCTCAATTGACTAAAAATAGAACTGCCATTCCTCTCAGCATGTCCACTACTGGCTATCTACACGCGTTAGAAAAATTGTTCCATTAAAAGTTGTTTGCACTTGTATGTCTATCACAGCACTACTTACAATAGCAAAGCCATAGAATCAGCCCAGATGCCCATCAATGATGGATTGGCTAAAGAAAAATTTTTGAACGTATACATCACAGAATATGATGCATCCATAAAAATGAATAAACTCATGTTCTTTGCAGCAATATGAATGCAGCTGGATGCCTTTATCCTACGTATATTGATGCAGAAACAGAAAGTCAAATACTGCATTTTCTTACTTATAAGTGTGAGCTTAAACTGGATACAAATTTATAAAGATGGAAAAAATAAACACTGGGGGGAAGGAAAGAAGGTGGGGGCAAGGCAAAGATTGACAAACTGCCTATTGGGTACTATGTTTACTATTTGGATGATGGATTCAATAGAAGCTTAAAGACCAGTATTACACAGTATATTTAAGCAATAAATTTTCCCATGTATTCCCTGAATCTATTTTTTTTAAACTTACATCTAGTTGTGATAAAAAGGTGGAATATCTGTACTTTGAAAACTAGGCAACACTGGTAAAATAAATTGAAAACAGAAGTAAATAAATGGAAAAACAGTGTTCATGAATTAGAAGAATTGATATTTTTAAAATGCCCATACTGTCCAAAGTGATCAGTAGATTTCAAGCAATTCCTATCAAAATTCTTACGGTATAGAAAAAGCAATCTGAAAAGAAGAACGAAGCAACAAAAATCTCTGAATAGCCAAAGCAGTATTAAGAAAGATTTCAGTGTTTTTAATGAGAACAAAGTTACAAATCTCAAAATTGCTTGGCACAGGGGCTATTCTTGAGAAAGAACAAAGGTGAAAGCTTCACACTTCCAGATTAAAAACTCTATTACATAGCTATAGTCATAAAAAGTATGGTACTGGCCTATAAATGGCTTATATACCAATGAAACAGAATCAGGACTTCAGAAATAAACACATGCAGATAAAGGTCATCTAATCTTCCAGGAAGTGGGCAAAGAATACACTGGGAGGAAATGATTGTCACTTCAATACATTGGTATTGGGGAAAACAGTGTCCCCATGCATGAACATGGGGAAAACAATATTGGACCATTTTCTTACATAATACACAAAAATCAACTCAAAATTGATTAGACTTAAATGTAATATCTGAAAATGTAAAACTTCTGGGAGAAAAGATAATAAATACAGTCCCTAATACTGGCTTTTTAAATGATTTCTTTTTTTAACTTTTATTTTATGTTTGGGAGTACAAGGGCAGATTTGTTATATAGGTAAACTTGTGTCATGGAGGTTTGTTGTACAGATTATTTCATCACCTGGGTATGAAGCCTAGTAACCATTAGTCATTTTTCCTGATCCTCTCCCTCCTCCCACCCTATACCCTCTGAAAGGCCCCAGCGTGTGTTGTTCTCCTCTGTGTATCAATGTGTTCACATTATTTAGCGCCCACCTATAAGTGAGAATGTGAGGTATTTCTTTTTCTGTTCCTGCATTAGTTTGCTAAGAATAATGGTCTCCAGCTCCATTCATGTTCCTGCAAGGGACATACTCTCATTTATTTTTTTATGGCTGCATAGTATTCAATGGTGTGTATGTACCACATTTTCTTTATCAAGTCTATCATTGATGGGTATTTAGGTTGATTCCATGTTTTTCTGTTGTGACTAGTGCTGCAATGAACATGTGCATGCATGTGTCATTATAATAGAACGATTTATATTCCTTTGGGTATATACCCAGTAGTAGGACTGCTGGGTTAAATGGTATTTCTGTCTTTATGCCTTTGATACAACCAATAATCATATGACAAAAAAATGCTCAACATCACTGATTATTAGAGAAATGCAAATCAAAACTACAATGAGATAAAATCTCACACCACTCAGAATGACTATTATTAAAATTTAGAAAAATAACAGATGCTGGTGAGGTTGTGGAGAAAAAGGAACACTTATAAACTGTTGGTGGGACTGTAAATTAGTCAATCATTGAGAAAGACAGTGTGGCAATTCCGGAAATGACTTATTTTGATGTGACACCAAACTCACAGATAAGAAAAGCAAAAGTAAGAAATGGGACTACATCAAACTAAAAACCTTCTACACAGCGAAGGAAAAGGCAACCTACATAATGGTTGAAAATATTTACAAGCCATATATTTAAAAAGAGGTTAATATCCAAAATATATTAGAAACTCATAATAGTTAATAGTAAAATAAAATTCCAATTAAATATGAACAGAGGCCAGGCATGGTGGCTCACATCTGTAATCCCAGCACTCTGGTGGGCAGATAACTGGAGGCCAGGAGTTCGAGATGAGCTGGACCACCATGGCAAAACCCCATCTGTGCTAAATACACAAAAAATTAGCCAGGCGTGGTGACACATGCTTGTAATCCCAGCTACCGAGGAGGCCGAGGCATGAGAATGGCTTGAACCCAGGAGGTAGAGGTTGCAGTGAGCCAAGGTTGCAACACTGCCACTAAGCCTGGGCAACAGAGTTATACCCTTTCCCCAACCTCCCCTCAAAACTGAGCAGAGGACTTCAACAGACAATTTTTCAGAGAAAACATACAAATGGCCAACAGGTCAGATAACTGCAAATCAAACCATCAGGTAAATGCAAATGAAAACCACAATGAGAAACCACCTCACATGTGTTAGGTTGGCTACTATAAAAATGAGAAGAGATTTATTTGAAGAAGAAAACCCTTGTACACTCTTGGTAGGAATGCAAACTGGATCAGGCATTATGATAAACAGTATGAGGCTTCCTTAAAAAATTAAAAATATAACTCCCACATGATCTAGCAATCCCAGTTCTGGGTATTTATCTGAAGAACATAAAAATAATATGTCAAAGAGATATATGTACTTTTATGTTCGTTGCAGCATTATTAAAAATAACCAAGATATGAAAAGCACTTAAGCATCTATGGATGGATGAATGTATAAAATAATTGCAGTGTATACATATACAATGGAATAGAATTTGTAGGATGTCATAGTTGGAGGATATTGTTTCCTTTTTTTTTTTTTTTTTTTTTTTTTTTTGAGGTGGAGTCTCGCTCTGTGCCCAGGCGAGGGCAATGGCACAATCTTGGCTCACTGCAACCTCCGCCTCCCAGGTTCAAGCGATTCTCCTGTCTCAGCATCCTGAGTAGCTGGGATTACAGGCACACGCCACCACGCCCAGCTAATTTTTGTATTTTTAGTAGAGATGGGGTTTCACCATGTTGGTCAAGTTGGTCTTGAACTCCTGACCTCAAGTGATCCACCTACTTTGGCCTCCCAAAGTGCCGAGAGTACAGGCGTGAGCCACTGTGCCTGGCCGAGCATATTATTTTACTCATTATATGTAAGTGAAATAAATGAGAGCCTGAGAGAAAAACACTGCATAATCTCATTTATACGTGAAATTTAAAATAGAGAGTGGAATGGTGTTTTCCAGGGGATGTTGGGTGGGGAAAATTAGAATATGTCAGTTATAGCATACAAACTTTCATTTATAAGATGAATAATTTCTAGAGATCTGATGAACTTCATAGTAATTATAGTTAATAATAATGTATTATAGACTTAAAAGGAATAGATACTAACTATCCTTATCCTACTTCTGTACACACATACGTACACGAAAAGGTAAATATGCCAGATGACATATATGTTAATTAGATTGATTTGGGAATTCAATACACAGAGAATACTTACATAAAAACATCACATAGTACCTTATAAATATATACATTTTTATTTGCCAGTCATACCTCAATAAACCTAGAACGAGTTACAAAATCTTTAGAAGAATGATAAACTCAGAGTAAAAGAGCTTTTAAGGTGTAAAAATAAAAACTTATTAAAAATGCACTTCTAGATACTTTTTACAAAAATTTAATAATTAATCATACATAACGTGAAAAAACATATATGTAACGAATATGAGAACACCAAATTCAGTTTATTTTACTATACTTTCACAGACCACTTCTGTGACCTCAAATGCGTGGAGAGTTTCCTCACAACACCAAGCAATTTTGTAGATGAATCATTCAGCAGACACCAGTTGGGTGTCCTCTAATTTTTGTCTTTCCACTTTAAATCTTTTTTTTTTTTTTAATTATACTCTAAGTTCTAGGGTACATGTGCACAACGTGCAGGTTTGTTACATAAGTATATATGTGCTATGTTGGAGTGCTGCACCCATTAACTCGTCATTTACATTAGGAGGTATATCTCCTAATGCAATCCCTCCCCCCTACCCCCTCCCCACAACAGGACCCAGTGTGTGGTGCTCCCCTTCCTGTGTCCAAGTGATCTCTTTGCTCAATTCCCACCTATGAGTGACAACATGCGCTATTTGGTTTTCTGTTCTTGCGAGAGTTTGCTTAGAATGATGGTTTCCGGCTACAACCATGTACCTACAAAGGACACGAACTCATCCTTTTTTGTGGCTGCATAGTATTCCATGGTGTACATGTGCCACATTTTCTTAATCTAGTCTGTCACTGATGGACATTTGGGTTGATTCCAAGTCTTTGCTATTGTGAATAGTGCCACAATAAACATATGTGTGCATGTGTCTTTATAGTAGCATGATTTATAATCCTTTGGGTATATACCCAGTAAGGGGATGGCTGTGTCAAATGGTATTTCTAGTTCTAGATCCTTGAGGAATTGCCACACTGTTTTCCACAGTGGTTGAACTAGTTTACAGCCCCACCAACAGTGTAGAAGTGTTCCTATTTCTATATATCCTCTCCAGCACCTGTTGTTTCCTGATTTTTTAATGATTGCCATTCTAACTGGTGTGAGATGGTATCTCATTGTGGTTTCGATTTGCATTTCTCTGATGGCGAGTGATGATGAGCATTTTTTCATGTGTCTGTTGGCTGTATGAATGTCTTCTTTTGAGAAATGTCTGTTCATATACTTTGCCCACTTTTCCATGGGGTTGTTTGTTTTTTTCTTGTAAATTTGACTGAGTTCTTTATAGGTCCTGGATATTAGCCCTTTGTCAGATGAG
Organism: Papio anubis; assembly: GCF_008728515.1. Classification (NCBI taxonomy): domain Eukaryota; kingdom Metazoa; phylum Chordata; class Mammalia; order Primates; family Cercopithecidae; genus Papio; species Papio anubis. The sequence continues at coordinate 164,666,768 of NC_044981.1, forward strand.
TAGATTGCAAAAACTTTCTCCCATTCTGTAGGTTGCCTGTTCACTCCGATGGTAGTTTCTTTTGCTGTACAGAAGCTCTTTAGTTTAATGAGATCCCATTTGTCAATTTTGGCTTTTGTTGCTGTTGCTTTTGGTGTTTTAGACATGAAGTCCTTGCCCATGCCTATGTCCTGAATGGTATTACCTAGGTTTTCCTCTAGGGTTTTTATGGTATTAGGTCTAAGATTTAAGTCTCTAATCCATCTTGAATTAATTTTCGTATAAGGAGTAAGGAAAGGATCCACTTTCAGCTTTCTACTTATGACTAGCTAATTTTCCCAGCACCATTTATTAAATAGGAAATCCTTTCCCCATTTCTTGTTTTTCTCAGGTTTGTCAAAGATGGCTGTAGATGTGTGGTATTATTTCTGAGGACTCTGTTCTGTTCCATTGGTCTATATCTCTGTTTTGGTACCAGTACCATGCCGTTTTGGTTACTGTAGCCTTGTAGTATAGTTTGAAGTCAGGTAGCATGATGCCTCCAGCTTTGTTCTTTTGGCTTTGAATTGTCTTGGCAATGCAGGGTCCTTTTTGGTTCCATATGAACTTTAAAGCAGTTTTTTCCAATTCTGTGAAGAAAGTCATTGGTAGATTAATGGGGATGGCATTGAATCTATAAATTACCTTGGGCAGTATGGCCATTTTCACGGTATTGATTCTTCCTATCCACGAGCATGGTATGTTCTTCCATTTGTTTGTGTCCTCTTTCATTTCACTGTGCAGTGGTTTGTAGTTCTCCTTGAAGAGGTCCTTTACATCCCTTGTACGGTGGATTCCCAGGTATTTTATTCTCTTTGAAGCAATTGTGAATGGGAGTTCACTGATGGTTTGGCTCTCTGTTTTTCTGCTATTGGTGTATAGGAATGCTTGTGATTTTTGCACACTGATTTTGTATCCTGAGATTTGCTGAAGTTGCTTATCAGCTTAAGGAGATTTTGGGCTGAGACAATGGGGTTTTCTAAATATACAATCATGTCATCTGCAAAGAGGGACAATTTGACTTCTTCTTTTCCTAACTGAATACCCTTGATTTCTTTCTCTTGCCTGTTTGACCTAGTCAGAACTTCCAACACTATGTTGAATAGGAGTGGTGAGAGAGGGCATCCCTGTCTTGTGCCAGTTTTCAAAGGGAATGCTTCCAGTTTTTGCCCATTCAGTATGATATTGGCTGTGAATTTGTCATAAATAGCTCTTATTATTTTGAGATGCGTTCCATCAATACCGAATTTGTTGAGAGTTTTTAGCATGAAGGGCTGTTGAATTTTGTCAAAGTCCTTTTCTGCATCTATTGAGATAATCATATGGTTTTTGTCTTTGGTTCTGTTTATATGCTGGATTACATTTATTGATTTGCATATGTTGAACCAGCCCTGCATCCCAGGGATGAAGCCCACCTGATCATGGTGGATAAGCTTTTTGATGTGCTGCTGGATCCGGTTTGCCAGTATTTTATTGAGGATTTTTGCATCAATATTCATCAGGGAACAACCTGACAAAACTAGAAAACTAGAAAACCTAGAAAAAATGGATAATTTCCTGGACACGTACACTCTCCCAAGACTAAACCAGGAAGAAGTTGAATCCCTGAATACAACAATAGTAGGCTCTGAAATAGAGGCAATAATTAATAGCCTACCAACCAAAAAAAGTCCAGGACTAGATGGATTCACAGCCAAATTCTACCAGAAGCAGAAGGAGGAGTTGGTACCATTCCTTCTGAAACTATTCCAATCAATAGAAAAAGAGAGAATCCTCCCTAACTCATTTTACGACACCAACATCATCCTGATACTAAAGCCTGACAGAGATACAACAAAAAAAGGTGTCCTCTAATTTAACTCAGTTCTGACACTATCTACCTAGAGATGGAGCTTTTGATTGATCTTGTGCTACTGACTGCTTCATGAATTTCTTCTTGGGTTTAATTTTTCTACAGTGGTTCAAAGAATCAGGGGAACATTTTATTTAAATTTTCCTATTTACTATAAAAGTATTACGAAGGATACAGATGAACAGCCAGATGTAAGAGATACATAGGGCAAAGTATGGGAGAAGGAGCACAGAACTTCCATGTCATCTTTGGTTGTATCAGCCTCCAAGAACCTTCACATATTTAGCTATCCAGAAGCTTCTAGGACTCACTTCTTTATAACTTTTTTTTTTTTTTTTTTACTTTTTAATTGTTTTGTGTACCTAGTAGGTGTATATATTTATGGGGTGCATGAGATGTTCCGATACAGGCATGCAATATAAAATAAGCCCATAATAAAGAATAGGGTATCCAATTCCTCAGAAATGTATCCATTGAGGTACAAACAGTCCAATTCCACTCTTTAAGTCATTTTAAAATGTACAATTAAGTTATTATTATCTATAGCTACCTTATTGTGATATGAAATTATTTTTGTACCTATGAACCATCCCCATCTCCTCTCCCACAGCACCCCACTACCCTTCCAAGACTCTTCTTGGAACCATTCTTCTACTTTCTATATTTATGAGTTCAGTTGTTCTGAATTTTAGATCCCATGAATTTTAGACTCCATGAATAAGTGAGAACATGTAATGTTGATTTTTCTGTGTCTGGCTTATTTCACTTAACATAATAATTTCCAGTTCCATTCGTGTCATTGCAAATGACTGCATCTCATTCCTTTTTATAGCTATTGTAAACAGTGTTGAAAGAAACATAGTAATGCAGATATCTCTTTGATATACTAATTTTCTTATTTTGGGTATATACCCAAAAGTGGAAATGCTGGATCATACAGTAGCTCAATTTTTAGTTTTTTGAGGAACCTCCAAACTGTTCTTCATAGTGGTTGTACTAATTTACATTCCCAAAAACAGTGTACAAGGGTTTCCTTTACACTCTATCCTTGACAGCATTTGTTACTGCCTGTCTTTTGGATGTACGCCATTTTAACAGGGGTGAGATAATATCACATTGTAGTTTTGATTTGCATTTCTTGATGACCAATGATGCTGAGCAACTTTTCATGTCTGTTTACTCTGTTGATCATTTCTTTTGCTGTGCAAAAGCTCTTTAGTTTAAGTAAATTTCGTTTGTCTATTTTTGTTGTCACATTTGCTTTTGATGTGTTAGTCATGAGTTATTTGCCTAGGTCAATGTTTGGAAGAATTTCTCTTAGATTTTATTATAGTATTTTCATAATTTCATGTCTTACATTTAAGTCTTTAATTCACCTTGAGTTAATTTTTTTCATATAGTGTGAGATGGGGTCTGGTTTTATTCCTTTCCATATGGAATCTAATTTTCTCAGGACCACTTAGTGAATATGATGCCCTTTCCCTAGTGTATATTTTTGTTAACTTTCTCAAAAGACTTTTTCAGTCAGCTGGAGGTATATGGCTTCATTTCTGGGTTATTTATTCTGTTTCATTGATCTATGTGTCTATTTCAATACCAGTACCATGTTGTGTTGGTTGATACAACATTGTAGTATAAACATTAATTTATTTTAATTGAAACATTGTAATTGTGTATATTTATGTGGTACTATGTGATTTTTTTTGTTTTGTTTTGAGACAGGTTCTTTCTCTGTCACCAGGCTGGAGTACAGTGGTGCAATCATGGCTCACTGCAGCCTTGGCCACCTAGGCTTAAGCAACCTTCCTATCTCAACCTTCCGAGTAGCTGGGACCACAGGCATTGCCACTATGATAATTTAATGTTTTAATTTTTTGTAGACATAGGGTGTGTTAGTCAGTGTTCTCCAGAGGTATAGAACTAGTAGGATATATTTATATATGGGAGTTTATTAGGGAGAATTGACTCACATGTTTACAAGGTGAAGTCCCACGATAGGCCATCTGTAAGGTGGGAAAGAGAGGAGCTGGTAGTGGCTCAGTCCAAATATGAAAGCCTTAAACCTGGGAAGCTGACAGTGCAGCCTTCAGTCTGTAGCCAAAGACTGGAGGGTCCCTGGCAAGCTGCTGGTGCAAGTTCCAGAGTCCAAACGCCAAATAACCTGCAGTCTGATGTTCAAGGACAGGAGGGCCTGAAGGAAGCATTCAGCATGAGAGAAAGAAGGCAGCCAGAAGATTCAGCAAGCAAGGTTATCCCAACTTCTTCTGCCTGCTTTGTTCTAGCTGTGCTGGCAGTCAATTGGATGATGCCCATCCACATTGAGGGTGGGTCTTCCTATCCCAGTCTAATGACTCAAATATCAGTCTCCTCTGGCGACACCCTCCCAGACACACCCAGAAATAATACTTTAATAGCTATCTGGGTATCCTTCAATCCGATCAAGTTGCCATCTAATATTAATCATCACAGGGTTGTCTTCTTATGTTTCCCAGGCTGGTCTTGAACTCCTGAGCTCAAGTGATCCACCCACTTCAGCCTGCCAAAGTGCTGAGATTATAGGCGTGAGCCACCGTGCCTAGCCCCATGTGATGTTTTGTTCTGTTTATACATTGTAGAAAAGTTAATCCACTTAATTAATATATCCATTACCTCACCAATTTATGTTTTTGTAGTGAGAAAGTTAAAATATATTATTTTACTAATCTAAAAACATATAATATTCAAATCTTAACTCTAGTCACTAGGCAATGCAATCAAACACTGAACTTAATTCTTTAGTGTAACTGATACCTTGTACTCTTTGATCAACATCTCCTCATTTTTTTGTTTTGTTTTTTTAGTGCAATCTTGGCTCACTGCAACCTCCACCTTCTGGGTTCAAGTGATTCTCATGCCTCAACCTCTTGAGTAGCTGGGACTACAGGCCACCACACCCAGCTAATTTTTGTATTTTTAGTAGAAACCATGTTGGCCAGACTGGTCTTGAACTCCTGACCTCAAGTGACCCACCTGCCTCGGCTACCCAAAGTGCTATGATTGCAGTCCTGAACTACTGTGCCCGGCCAACATCTTCTCTTTATCTACCCCTTCCTCTCCCTACCCCTAGGATCTAGTCAACAACTTTTGATTCTACGATTTCATAAGTTTTCTTTTCTCTCTATTTTTTTTTTTTCTTTTTTGAGATGGATTTTCACTCTTTTTGCCCAGGCTAGAGTGCAATGGCATGATCTCAGCTCACTGCAGCCTCCACCTCCTGGGTTCACCTGATTCTCCTGACCCAGCCCCCCAAGTAGCTGGGATTACAGGTGCCCACCACCAGACCCGGCTAATTTTTGTACTTTTAGTAGAGACGGGGTTTCACCATGTTGACTAGGCTGGTCTTGAACTCTCTGACCTTAGGTGATCCACCTGCATTGGCCTCCCAGGGTGCTGGGATTACGGGTGTGAGCTGCTGCACCCAGCATAAGTTTTATTGTTTTACATTTCACACGTAAATGAGAATATGCAGTATTTGTCTTTCTGTCTTAGGCATATTTTCCATAGCATTATGTCCTCAACTTCCATCAATGTTGTCATTAATGGCAGAATTTTCTTTTTTAAAAAAGGTTATATAGTGTTTTCTTGTGTATGTATACCACATTTTCTTTATCCATTTATCTGTTGATGAACACTTAGATTGTTTCCACACTTTGGTATTATGAATAATGCTGAAATGAACATGGGAATGCAGATATCTCTTCTACATACCAATTCCAATGCCTTTGGATATACCCTCATACCTCCATACTTCGGGAGAATTCTTTTTTTTTTTTTTTTTTTTTTTTGAGACGGAGTCTCGCTCTGTCGCCCAGGCTGGAGTACAGTGGCCGGATCTCAGCTCACTACAAGCTCCGCCTCCCGGGTTCCCGCCATTCTCCTGCCTCAGCCTCCCGAGTAGCTGGGACTACAGGCGTCCGCCACCTCGCCCGGCTAGTTTTTTGTATTTTTTAGTAGAGACGGGGTTTCACCGTGTTAGCCAGGATGGTCTTGATCTCCTGACCTCGTGATCCGCCCATCTCGGCCTCCCAAAGTGCTGGGATTACAGGCTTGAGCCACCGCGCCCGGCCACTTCGGGAGAATTCTTACAAGAACCCCCAAGGATATGAAAATCTCTGTACGTTCAATTCCCCAGTTCACCCAGTGGATCCTGAGGATACAAAAAGTCTGCCCTTTAGTTCTAAGAAGCTGGCATTCCAGAAATATTTTACTTTCAATCTACAGTTGAATGAATGCACTGATGTGAAAACCAGAGATACAGAGGGCTGCCTGTATTCCCAGAAGGTGGATTGACAGTTCATGTTGTAATTCTATTTTTAGGTTTTTGAATACCTTCCGTACTATTTTTCAAAATGGCTGCATTAATATACATTTCAGAAACAATGTACAAGAGTTCCTTTTCTCCACATCCTTGCCAAAACTTGTAATCAATTGTCTTTTCTTTTTATTAATGGCCATTTTCTCGGGTGTGAAGTGATATCTCATCATGGTTTGAATTTACTTTTACCTAGTGATATGGTGATATGATTTGGCTCTGTGTTTCCACCCAAACCTCACCTTGAATTATAACAATTCCCATGTGTAGTGGGAGGGACCCAATGGGAGGTAATTAAATCATGGGGTTGGTTTTTTTCGGTGCTGTTCTCATGATAGTAAATAAGTCTTAGGAGATCTGATGGCTGTATAAAGAGGAGTTTCCTTGCACATGCCCTCTTGCCTGGCGCCATGCAAGATCTTGTGACTTTGCTCTTCTGCCACCTTCAGCCATGATTGTGAGGCATGTACAGTCATGTGGAACTGTGAGGCCATTAAATTTCTTTCCTTTATAAATTATCCAGTCTCAGGTATGTCTTTATTAGCAGTATGAGATCGGACTAATACAGTAAATTGGTACCAGGAGTCAGGTGCAGATGTAAAGATATCCAAAAATGTGGAAGAGACTTTGGAACTGGGTAATAGGCAGAGGTTGGAACAATCTGGATGGCTCAGAAGACAGGAAAATGTGGGGAACTTTCTAACTTCCTAGAGGCTTTTTGAATGGTTTTGACCAAAATGCTGATAGTGATATTGACAATGAAGTCCAGGTTGAGGTGGTCTCAGATGGAGATGAGGAACTTTTTGAGAACTAGAGCAAAGGTAACTCTTGTTATGCTTTACCAAAGAGACTGGTGGCATTTTGCCCCTTCCTTAGAAATTTGTGGAAGTCTGAAGTTGAGAGAGATGATTTAAGGAATCTGATGGAAGACGTTTCTAAGCAGCAGAGTGTTCAAGAGTTGACTTGTGTTCTGTTAAAGGCATTCAGTTTTATGTATTCACAAAGATATGGTTTGGAATTGGAACTTATGTTTGAAAGGAAAGCAGAGTTAAAAGTTTGGAAAATTTGCAGCCTGATGATAAGATAGAAAAGAAAAACCTATTTTCTGAGGAGAAATTCAGGCCAGCTGCAGAAATTTGCATAAGTAACAAGGAACCAAGTGTTAATCATCAAGAAAATAAGGAGAATGTCTCCAGGGCATGTAAGAGGTCTTCATGGCAGCCCCTCCCATCACAGGCCTGGAGGCCTAGGAGGAAAAAATGGTTATATGGGCTGGGCCCAGGGCCCCCCTGCTCTGTGCAGCCTAGGGACTTGGTGCCTTGCATCCCAGCTGCTCCAGCCATGACTAAAAGGGGCAAACTACAGCTTGTGCTGTGATTTCAGAGGGTAGAAGCCCCAAGCCTTGGAAGCTTCCACATGATATTGAGCTTGCAGGTACACAGAAGTCAGAAATTGAAATTTGGCAGCTTCCACCTAGATTTCAAAGGAGGTATGAAAATGCCTGGATATCCAGACAGAAATTTGCTTCAAGGTTGGGGCCCTCATGGAGAACCTCTACTAAGGAAGTGAAGAAGGGAATTATGAAGTTGGAGCCCCTACACAGAGTCCCGTCTGGGTCACTGCCTAGTGGAACTGTGAGAAGAGGGTCACTGTACTCTAGAGCCCAGAATGGTAGATCCACCAACAGCTTGCACCATGTACTTTTAAAACTGCAGACATTCTATACCAGGCCACAAAAGCAGCCAGGAGGGAGGCAGTACCTACAAAACCACAAAGATGGAGCTGCCCAAGACCATGGGAACTGATCTCTTTCATCATTGTGACCTGGATGCAAGACATGGAATAAAAGGAGATGATTTTGGAGCTTTAAGATTTGACTTCAGTGCTGGATTTTGGACTTGCATGGGCCCTGTAGCCCCTTTGTTTTGGCCAATTTCTCCTATTTGGAATGGCTGTATTTACCCAATGCCTGTACCCCCATTATATCTAGTAACTAGATAACCTCATTGTATCTGATACCTAACTTGCTTTTGATTTTGCAGGTTCATAGGCAAAAGGAACTTGCCTTGTCTCAAATGAGACTTTGGAATGTGGACTTTTGAGTTAATGCTGAAACAAGTTAAGACTCTCGGGGACTGTTGGGAAGGCATGGCTGTGTTTTGAAATGTGAGAACATGAGATTTGGGAGGGGTCAGGGGTGCAATAATATGGTTCGGCTCTATGTCCCCACTCAAATTTCACCTTGAATCATAATAATCTCCATGTGTCATGGAAGGGACCCAGTAGGAGTTCATTGAATTATGAGGTAGGTTTTCCTCATGCTGTTTTCGTGATAGTGAATAAGTCTCAGGAGATCTGATTGTTTTAGAAATCATAGCACCCCTGCATATGCCCTCTTGCCTGCCACCATGCAAGATGTGCCCTTGCTCTCCCTTTGCCTTCTGCTATGACTGTGAGGCCTTCCCAGCCATGTAAAACTGTGAGTCCACTAAACCTCTTTCTTTATAAATTAACCAGTCTTGGGTATGTCTTTATTGGCAGCATGGGAATGAACTAATACACCTAGGTTTACAATTATCTACATGTTTACCAAAAGATGACAAAATAAACTGTATTGCCTTACATTACAATACTTGCCATTTCAATATGGTGAACTACTTTATATTTTATATATCACCCATCTCATGATCTTATTGATACATCTCAAAATTACCTCAATTACATTAAGTTGAAATGATCAAGAAACAAAACATCACCTGTAATCCCAGCATTTTTGGAGGCCGAAGTGGGCAGATCATCTGAACTCAGAAGTTGCAGACCAGCCTGGAAAACATGTGGAAACCCCATCCCTACTAAACACACAAAAATTAGCAAGGTGTATCAGCTGTAGTTCCAGCTACGTGAAAGACTAAGGCAGCAGAATTGCTTAAGCTCAGGATGGGGAGGCTGCAGTGAGCTGAGATTGCACCACTGCACTCCAGTGAGACTTCATCTGAAAAGAAAAGGAAACAAAACATCTATTTATGTTAGTTTTCTGTTGTTGAGTAACAACTTATTACAAATTTATCAATGTAAAATGAAACATATCTATCATCTCACAGTTTCACTGGGTCAAAAATCAGGCACAGTTTATCTAGATCTCCATTATAGCATCCCACACAACTGCAATCAGGTGTCAGCTAGGGTTATTGGTCTCATCTGAAGCATGGCATCCTCAAACAATTTCATTCATACTGTTGGCAGAATTCAATTTTTATTATGGTAAGAACATTTAACATGAGGACTACCTTTTTGACAAAATTTTAAGTGTGAAATACATTATTGTTAACTGTAGGCATGATGTTGTACAACATATCTCTAAAGTGTAATTATCTTGCATAACTGAAACTTTATACACATTGGATAGGAACTCCCCATTTTTTCCCTTCTCCCAGCTCCTGGCAATCACTATTTTATTCTGCTTCTATTTAACTATTTCATATACTTCTGTGAATTAGTCCATTCTCACACTGCTATAAAAAATACCTGAGACTGGGTAATTTATAAAGAAAAGAAGTTTAATTGGCTAATGATCTCACAGACTGTACAGGAAGCATGGAGCATCTGCTTGGCTTTTAGGGAGGCCTCAGAATGTCCGGAGCTGCGCGCCCCGGCCATAGCAAATAATAATTAATGATTAAACGCCCGAGCTCTATTCCTTTCCACCTTCTACCTCCTCCCTAGATTTGTTGTTTCTCTTTTGTATCAATACCTCATAAAAGATGGTGCTCTTCCTGTTTTTTCTTCACCTGTTTTTCCCCTGCGCTGCAAAAATTGTTACTTTGTAGCGCAGGCACCATCCCGTGCCCGGGAAAATTACCAACTGACAGCGCAGGCGCAACATGACGTCCGACCAGAGAAACCAATACCTACCTAGCCACACCCTCTGCGATGAGATCATCTCCGCCTCTGACCCAACCCCTTCCCCTCCAAGTGTATATAAGGCATTGCATTACCGCCATTAAACGAGACTTGATCAGAGCACTGTCTTGTCTCCATTTCTCGTGTCTCTTGTCCCCCAATTTCCCACTCCCTCCTCCAGGGCCTGCTTCGACGATCCCGCGGGCCGGGATACGTGGCGCCCAACGTGGGGCCTGGAAACGAGGGACTCCGTGAGGAAGAGGACGCCAAAGGACGGTCGACCGCTAACCCAGACAAAAGGAGTAAAACTCTTCCGATCACCGCGGGAACCTGCCGCGTCTGAATCGAAGGTAAGTGGCGCATCCGAAATGGGACAAGAATTAAGTCAGCATCAGATCTATGTAGGACAATTAAAAGAGGCTTTAAAGATACGAGGAGTAAAGGTTAAAGGTAATGATTTGTTTAAATTTTTTGATTTTGTAAAAGACACTTGCCCTTGGTTCCCACAGGAAGGAACTATTGATATTAAAAGATGGCGTAGAGTAGGGGATTGTTTTCAGGACTATTATAATACTTTTGGGCCAGAAAAAATTCCTGTGACCGCCTTCTCTCATTGGAACCTCATTAGAGATTTAATAGATAAGAAGGAGGCCGATCCGCAAGTTATGGCTGCGGTCGCTCAAACAGAGCATATTTTAAAGGTCAGCTCCCGCTCTAACCTTACAAAGCCTCCGCAAGATACGGAGGAGGATCTCATTTCCCTCGAAAGTGATCATGAGGAAATTAAGTCTCCTTCTGTAACAGATAAAGAAATGCCACACGAAAACAAACCAAAAAAATACCCAATTTTGCAGATGCTTCAAAAAGAGGAGGAAATTAATAAGCCTAATCAATCAGACATAAATTGGGATGATTTAGAGGAAGAGGCAGCTAAATATCACAACCCTGATCTGCCTCCCTTTACTTCATACCCGCCCCCATATAATAAGACATATAATGAGGCTTCTGCACCCATTGTTATGGCAGCAATAGATCCCAAAGAAGAATTAAAACAAAAAATTGCTCAACTAGAAGAGCAAATTAAACTTGAAGAGTTACATCAATCATTGATAATTAGGCTCCAAAAGCTAAAAACAGGAAATGAAAAAATACCCAACTCAGACGCTATGGAGGGTTCCTTGCGCCCACCTCAGCGGCCTGGACAACATGTTCCAAGAGGGGGGTTGGTTGCTAGCCGACATAGAGAAGACTCCTCCCCCAAAGACGTTTTTCCGGTCACTGAAACCATAGATGAACAGGGACAGGCTTGGAGACATCATACTGGGTTTGACTTTACTATTATAAAAGAGTTAAAGACTGCTGCCTCTCAGTATGGGGCTACTGCTCCATATACTCTTGCTATAGTAGAATCTGTAGCCGATAATTGGCTCACTCCTACAGACTGGAATACCTTAGTTAGGGCAGTTCTTTCTGGGGGAGACCACTTAATTTGGAAGTCAGAGTTCTTTGAAAATTGTAGAGATACAGCTAAAAGAAATCAACAGGCAGGAAACGGTTGGGATTTTGATATGTTAACTGGTTCAGGTAATTATGCAGACACTCGGGCCCAAATGCAATATGATCCTGGATTGTTCTCACAAATCCAGGCTGCTGCTACAAAAGCCTGGAGAAAACTTCCCGTTAAAGGAGATCCAGGGGCCTCACTCACGGCAGTTAAACAAGGACCCGATGAGCCATTTTCAGACTTTGTGCATAGACTTATGACCACGGCAGGTAGAATTTTTGGAAATGCAGAAACGGGTGTAGATTATGTTAAACAGTTAGCTTATGAAAACGCTAACCCCGCCTGCCAAGCGGCAATCAGACCTTATCGAAAGAAAACAGATTTAACAGGATACATTCGCCTTTGTTCAGATATTGGGCCCTCATATCAACAAGGCCTAGCAATGGCCGCCGCTTTTAGCGGCCAAACAGTAAGAGACTTCCTCATTAACAAAGGTAAAGATAAAGGGGGATGTTTTAGGTGCGGTAAAAGGGGACACTTTGCAAAAGATTGCCATGAAAACCAAAATAAAAATCCAGAAGCAAAAATCCCAGGCCTTTGCCCAAGGTGTAAAAGAGGAAGGCACTGGGCAAACGAATGTAAATCTAAAACTGACAGTCAAGGAAATCCTTTATCTCCCAGGCAGGGAAACGGGATGAGGGGCCAGCCCCAGGCCCCGAAACAAGCATATGGGGCAGTCAGCTTTGTTCCAGCCAGCAACAGCAATCCATTTCAAAGCTTAGTAGAGCAACCCCAGGAAGTGCAGGACTGGACCTCAGTTCCACCTCCCACACAGTACTAACACCTGAAATGGGACCACAAACCTTAAATACTGGAATATATGGACCCTTACCACCTAACACTTTTGGGCTACTTTTAGGAAGAAGTAGTGTCACCATGAGAGGCTTACAAGTCCTCCCTGGAGTTATCGATAATGATTATGAAGGGGAAATTAAAATCATGGCCAGAGCTATTAACAACATTATTACTGTCCCTCAAGGAGTTAGAATAGCTCAGTTAATCCTGCTACCTTTGGTTAAAACAGATAATAATATCCAACACTCTAATAGAAATATAAAAGGTTTCGGATCATCAGAGATATATTCGGTGCAACCAACTACAAATCAAAAACCCTCTCTAACCTTATGGTTAGACGGGAAGGCATTCACTGGGCTAATAGACACAGGGGCTGATGTAACTATCATTAAACAGGAAGATTGGCCCTCTCATTGGCCTACTACAGAGACTTTAACTCACTTGAGAGGAATTGGACAAAGCAGTAATCCTAAACAAAGTTCTAAATACCTAACATGGACAGATAAAGAAAACAATTCAGGCCTTATTAAGCCATTTGTCATCCCTTACCTACCTGTTAACCTTTGGGGGTGAGATCTGCTCTCTCAAATGAAAATTATAATGTGTAGTCCAAATGATATAGTTACTGCACAAATGTTAACTCAAGGATACACCCCTGGTAAAGGTCTTGGAAAAGGAGAAAACGGTATTCCACAGCCTATACTGGTTTCAGGACAACTTGATAAAAAGGGGTTTGGAAATTTTTAGCTCAGGTCACTGACATACCTGCACCCCAAAGGTGCGCTGACCCCATTACTTGGAAGTCAGATGAGCCCGTTTGGGTTGATCAGTGGCCTTTACTCAATGATAAATTAAGTGCCGCCCAACAGTTAGTGCAGGAACAACTGGAGGCAGGACATATTGTAGAAAGTAATTCTCCTTGGAATACACCTATTTTTGTTATTAAAAAGAAGTCTGGTAAATGGAGACTCTTACAAGATTTAAGAGCAGTAAATATCACTATGGTCCTCATGGGTGCCTTACAACCAGGATTGCCTTCACCAGTTGCGATTCCTCAAAAATATTTTAAAATCATTATTGACCTTAAAGACTGCTTTTTTACAATTCCCCTTCACCCTGCTGACCAAAAAAGATTTGCCTTTAGTCTTCCATCTACAAATTTTAGACAACCAATGAAGCGCTATCAATGGAAAGTTTTACCTCAGGGTATGGCCAATAGTCCTACCTTGTGTCAAAAATATGTAGCTGCTGCTATAGAGCCAGTCAGAAAAACATGGACACAAATGTATATTATACATTATATGGATGATATTTTAATAGCAGGAGAAATTGGCGAACAAGTCTTACAGTGTTTTGCCCAACTCAAACAAGAGTTAACAGCAGCCGGACTACAAATAGCCCCAGAAAAGGTACAATTACAAGATCCATACACCTATCTTGGTTTCCAAATTAATGGACCCAAAATCATTAATCAAAAGGCCGTTATACGTCGTGATCATTTAAAAACTTTAAATGATTTCCAAAAATTACTGGGAGACATAAATTGGCTTTGGCCGTATTTAAAGCTCACTACAGGAGAGTTAAAACCTCTTTTCGATATATTAAAAGGAGACTCTAATCCAAAATCTCCCAGGTCCATTACCAAAGAAGCATTAATAGCACTCCAACAGGTAGAGCATGCCATTGCAACACAATTTGTTACCAGTATTGATTATTCTCAGCCATTAATATTCATTATTTTTAGCACAACAATAACCCCTACTGGCTTATTCTGGCAGAACAATCCCATTATGTGGGTACACCTGCCCTCCTCCCCTAAAAAGGTTTTGTTGCCTTATTATGATGCAATAGCTGATCTAATTATCTTGGGAAGAGAAAACAGTAGAAAATACTTTGGAATAGAACCCTCTACCATTATACAGCCCTACACTCAATCACACATTCATTGGCTGTTACAAAATACGGAAGCCTGGCCAATTGCTTGCGCTTCTTACACTGGCACAATTGACAACCATTACCCACCTAACAAACTCATTCAATTTTGCAAACTTCATGCGTTTGTGTTTCCCCATATTACCAGTAAAGAACCTCTCAATGACGCATTACTAATTTTCACTGATGGATCTTCCACAGGGCTTGCCGCTTACACCTACAATGATGTAATCGTTAAATTCCAGACCACTTATACATCAGCTCAGCTGGTCGAATTGCAAGCTATAATTGCAGCATTATCAGCTTTTCCTTGTCAGCCACTTAACATTTACACAGACAGCGCCTACCTGGCTCATTCAATACCCCTCTTAGAGACCGTGCCTCAAATTAAACATATTTCAGACACAGCTAACTTATTTTTACAATGTCAACAACTTATTCAAAAAAGGACTACTCCCTTTTTTCTTGGGCATATCAGAGCACATTCAGGATTACCGGGACCTTTAACACAAGGTAACGCAACAGCCGACACGGCAACAAAAACCATAGCCACAGTCACTACAGACAATTTGCAACAAGCACAAAAAGCACATGCCTTACATCATTTAAACGCCCAAACCTTAAGACTTATGTTTAAACTTACTAGAGAACAAGCTCGACAAATAGTTAAACAATGCGCCAACTGCATAACGTATTTACCTGTTCCTCATTTAGGAGTTAACCCCCGAGGACTCATCCCCAACGAAATTTGGCAAATGGACGTTACTCACCACTCAGAATTCGGTCAATTAAAATATATCCATGTATGCATAGACACCTATAGTGGATTCATTATTGCAACTCTCCAAACAGGAGAGGCCACCAAACATGTCATAGCTCATTTATTACACTGCTTTTCTATCTTAGGAATACCCAAACAAATCAAAACAGATAATGGCCCTGGTTATATAGCCAAAGCCTTTTTACAATTCTGTAATACCCTACAAATTAAACATACCACAGGCATTCCCTACAATCCCCAAGGACAAGGTATAGTAGAAAGAGCCCATCTGTCATTAAAAACTGTTATCACAAAATTAAAAGGGGGGAGCTGGTACCCCGTGAAGGGTACCCCCAGAAACATACTCAATCATGCCCTGTTTATCCTTAATTTTTTAAATTTGGACAGTCATGGAAAATCGGCTGCCGACCGTTTCTGGCATCCTGAATCTCAAAAACAGTTCGCAATGGTAAAATGGAAAGATCCACTTGATAATTCATGGCATGGCCCCGATCCAGTTTTAATTTGGGGAAGAGGCTCAGTATGCATCTTCTCGCAAAAAAATGATGCAGCCAGATGGCTGCCTGAAAGATTGGTAAGACAAATAAATCATAACCATTGTCAGTCCAGGGAAGATAAATCTCCCTGAGAAGTTTCTTCCTTTTTGTTTTTCAGAAAATGAAGCCTAAAATGAGATTCCTTTGGAAAATAATCGCTCTATATAGCATAGTGACAGTCTATGCAGGTTTTGGTGACCCTCGTAAAGCGAGAGAATTAATACGAAAACAATACGGCCAGCCTTGTGACTGCAGCGGAGGACAAATATCTGAACCTCCGTCAGACAGAATCACCCAGGTGACTTGCTCGGGCAAGACAGCTTACCTAATGCCAAACCAGTTATGGAAATGTAAGTCTACCCCAAGAGACACCTCACCTAGCGGGCCGCTCCTAGAATGCCCTTGTAGCTCTTTTCAATCTTCTATACATAGTTCCTGTTATACCTCCTATCAACAATGCAAATCAGGCAATAAGACATACTATACGGCCACGTTACTAAAAACACAAACTGGAGGTACCAATGACGTACAAGTATTAGGATCCACTAATAAACTTGTACAATCTCCTTGTAACGGCCAAAAAGGAAAGCCTGTTTGTTGGAGCACTACCGCTCCCATTCACATTTCTGATGGAGGAGGCCCATTAGATACTGCAAGAATTAAAACCGTCCAAAAAAAAATTAGAAAAGATTCATAAAGCTCTATATCCTGAACTTCAATATCACCCCTTAGCCCTGCCTGAGATTAGAGATAATTTTAGGCTCGATGCTCAAACTTTTGATATCCTCAATGCTACTTACAATTTACTTCAATTTCCAATACAAGCCTAGCCCACGATTGTTGGCTTTGTCTTAAAATGGGCCCCCCTATTCCTCTAGCTATACCTAACCTTTTGTCGTCCTATGTCAATTACTCAAATGAATCCTTGGTAAATAATTCCTGTCCTATTATTTCTCCCCTCTTAGTTCAACCGATGACGTTTTCTAATTCCTCTTGCCTCTTTTCACCATCATATAATAACACGAAAGAAATTGATCTAGGCTATGTTGTGTTTGACAACTGTACCTCCATAATCAATGCCACTAACCCTTTGTGTGCTGTAAATGGCTCGGTTTTCGTCTGTGGAAACAACATGGCATATACTTATCTACCTACAAATTGGACAGGGCTTTGTGTTCTGGCCACTCTTCTCCCCGACATTGATATCATCCCTGGAGATGAACCTATCCCCATCCCTGCCATCGAACATTTTATTTATAGACCAAAACGAGCCATACAATTTATTCCCTTGTTGGCCGGACTAGGAATCACCACTGCTTTTACTACAGGAGCCACAGGCCTAGGAGTCTCACTAACCCAATATACCAAATTATCCAATCAATTAATTTCAGATGTACAGACCTTATCCAGTACTATACAAGATTTACAAGATCAAGTAGATTCATTAGCAGAAGTAGTTCTCCAAAATAGAAGAGGTCTAGATTTGCTAACGGCAGAACAGGGAGGGATCTGTTTGGCTTTACAGGAAAAGTGCTGTTTTTACGCCAACAAATCCGGAATCGTCAGAGATAAGATAAAAACGTTACAAGAAGAACTAGAAAAGCGCAGAAAAGGCCTGGCCGCCAATCCCTTGTGGACTGGACTCGATGGACTTCTCCCCTATCTCCTGCCATTCCTTGGTCCTTTACTTACTCTTCTACTCTTTCTCACTCTCGGGCCTATAATCCTTAATAAGCTTATGGCGTTTGTTAGACAACAAATCGAGGCCTTCCAGGCCAAGCCTATACAGGTCCATTATCATCGCCTTGAGATGACGGAAAATGGTGAGTCTTATTTACCTTAATAAGACCACCTCCCCTGTGTGCTGAACTGGACAGTCAATGACGGGTAAGAGGACACTATCCCCATCGGAGCCTAAGACAGGAGGGCCGCCCTTGCTGCTGCCTTATCCCATGACGGGCCTAGAAGATGGGGATGAGATGACCCAACCTAAGACAGGCGCAGTTCCCGAGGGGTCATTTCTTATCATAAAATAATAAAAAGGGGGACCTGTCCGGAGCTGCGCGCCCCGGCCATAGCAAATAATAATTAATGATTAAACGCCCGAGCTCTATTCCTTTCCACCTTCTACCTCCTCCCTAGATTTGTTGTTTCTCTTTTGTATCAATACCTCATAAAAGATGGCGCTCTTCCTGTTTTTTCTTCACCTGTTTTTCCCCCCCGCGCTGCGAAAATTGTTACTTTGTAGCGCAGGCACCATCCTGCGCCCGGGAAAATTACCAACAGACAGCGCAGGCGCAACATGACGTCCGACCAGAGAAACCAATACCTACCTAGCCACACCCTCCACGATGAGATCATCTCCGCCTCTGGCCCAACCCCTTCCCCTCCAAGTGTATATAAGGCATTGCATTACCGCCATTAAACGAGACTTGATCAGAGCACTGTCTTGTCTCCATTTCTCGTGTCTCTTGTCCCCCAAATTCCCACTCCCTCCTCCAGGGCCTGCTTTGACGATCCCGCGGGCCGGGATAACGTTCGTGATGTCAGGGCCAGGCAGTGGACAGGCAAGGCCATGAGGAAGATGAGGCCACCACCTGGGTCTCTTCAGGGCTGAGCCCTGGAGTCCTCCTCGGCCCAACTCTCCCTTCTTCTCTACAGCTGGTTTCCATCCTCTATGATGAGATGGGCCTGCTGAGAACATTCTAGAACTCAAGCTTCGGAGACCTAAGTCCACAAAGCACAGGTTTTAGAAAACAATGTGGGAATGCTGTTCCGTGGGGAAAAGGAAGGCAGAACTGACACAGGGATGGGTCTAAAAAATTCCGCTGCGAGGGAGACGCTCGACGCAAAAGTCCTGGCTCCATTCTGAGACGTCCAGCAAAGGCAGCATCTTCGGGGCCAGGGAGCTGGCAGCAGGGACTGCAGAGGGGCGAGGTTTCCTCTGGGGGCAGTCGGATGGCAGTGATGGCTGCACAGTTCCTAAATGCTCTGAAGTTTATTAAATGGTTCGCTTAAGAGGAATATATTTTACAGCATGCAAACTATGCCTCAATAAAGCTATTTAAAAACACCACAAGTTATAAAACGGTCACACAAAAAGCCTTCAAGATACGGCAGGAAGTGCACCCGTGCGCCAGAGCTCAACCCATTCCACCATGTGGGCATGAGTGTGAGACACGTGGGTGCCGTGTGAGGGTGTGCCTGTGTAGATGTGAGTGGGTACATGCTTGCGCACATATGTTCACATGCAGCCTTAATGTCCGGGAATGCTAGGGCTGCCCACTCCTCCTCCACATCCTCCTCTGCACAATCAGCCACACTGACTAATCTTTTTCTGCACATCACAGAACAAGGCGAGGCCCTTTACCGACTCGGCTGTGATGGCCGCAACACCCAGTCTGCGGGTGAGGCGTCTGGCTGGGCTCAGAGGCCAAGCTGCTCAGTGAGTGGCCAGCCAGGGTCTCGCTCCATGCTCAGCCTCCACCCCCACCATACAGCCTATACTCTGCTCTCTCCCTTCGGCCACCCGACCCTGCCTGGTTGAAATCCAAAAAGAAAACCAGTGTCTGCTGGAAGGAGCCCAGGGCTGCCCACTGGGTCCCCGGGAGGTCCCTGCTGCCCGTCAGCACGGTGAGGGCTTCTCATCGCGCTCAGTAACACACTTGCTCTCCTCGCACGTTTTCCCAGAAAAGAATGTTGGCCAGATGCAGCACATTTTGCTCCTTGGTAAGTAGGGAAACTGAGGCACACAGCAGCTAAGTGACTTGTTCAGGGCCTCAGGCTCCGAGATTCCTGAGACCCGCCGCAAAGCTCCTCCCTGAATCTTCTGACCCCCTCTTCAGAAGTCATCTCAGAAGAGAGAGATCATTCTTATGAGTGAACCATGCAAGCCCATCTTCTGGGACGACTGAGGCTAGTATTTGGGAGATGCACCACCTGACTTTTGCTGCACTGCCCAAGTGGATGGTGCAAGGCCTGGGTTGAGGTGCGCAGTGGGGTGCAGGGCCTGGGACGAGGTGGGCAGGGTGCTCCCCACTCCAGTTCTTCCCCAGGCACTGCAGGGTCCAGGTAGGGTGGCTGGCGAGTGTCGCAGGCAGCCACGGGAGCCGAGGAATCCAAGCCTGGCCCAGGGCAGATGCTCTGGGGAGCCCCTCACCTGTGGCGAGTTTACGTGTGGAGCGCAGGAGGTGCTTGCCAGAAAGGAAGGAAAAGGGCAGCTGGAGACAGCCCTGCAGACACCGTGGGGTCGTATTTATTCACCACCTGCTCAGACCTCATAAGGTCCATGAACACCCTCAGCGCAGTAAACGGTGGGAGGGTGCAGGACCCAAGCCCATCACCCGTCTCAGTGGTGCCAGCTTCTTGGTCTTCTGAACTGACCTTTGGCTGTTGAGAAAGGTCAGTGACGCACTGCAGGGCGTCTCTGCTGTCTCAGACGGGATGGGCGCTGGAAAGGCCATGACCTGCCTTGTGTATCTGAGCAGCGTGGAGGGTGATGCATTCCTGCAGGGGAGGCAGCGGTGCCGGCGGGAACCGCCCAGATCGAACTTCAAAAAGTGATTCAGAGAAAGGAGCTGCTGTGAACCAAGTGCTATGAAATCAGAACGATCTCCATCAACTTGAATGAGAGGTTAAGTCAACGAATTAAGTCCAACGGGAAAGATGACCGAGAAGCCCGCCTGTTAGGACACTCCATGGGAGGAGGGTGTGAAGGGCAGCTGTGCACTCCCCATCGGGTGGCCGGGCACAGAGCAGACTCAAAAGGTCCCTCTGCCCCTCGGGAGACAGGGTGGCCTGTCCAGGGAATGGGGCTGGCAGGGCTGGGGCCCCAGCCTTCAGGTGTGGACAGCCTCCTTGGCAAACACACACCGATCTGGGGTCTGGAAGGTGCAATGTTCATCCTGTCCCTGGCCAGGGAAAACAGCACAGCGGGAGGGCAGAAGATGGCTTATCGATGGCTTCTTTCCTTCTCTTTTTGGTGAGATGGGGAGGCGATCTCTCCCTTTCCAGCCTTTAACGTAAGTCGATTTACTTGTTATGAAGTCTCATCTCATTTAAGACTTCCTAAATGATGGTCTCCCACACCTGGTCCCTCTTCTGAAGCCTCACTGTGGGCCTGGGGACAGAGGGTACCCCGAGTTCGGCGGGTTCTAACCGAGGAAGAATGGCCTGCAGCTTCTAGTAACCCCCACGGCCCCCCAGGTGCAAGTTGTGGGGTGTCTTCTTGGGAGAAGACTAGAGACGGCAGGTGGGGTGAAGGAGAACCCTGTTTTCAGGGGTCTGCCTCTTCCCATTGGAAACAGCTCCCCCCTGGGAGCTCATCAGCTTCTAGGGATTAGATGGAAGCGTGAGGCATCACGAGGGCATGAAACCCATGCTTTGGTTAGAAAGGAAAATGGATTAGGAGCCACTGGGGCCACTGCAGGTGGGAAAGGTAAGTTATTTCTCAGCGCCGTGCGTATTGGGTTATGATGTACAGTGTATGTGTGTGTCTTGAGTTAAACACATTAACTGCTGAATTTAAAAAGCCATAGAAAGCCAGCAATTACAGAATGCGTCTGACACGCTGCCCTTGCCATCTCTTAGAGGAGAACAAATCCCACAAAGAAGGGGGCTGGACTGCAGGCGTTTGGGGTGCCCCTGGACCGAGAAGAAAACCTCAGGGGTGTGGTCCCATGGGGGAGGTCCATTGAGCTTGTTCCCAAGACTGTCTCTTCCCATGGGCCCTCCCCTGTGCTGCTCCCAAACAAAGGCAGGCGTGCAGGGCCCGGCTCCTTTCGTGAGAGCGCCCGCAGGCCCGCTGGCTCCAACTCACTTGCCCTTTGGAATGACAACGGTGTGGAATTTCGTAGGGAAAAGCCCTCTTGTCCCTTCTGTGTTAACCTTCCAAGACCAAGACCGACTCTGAGATCAGGAAGTAGCAGGCGTCCCCCGGCCGAGAGATCTCACCTCCCACCTCATTCCTCCCTGTCACAGGGACAGAGCAGGGCCTGCCCCACATGGGGGTGGTGACTAAACGGCCAGAGCTAGCAGCAGAAAAGGTTGAGGGGCTGCAGCAGCAGAGCGGGCTGTTGGGAGAGGGTGGGACCTGCTCCAGGCCCCGTGGACATGGGTGTCCGTCCCTCCCGTGCTCCTGGTCTGTGCCAAGCGGGCACATTCCCACAAAGGACTGGCAGGTCCCTCCACCAACGCTGAGCTCCACAGTCCCTAGCTTCCGGTTATAAGGAATATTTGGGGCAGTTGGGTGGCTCTGAGTAGAGTCCCTGAACCAGGCAGTCATTAACGGCAGACCAGGATGCAGGGGTGACCTGGATCCTAGAGAACTAGAAAGGCTCCAGCCTGAGGGCCTGTGGGGAGCCGGGCCTTTCTCACCTGACGCACAGTGTGGAAGCTGCAGGAACTGACTCCACCAGGCCAAGGGGGCTGCACAGGCCCTCACCTTCTAGAAAGCGGCAGCAGCCTGGCTCAGGATGGTCACCACTCTGGCCTCCCTCCACATGGCCACAGTGAGGCCGCCTGGAGGGAGGGAGACCTTGTGGCGGGGACATCGGAGGAGCCCTCTCAAAGGCTTGGGACAGCTGTGGAGGGGCCTCTGGGGGTTTCAGTCCCTGGGAATGTGCCCCTCTTGCCATTTCTATGAATGGCCATCCACAGCCACACACCCGGCCATGGCTCCCCAGGACCGGCCACTGGGCTCCAAGGGGTGTGCAGAGGAGGTCAGTCACTTTCAATGAAGCCACAACCTCCATGAGAACAAAGGGACCAAGGAGGCCCAGACGGAAGGGCGTGGCCACCAGCATGGCCACCGTGAGAACTGCAGGGGGATCCGCAACTACCTCCCAGGTGTCCCTGCTCCAAAGCCTTCCATGGCCCCCTATCGCCCAGCCGCAGCATCCAAAGCCTTCCATGGCTCCCTATCGCCCAGCCGCAGCATCCAAAGCCGTCCATGGCTCCCTGTCACCCAGCCACAGTATCCAAAGCCTTCCATGGCTCCCTATCGCCCAGCCACAGCATCCAAAGCCGTCCATGGCCCCCTACTGCCCAGCCACAGTATCCAAAGCCTTCCATGGCTCCCTATTGCCCAGCCACAGCATCCAAAGCCTCCATGGCCCCCTATCACCCAGCCACAGCATCCAAAGCCTTCCATGGCTCCCTATTGCCCAGCTGCAGCATCCAAAGCCCGTGTGGTCCCCCCGCACACCGCAGAGCCGTAGGGTTAGGGCAGACCTTCTGGAATGTTGTGCTGGGTGCTAATGGTGAATCACTTCAAAATTCAAAGTTTGGCTAAAAAGTACGAAGAGTAGAACATACAATTCACACACATTAAACAGAAAGGCCCCGCACCTCCCTGTCACGAGGGCTCCGTGGGATGCTGCCTGCCTTCCGGCCCTCAAGCCACTCCATCCCCAGCAGGGACACCAGCCACGTCCCCAGCGTGGACACCCATGTCTCCAGCACGGTCACTGTCTACGTTCCAGCATGGACACCCACATCTTCATTGTGGACATCCACACCCCCAGCATGGATGCCGCCATGTTCCCAGTGTGGACATGGGACACTGGCTCTGCCTGATCATGCATCCCTTGGACCCTCCTCTGTCACCCCCTCAGCATCCCCACACTGCTGTCCTTGTGGAACAAGCTGGGCTTCTCCCTTTCTCCCCACACTGGAATGCATGATGTTCCACACTGGATGGCACGAAGTTCCATGGAAACTGTGGGGGCTGGGGGGAAGCCCATGTGACTCCATTCTGCCCTGGCCTGTGCCCTTGGGCACCTGTTAGCCAGGACCTTTGCTCTTTGCCCAGAGTGAGCCACACTCCTCCTCCTCCTCGAGGCCTGAAGGAGTGACCCAGCTGCCTCGGAGAGCAGTCCCTGATTCTGTGGCCACCTCAGTCCCACGCTCACCAGCCACTCACCTCTCCCTGCTCATGCTCCCTCGGGCCTGGTTTTCAACCGCTGATTTCAGTCTTATTTCACTTTTTTTAAAAAATGTGGTGTCTTGCTCTGTTGTCCAGGCTGGAGTGCAGTGGTGTGGGCTTGGCTCACTGTAACCTCTGCCTCCTGGCTCAAGCGATTCTCCCACCCCAGACCCCTGAGCAGCTGGGACCACAGGCGCGAGCCACCACACCCAACTAATGTTTTGTATTTTTTGGTAGACACAGGGTTTCTCCATGTTGCCCAGACTGGTCTCCATCTCCTGACCTCAAGTGATCTGCCTGCCTCGCCTCCCAAAGTCCTGGGATTACAGGCGTGAGCCACTGTGCCTGACCTTATTTCACCTTTTTTATGTGAGAAATTTTGCAGACCGTGCAAATGATTCCTCCTACAGAGTGGGGTACATGTTGGTCAGCAGAGCCTCCCACTCCGATAACAATGTCCGTCAACCCAGGTGCACAAAGAGGTTCAAGGGCCCTGTCAGCCGCACATCCTGAGATGGCTCTGTGGGGAGATCGCAGGCTGCTGTCCAGGTGAAGGTGCGGTGGCCTCTTCCCACCACTCAGAGCTCTGAGCTGCGTGGGCTGGCATGTGCAATGCACGGGCTGGCATGTGAGATGCACGGGCTGGCGTGTGGAGCATGTGAGATGCGTGGACATCCCACTCTCAGGCTACTCGCTGGGGAGATCAGGCTCCTGGGTCACGTCCCTTAAAGAGGGGCTGAGCAGGACACGCCCCTTAAAGAGGGACTGAAGCAGGACCTATTCCTAGGTCCATCCCCTTCTGCTTCTGTTCACAGGGTCCCCAAGGACGCTGACCTCGCCGCCTCTCTGGGCACGGAGACCCTCCCAGACCCTCACGCTTCTACCCCTCGCATGATGCTTCCAACCCTGGCCCCAGATCACAGATTGAGAACCTTGGGACTGGGGAGGGGCAGCATGAGCCAGCAGCTCAGACACAGGGTGTCAGTGAGGGCGGGGTTCTGTGTGTGCTCCCAGCAGGGCCCCTCAGCCCCTGGAACCCTGCCCCGAACAGGCCTTCTCCCTCTGGTTCCGAGTCTCCCCTGCAGCCCCTCACCCCACAACAAGCTGGGGGTTAGGGCGCTCTTCATTCCCATCTTAGAGATAAGAAAGCTGGGGCAGAGAGGAGCTGGCGGGGGGTGTCAGGGCCCACGCTGCCTCTGGGATGCTCCAGCTGGGGTCTCAGGGTGGGGACCATGTGAGCCCGAAGCCTGCAGCCATCATCCTCCTGCTGTCACCTGCCCCTGCTGGGAGGCGGAGGGCCTCTGGAGCTCGGGTTCAGTGCCTGCTCCCCAAGTGACTGGCTTTTTATTCTTGGAAAGAAACTACCGGCAGGGGAGTGGCTGGGAGGGAAGGCAAGCACGAAGGCCTCTCAGCTGCTACTGCTGCCTCAGCTCTGGACTTTTCCCTCCACCCAGAGGGCAGATGCTTGGAATTCTCCTGCTGCCTCCCCGACATCTGATCTTCCTGGGCATAAACACTCGCCTGTGGGACCTCAGCTGCTGCCGCTGTTAACTCAGCACTTAAAAGCGCTCTAACCTCCCGGAAGGAAGACGGGAGCTGTGAACCCATCAGGACCAGAGGGCCAGAGGCTCAGACGGGCTCAGCTGCAACCAGGCAGGTGGGAGGGCTGTGTAGACAGGACCCCCAGGCTACCCTCTCACTCCTGTCCCCTGCACACAGCACCAGCTAGCACAAGCCTTCCACTGGGTCAAGGCAAACATTAATTCGCTAAACACGTGCGATACTAATCAGATGTCCATGTGACCCACGGGCCTGCCTGTCCACCTCCCCACCCAGGTGTCCATGTGACCCACGGGCCTGCTGTCCACCTCCCCACTCCTTGTGTCCGTGTGATCCATGGGCCTGCCTGTCCACCTCCCACTCCTTGGGCCTGCTCTCGGGACACTGACCACACGTGTCCTCCCTGCCAGTTTGGCTCCTGGCGAACGGGAGCTGTGGCTTAGGGGAAGGGGACAATTTGGAAAGTAAAATAACTTCATCCCAGGGCTGGCCCACACCAGGGCCATATGCAGGGGCAGCAGCCTTCCTGGGGGGCTGGTGGGCCCTGACACCAGGCACAGGTTCAAACCCGGATCAGCCTCTGGCAGTGGGTCCCCAGGGGTCCCTGGATTTCTGCGTGCCTTCGCTCCCTCAGCTGTACAGGGAGATCCTTCTGCTGCCGGTGGGTGAAGTGTCCAGGGTGTGTCACAGCCCCTGGGACACGGTCACTGTCAGCCTCACTGTTGTTTTTAGAGAATGTTTTTGGGAAGCGACACCAGCTCTTCCTCGAAGGCCCGTGGCCCTGTAGGGGACTCTTAGGAGGCTGTGGCTGCTTCCTCCTCCTTTCAGGGACCAGCCTCAAGACAGCGGCTGGGGTCTGGTCAGCTGTCCTCTCCCTCGGGGAGCAGACCTCCGGGACACAGGTGGAGGAGGACTGAGGCAGGAGTGGCCCCCTCCGGACAGCTGTGTTTACCACTCACACTGTTTACCGTCACTGCACACAGATGATCAACAGCAGACGGACTATCAGCAGCTTCCCTGCTGCTTCTGAATTCTCTATGAGGGTGCACCCCTTCTAGAGCACTGGGCCAGGCTCCATCTGTCCTCAGGTCCCTGGGACGTTCCTGAGGGCCGCCCAGCGGGGAGCGGAAAGTCGAAGGCAGATGGGCACAGCAGCTCTGTTTTAGACAGAAACGCTGCTCAGGTTTCACTAGAAAATGGAACTCCGCTCCTAAAATAAGTGGGAAGCCGGGGCAGGTGAGGGAAAGCACGTGAGCCCTGCAGTGAGAACAGACGCTCCCATGGAGGGGCACGAATCCCACCGGCGCTGGCGGTGCCCGTCCATCCACTTATTGAAGGGATGTGCTGCCCTCCTCGCTGGCAGGAAAAGCAGCTACTCAGCAATCACAGCCCATCGTCCACCTGCTCAGGCTGCAGGACACGGGACTCAGTCTCTCAGTCTTAGCTCGACTCTCCATCCCGCGTCCAGACAGTGAGCAAATCCCAGCGTTGTTACCCCTGAAACCCACCCAGCCTCTGTCTGACCCCGTTCCCACCTCCACGTCCACCGCTGGGACCCACCCCTGGCTGGCTCGTCTCCCTCCTGGATGGTGGCAACGGGATCCAGAGTCTCTCTGCCATTCTCGCCCCTCTGCCCCCCACGCTCTCAGCCCCATGGTCATACTAAACACCGACCACAGCAGAGAACAAACGGCTCCCCGCTCCCTCCTGAGCAGCCAGAGGCCTGAGAATCACCTCAAGTCCCTTGTGGGCTGGACTTGTTCACTCTCTGGCCTCATCCTCTGCTCCTACCAAGGGGTCCCTGGGCTGCAGCCACCCCAGCCCCTTGCCTCCCTGCCCCTGGGCCTTTGCACGTGCTGTCTGAGGGGCTCTTCCCATCTCCTGCCTGTTCTCACTGCCCACTCTGATGCTGCATTCCTGGGGAGGCCCGTCACAAGCCTGTATTTTCATGGCTGCATACGGCATTTAGAGTAATCTGACCCGTGCCTGTTTGCCTGTTTGCTGTCTGTCTCTCCCTGGAAGGAAAGCTCTGCCAGGTCTTTCTTGCTGCGGTTTTGTGGTTTTGTTCCCTTCCATCTCCCCACTGCTGAGAGCAGTTCTTGGCCACAATGCATGCTCAGCAGTGGGTGCTGCGCTGAAGTTTGTAGGAAACAGATGCCACCCAGGGCACACCTCCACCATGCACGGTGCTTCCACGTGATTCTCAGCCGCCCTCTCGGGGGCTACTCTGTCCATTTTACTGATCTGCCAATGGGGGCTCATGAAGCCAACTCCAAAATCCAGGTCTCCTGGTTTCCATTCGAGGCTTGCCCACCGATTCCAGGCCATTTGCTGGAGACCTCGGGTCAGCAGGAAGCCCTCACTGGCCACCCGAGTGGACTCCCAGCTCCGCTCCCTGCCTTGGGCTCCGTGGGGAGAAGGTGCCTGTAAACTATGTGGGGTTATGATCTTGAACGTGAACCGTAAACTTTTCAGAGCTTAGTGCAAAAAGACAAGAGATAGGCCACACCTTCCTCCTGGTTCCAGACAACTTCCTGGTCACTAGAATGGTTAGTGCCAGCCGATAATAAAAGGCCAAGGAGCCACGGGCTGGAGACCCCGCAGTGTGTGCCTTCCCGACCGAGGGGCAGGCTGCAGGTGGAGAGGCCCCTTCTCTGAATCCTCTTCCACGGACTCTGCTCTCTGTACCCCAAACCTGCTCCGGTTGGTTTTTCTGCCTGGAATGTCCTTTCTATTTGTGTTTCTGCCCAGAGCCTTCTCTGTCCCTGCAGGCTCCCAGCAGAGTCCTCCTCCAGTCCTCGCCCCTCCTCTCAGGGTCAGGCTCCTGGGGACTCCGTGGCCTCGGTCAGGTGTCAGCAGGATGGCTCAGGTCGGATCTCCACTGTGCGTCCTCGCCCTACAGAGCAGTATCTCTGGCGCTGGTGGGTGGATCTTGATGCAGAAACTCTGGGAGCAGGCCGGCAACCGCATCTGCGGGGCCCCAGCATCTGCGCATCTAGCAAGTGCTGGTGCTGCCGGCCCACGACCCTGAGAACATGGCCTCTGAGTGACACATGGGCCCAGTAGAGGCCCACGGGCTGGAACCGAATTGCAGCTCCTCAGACAGAGGGGCTGGGAGGCTACTCTGCAGAAGTGAAACACAGTCCACCAGAGACAAAACGGCCTCTGTTCTGCGTCCCCAGGTCTCAGACTAACAGACTCACTGCCACGGGCCCAGCTCTGCCTTCATTCCGCTCACTCCGGAGCAGGTGTGTCGCTAGGAAGAAATGGCTAAGAGTGGCCAGTGACCAGCAGCCCGGTGTTCAGGTGTCCAGCACGAGCCAGGCGGCTTCCCCGTGAGGTTCTTGAATGAGCCAGGCTTCGTCCAGCCTCCACAGCGCTGCACTTCCTGGCCCTCTGCTGGGCTGCCACTGGCCCATCTGTCAGCTCAAATGTCATCTCTGTGGACACAGCACTGCCAACCACCCAGCCAGGGGCCTCGCCAAGGATGCACCCGTGTGCCGCTGTGCCCCGTCTGCTCCGAGGTTTGATGGGACCAGGATGGTCTTCCTTACTTGTCTATTATGTGTCCTGCTCAGTGTCACAGCAGCTCCTCCACCCCACAGTCCTTGCGCATCTCCAGGACTTTGCAAAATGTTCTCGATAAAGACTCACTGAACAAATGCACACCGGGCTGCTCCAGACTGAAGGTCTGTGTCCCCCAAATTCACCACGTGGAAACCTTTACCCGAGGGGGACGCTGTTAGGAGGTGGGGCCTTTGGGAGGCGATGCAGTCATGGGGGTGGGGCCTCAGGAATGGGAGGATCCCTTTATAAGAGAGACGGTCCGCCCCTGCGTCCTGTGAGGACACTGCAAGAAGGTGCCGTCTGCAAGGAAGCAGCCCTCACCACACACCAAGTTGCCCGGTGCCTTGATCTCAGGCTTCAAGCCTCCAGACTGCGAGGACTGAGCGTCTGTTGTTTAAGCTCCTGGTCTGTGGGATTTTGCTACAGCATCCTGAAAGGACTAAGACACTGTCCCAATCCAGTCACCACCAGGGTGACCTCTGCAGCAGCCACCCTGTGAGCAGGCCTGGCCAAGGATGAGAGGACAGAGGCAGCCTTGACCCCGGACGTGCACACAACGTCGGTGTATCAGTCAGTTCTCACATGCTCATAAAGACATGCTTGGGAATGGGTACTTTATAAAGGAAAGAGGTTTAGAGGACTCACAGTTCCACATGGCTGGGGAGGCCTCACAATCATGGTGGAAGGCAAGGAGGAGCAAAGGCATGTCTTCCATGGCGGCAGGCAAGAGGGCGTGTGCAGGGGAACTCCCCTTTATAAAACCATCAGCTCTTGTCAGGCTTATTCACCCTCATGAGAACAGCACAGGAAAAACCCATCCCTGCAATTCAATGACGTCCCTCCAGGTCCCTCCCACCACACAGAGGGATGATTACCATTCAAGGTAATAACCTCGGGTGGGGACACGGCTCAGCCATATCAGTTAGGTCACTGAAAACAGGTCCTGAGATCCAGAGCTCTCAGAACTCAAGGTCATGGTCATTGTTCATCAAACATCCACAGCCCGGCCTGTCGGCAAGTGCTACCAATGTCTGTGAGCTGACTGGCCCCACCTCACACTTGGCCACGCCAGCCCTGTGGAAATGTCGCCACAGACCTGACAAGTGGCCTGCAGTGTAGACATTCGCTGAACTTTCACAGGAGGCTCAGGCTGCCTGGACCAAACCCGGGGCGCCCACTTGCCCGAGGCCCAGCAGCATCCTAGGAATTTAAATCAAGGCAAACTCAGTCTTTGCACGGAACCTCGAATGAGGTTCTCAGATTTTTGTGTAGGCAGACCATGGGGATCAGAGGCCAGAAAGCCTCTGGAACTATTCGGAGACTGTCCACTGAGCACATGTGCAGAGCAGGATAAACATGAGCTTTATGATTAGACCCTCTGAGCAGCTGAGGGCCAGCGGCTCCCCAGAAGTGATTAGCACTGCTTCCTCCTCAAGAAGCAAGGTGGGTTCTGGCCAGGTGGACTCCGGCAGGGAGCAACCTCTTTTGTTCGAGGTGAAATGAGATCTAGGGTTTTTTTGGTTTCTTTGTTCTGTGGTTGGTTTGGTGTGGTTCTAAACGGCAGCCCTCAGGGCTTGGGGTTCAGTGTGGGATGCCTGTAAGGGACCCGCGCCCTCAGCTGACCCCTGTGCTTCTCCAGACTCTCCCCAGCAGATGACCCGGCAGCTATCCCTCTCTCTAGGTTGGCTGGCTCAGGAGACCCTCCCTGCTCAGCAAGGCCTGGCCCACTCTGTTCTGTCCACCTGCCTCTCTTCCCAGGCAAGCTGTGTGTTTTCAAAAATAGATTTTATTTTTTAGAATAGTTTTAGGTTCACAGCAAGATTGAGAGGAAGGTGCAGACAGCTCCCATGTGATGCAACCTCCACCCACACATGGTCTCCCCAAACCACACATGGTCTCCCCCCACCCACACATGGTCTCCGTCCACACACACATGGTCTCCTCAACCCACACATGGTCTCCTCAACCCACACATGGTCTCCCCCCACCCACACATGGTCTCCCCCACCCATACATGGCCTCTCCGACTTATAGCAACTTCCACCAGAGTGGTGCATGGGTTATAATCAATGGGCCTGTGCTGACTCGCCACCGTCACCCAGAGTCCATGGTGACACCAGGGCCTACTCTCGGTGCCAGCCATTGGGAGTGGTTCCACTGTCCTCGACTCTCAGCCAAGGCAGAGCAGCTGGAGAACGCGGTGAAGGTGCTTACACCTTTTCCGGATGTGTTCATCCACAGAGTCACATCGAGCAAAGGGTTTACATTATCCCCATTTCACAGCTGGAGGAAACCAAGGCCCAAGAGGAATAAAAAAATTGCCCAGGTGCCTGTAATCCCAGCTACTCTGGAGGCTGAGGCAGGAGAATCGCTTGAACCTGGGAGGAGGAGGTTGCAGTGAGCTCAGATAGCGCTGTTGCACGCTAGCCTGGGCAATAAGAGTAAAACTCTGTCTCAAAAAACAAAACAAAACAAAACAAAAATTGCCCAAGAAACAATTACAGAAACAAGAACCAAAGTACCCGGCCAGGTGCTATTTCTACTGGCCCCTCCCTCGCCTCAACCCGTCTGTAACTCACCAGGGACTGGAGCCCCAGGGCAGGTCCAGTGTCCCCGGGGGCCACAGCAGGCTCTGGGCCCAAGGACGCCCTGGTGCCTGCACAAGGGGTGCAAGGGGTCAGAGGCATCCTGGACCCTCAACAGAGAGTGGAGTTGCCCCTGTACGTTTAGGAGACTTGACAAAGCCTCCTCTAACAGAAGGGAGAGTGACTGTTTTTTCTGTACTTCACATCCTGAATTTAAAAATCAGGAATCAAACTGTAGGAGGGGCACCGAGCGACCACAGCAGTGTGGTGCCGGAGCCGCCGGGGACAGAGTACGGAGCCCACCTGGCAAGATGGCAGGGACAGCACTTGCCCGTCCCAGGTTCTGTGGCAGTTTTCAATGCCCAAAAGAGGCATGTTCCCCCGACGGGCACAACGGACCATGGTGCTCCCTCCCTCCCGGGCAGCAGGAGCATGAAGCTGACCTGTTAGCTGCTCAGAAGTCAGTGAAATGTAAGTCTGACCTCGGCCTTCCTGTCGTCGTGGACAAAGCAAGTCGCCTCTCAGCCTCTACACGCACCACAGGGCGAATGCAGCCACCCAGCCCCTGCCAGACCCCTGGCAGCCCCTGGCTTTGGACCGGGTCCTCCAACTGTCCTTCTGTCCATGCGCTCAGCCGGAACCCCAGACTGGCCTTTGTCACAGCCCTGAACTGCTCCCTACCAGAGTCTCCAGGACCCGGCACCTGTCGCTGGGGAGCAGGCCCAGGGCCCAGGGTTCAGACACAAATGCCCAGTGACGTCGACGGAGAAACGGGCCTCGTGCCTGGTCTCCCTCCGAAAACCCGGAAGAGCAGCCGGGAAGGTGCCCTGTACGGTTCCAGAGTCTTGAAGGAAACCATTGACCCAAATTGTGGTGTTCATGGAAAGGCACCAAGACAATTAAAAATATGTGAACCTCCAATCAGCGCTCTCCGGTTAAGTTTAAAACCCCACATACCACCATCCGTTTAATTCTGCTACATTTAAGGACAACACAGCTGTTCGGGTTGGGGGCCAGCGGGGGCCAGTACCTTCCCTTATCTGAAATCCACAGGCCTGGTCCGGTTTCCAGGCACAGATGCGGTTTCTCCAGGCCCTTGAAGTTTACGGAGAACTACGCGTCTGGCAGCACACGGAACACTGTGAGGACAGCCCAGCCCCAAGAGCTCCCGTTTCAGGCGCCAGCACTGAGAAGCCAGCATCCTCTTTCTACAAGAGCCCAAATGGAAGAGTTCTAAGACAGAGTAACTTCAACACGTGCACCTGCATGAAGGGGAAGTCATCAGCTTGGAGCTGGCCATGCTGGTAATTCTAGGCCTGAGACAAGGACCGTGGAAAGGGAGGACCGCTGGCTGCTTTCAGATGGAACAAGGCCAGCTCCTTGCTCCCACATCCCACTCAGGAAGCCCGGGCTGCCTGCACCTCTTAGCAGGACTGGTTGATCAGATGAACAAGCCAGTCCCCTGGCAAGACCTCTGGCATGCAGTAGCCACTGGGCAGACAGACAAGGGTCACAGGCTGACCCTGACCGTGGGGCCTGGGCCAGTGTGCTGCCCACATTCAGATGCCTGGGTCATCGCTGGGCACCCTGCAGATGGGAGCCGACGTGACCCTAGGGGATGTCCAGGCCACACAGGGCTGGCCTACCAGGAATTGGGGTGGGTGCTCTGAGCCTGGCTCCCAGGTAGGGGAGCGGCAGTGGCTGTTGCCTTCAGGGCTCCTTGGTCTTATCAGCAATGCCGGCCAGATGCTCTGAAGCCTCTGTTAGGATGTGTTTCCCTTCCTAGGTGGCATCAGAGCAGTGGGCCGGCGGCTCTGGCCATGGGGGCTGATCGAGGGACGGAGGGGGCACGGCTTTTGAGTGTGTGCTGCTGGGTGGAGGCCAGGACCTAGCCGATCTCTGATTTGTTCACTCACAAAATTGTGCACCAACTCTGGGACACAGAAGTCTCCAGGCCTAGGGGCACAAAGGCACCAAGAGGAAGATTAATCCTGTGAGTTCAGTGCCAGTGACCATTGCCTTGGCACATGCACGGGGGATGGGGCAGCTCCCTGGAGAGCGGGGGTTGGGGGGCCCCACACAGGTAAGACCCCCCGTAAGAGGCTCCATTTCCATGTATTTTGCATTTCCTATGTGGAGCAGAGCTGAGACAGGTGCTTTACTGTCACCTCTTCCTAATTCCTGCTATAACCTGTAAGGTTCTTGCACACTGCCCAGCATCCCAACACCTCTCTGAGCCGAGGCCAGAGCCCAGCTCAGCCTGCAGAGCCCAGAGCACCTGGCCACACTCCACTGGCTACCCCGTGTGCTTGATCACCACCATTAGAACACAGTTCACACTGCGACTGGGACACCATGCCCCAGTGTGTCCACAGTAGGAAGTGCGAGGCTGCCAGGCCACCCTCCCTGCAGGACACCCTACACGGTACTGGCTTGGGATGTGACATTTTGGCAGCCAGTGCTGACCAGCGCACAGCTCCATGATGCACCAATGGCCGTGGGTCATTGGTGGGGCACACAGCCCGGCACCAGGCAGTCCCAGCCCTGCTGACTAGACAGGTGGGGCCAGGTGGGCTCCTGAGGCTTGGCTGGGGGCACCCGGTGGAGAGCATGTGAGAGATGCCTGCGCCTCTGCCCTCTCCAGAACATGGAGCCCAGCGGGGGTGAGCCGCCCTCCCCTGCAGCAAAGCCCTCCTTGGCCAGTTCCACGGTCGACCCTGGGTCTCTGCTGTCCCCGGCTCTCCTGCTGGGCTGCAGACGCAGCAGTCTGTCCCTCTCTTGACTGTGCCCTCCCCCCATCTGGCTGCCCCAGGGGTCTCAAACACATCATGAAAGGCGACGACCTTCTGGAAAGTCTCCACTGGGCCCAGGCCCCTCCGCTGTCCACCTCCAGTCTGTCTGCCACTGTGTGCTGTGCTCACTGTCTAGGGCCCAGGGCACCCCGGCAGGCAGCCGCCACTCCATAAACACAGATGGACTCTGACTAACTGCTTCATTAGGAGTTTTGGACTTGACAATGGGTTCATCAGGGAATCAAATGCATTTCTGCACTTACAATATGTTTGGCTTAGGAGGAGTTTATCAGAAGGTCCCATTGTCATTTGAATATCTGACCTTGAAAGGCAAATGGTTCCACATGGCTCCCAGAGCACCTGGCGCTGTGCCGTGTCACTCACGCCCGCAATAATCTGCTGCAGGCTGCCTGCCCACCGGGCAGCAGGTGGCAGGAGACGCAAGCAGAGAGGGCACGCACCTGCTCACTGCCCGCCCTGGCTCTATAAATATTTGTTCAAAGACAGAAGTGACCTTCCAGCCTCAGTGGTGCCTTTCAAGTGGCACTCCCCCCACTGAGCCTACGCCTGCTCTCCCTCCCCGGGTGGGGCTGGGATAGAAGAGAGACAGGGTCTGGGTGAGCTACAGGCAATAGTCATGGCTAGGAGGGGCAGGAATGCCTGCCCAGGGCGGGGGCTGCACGCTGTGGGCCACATGGACTGAAGGAGCCTGCCTGGCCCAGCCCTCAGCCCTGTGGGCCCTCAGCTTCTGGCCCCCTGGGTGATGAGTGTAGGGCTGGCAACGCCTCTCCCATGGATAATGACCCCCCGCCAGCCCCAGTGACCGGGGCCCAGGCAGATCCTGTGCTGAGCTCATGGGTGCTTCTGGCTCAGGCAACACTGAAAGGACTCCTGATGTTTGATGGGACCCCCAGCACCATTCCACCTGGAGCCATGGCCATTGTCACCTGGTGCTCCTCCAGATGTTCCGGGAGGGACCCTAGGAAAAGTGAGGTCTCACTAACCCCTGGCAGCAGCAACAGCAAGAGCCTCCGCTGGCCCTGGCCTAGTGCCTCGCCCACACGCTCAAGGGGATGGGAGAGCAGCCCTGGCAGGGTGACCGTGGCTGCAGCGATGGCTGCACTGGGACAGGCAGCACTTGAGATTGTCCCAGGCAAGACAGGCTTGGGGTGCACCTATGAGGAGGGGAGACTTGAGCCTGTTCAAAATACAGCCGTTTTCAAAACTGAAGGCAAAATTCCTGTCAAATCCAAAGCCCTGGTTTGCATCTTAGAGAAGATGCTTCGGACAAAGCTCAAGGCAGGGTGGGGAAGTTCGCGTGCCTTGGGAAGCCACTGTACTGTCAGAATACTGAGCCTTCCAAACAGACACCTTGTAGATGTCAAGAAAATGACCCGACTGTTTCTAAAACAACAAACAAAATTGTGAAACATCAGACAAAATCTGTGTCGTCAACAACCTTGCCCTGCCACCCCTCCCAACACCGACTTTAAAAGCTTAGAGGCCCCTAGTGACAGCGTGGATAAGTGGACCAGCTCCAGTGCCTCCTTAGCTATGGCAGGCGGTCACTGTACCTGCAGGAAGTGAGTGAACCGCTGCAAGGCCGAAGCCCCTCCGTTAGCAGGGGCCGAACAGAGCTCCTCGGAGAGGAAGCAGTGATCCGTGAGGCTGAGTCTGGGAATCCCGCTCTCCGGGTGCTTAGGAGGAACTGTGGGGTCTCAGCGGAGGAACTGCACCAAAGACAGTCAATGCAGAGCCGATGCGTCCTGGCTAAACTGGGTCTTGGTGACAGGCGGCCCTGCCTGGCCTGGCTTTCGGGGAGGCATTTCCTGCTGCGTCCTGCAGAGAACACCCTGCGGTCCTCAGGTTCCCGACTTCCTTAGTCTTCTCGGGGCCTAGGGTTTCCTGAGTTCAATCTCAAGTTCATATCTGAAGGGGTCTGACAGGGGCCAGGCCAGAATCCTGGAGAATTGGCACCCCGATGACAAGTCAGCTGTCTCTGGAAACTTCTCCATGGTTCTGGACCCCCTGCTCAACTCCCGGGTATGTGTTCCCAACTGTGGAGCTCATACAAGCCCACCAGGCCATTCCGGCCATGCCCAGAGACTGGAAGGGGCCCTATAATGCCCCCTGAGTCTCAAGAGGCCTCCCCATTGCGTGACAAAGCCCAGGGTGCCTGGTGACCTCTTGTGCTGCATTCCTGGGCACCAGAGAATCCTTCCACAGCCCACGGGGAAAAAGGAGACACAAATGATGTTGAGTGGGGGATGACTGACAGAGACCCTTGTGTCCCTGGCCAACCAGGCTGCACCCCCTGCCCCACCTGGAGTGCCTGGTGCTGGGGATGGCTCCTCCCTAGCTCCTGTTCTGCCTGCCTCTTTCTCCAGAAAGATAGACTGCACCTGCCCTGGTCGGCGGGAACAGGTGGGATAGGCGAAGGGGCAGCCCACTTTGGTCTGCAGTCGTCTTTTCCTTAATGGTAATGGGGCAGGGGTGGGGGCTGGAGGGGAGGTCTCACAGAGAAGGGCTGAAGTTCTGAAGTGGCATGGGTGGGGAGAGGCGGTATTTAGGGCTACCCAGAGACGGCTTCCCCTTCCCCACCACCCCTGCCCAGTCTACTCAGGAAACACCACCACCTAGGCCCTTCCAGACCCTTCCAGGCCCTTCTAGACCCTTCTGGAGGTCCCACTCCCACGTTCACTCATCTCCCACTCCAGCCTTACTTTCAAAGAGGGGAGAAAGGGGAAGCTTTGGACCATCTCATGGAAGAGAGGCGAGGATGTCCTCACCTTGGTAATTAAATGCTTAGATGTCATTTTGTGACCTGATGTCCGTTCCTGCCCCTGCAGCACACAAATCACTCAAACCTGCACCCTGGCCAGGGTCTGCACCTCCTGCTCTGAGCACTGGCGGTACCTCATCTCAGGTGCCGGCCTTTTGGCTCTGGAAGCAGCTACAGCTGCTTTTCTAGAGGAGAAAACTTGGTTTGTAGAAGGCAGGAGCAGAGCCTGACTCCAGGATCCTCCAGGCTTGTGTGGGCACCTTCCAGGGTCCAAAGCCCTCTAGATACACGCTCCAGAAAGCAAATTCCAGCCCACACCAGGGTGAGGGTGGGGCGGGGAAGCCGGTAAAGGCAGGCGGAGCTTCCGGTTCCCTTGGCCAGCTCCTGCTTCTGAGTGCAGAGCCCTGGGGAGAGCAGACAGGAGGCTGGGGGAGGGGACAGGGGAAAGGGAGAGTGTTGGACTGGAGGAGAGAGTTGGGGAGAGATGGGAGGAAAAAGGGGGAGGTAGAGAGGAGGTGGGGGAAAGTGGGGGGGAGTGGGGGCAGGGGGAGAGGGCCGGGGCTCCTTCCAGAAGGCAGGCAGGGGGCACATAGCGCGGTGCAGGGACCCCCGTGGGCTGGCGGGTCCTCCCAGACCCGGCCTTAGTCCTGGAAGCCCCAAATGGACGACAGCGGAAGCCCTGGGGCGCAACCCCTGAAACTCGACAGTTCGCGCCACTCCCCGCCTCCGGGGTCCCCTCGCCTGGGGCGGCGGCTGGAGAAGGGCGCACCCCGCCCGCGGAGACCCACGCGCTCACCTGCAGGGACCAATGTCCGGCTCCTCGTCCGGCTCCAGGCTCCGGCCGTGGTCCCGCGGGCAGTGTAAAAGCGGCCGCCGCTCTTGTGCCCTCCGGGTGGGACCACGTGGGGAGGCGGCCCGCGCTCCGGATTGGCCAGCGCCGCCCGCCCCCTCCCCGCCCAGCCGACCCTCCCCGGCGGGACCGCGGGCCGTGCAGGTTCTCGGGGGTCGCACCGTCCTGGAGGTCGCACGGTCCCAGAGTTGCCTGTCCCAGGGGTCGCCCAGTCCGGAGGGTCGCTCCATCCCCGGGTCACACGTCCCCCCATTGCCCGGCCCGGGACTGCAGCATCCCAGCCTTGCAGAGGCGAGCGCGCCCTCCACTCCAAACTGGCCGCCCCCTGCGCGGACGCACCGGGTTCCGCGCCCTGCCGGCTGCTGGCGACCCCGCTGCCGGGTTTCTCCCCGGACCTCACAGCATGGACAGCCCACTCGGAACGGCGGTATGCATTTGAACCCATCGCTGCCCGCATTGTCGGTGGACGCCGTGGACCCTGGGCGGGCAGCGTGGAGCGCGGAGGGGAGACCTGCCCTGGGGGACAGTGGCAGGGAGGGGATGGTCCTGGGATTTGCATGGGTGATGGGCCAGTTCCAGCCCTGGGAGCAGGAGGACGACGCGGAGGTGGAGCTCTAGGAAGGGGTGGATGTTACCACCGTGCAAAACCACACCGCTGCCCAGGAGGGCAGCTGAAGCTTCACTGGCCCAGGGCGGTTTGCCCGCTCTGAGGGTGACATTTGGGCAGACAGCTTTAGGAGCCAGGGAGGAGGCCTCTCGGATATTTGGGGCGAAGTCGGGATCCCAAATTGAGGAGCAGCAAGTACAGAGGCCCCAGGCATGCTGGGGTTGAGAGAGAGCAAAGAGAGGGAGAGAGGGTGTCACTCCTGACCCCTGAGGCTGAGCGCCCGGAACCCAGCCTTGGCTGTGTTCTGAGGCTCTTGGGAACCAGGTTCCAAGCCGCGCAGCCTCGCGGCTCGGGGCACTTCTCTACCGTCCTGGTTTGGATTTCTCCTTCCCCTTCCTCCCCCTGCCCCAGGCCTCATACGTTCGAGGCTGGTTTTCCTTCCATGCTGATCTTCCAGCATGTGATACTATTTAGCCGTTCATTTGGACAGCCTCCCCCGGTTAGAATTTAAGTGCCAGCAGGGCAGATTTTTAAAAATCTGTTTTGTTTACTGCTAAAACCCAAGCACCTCCAAGAGCTGCTGGCACTGGAGCGTTCTTGGTGGAATGAATAATTCATGTATCAGGGCCCAGATCAAATACAGCAGCTCAGGTAGAGCCCTCCCACTCCATTCAGTCACATTCAGCAAACCTGGCACCTTGCCTTAGGGGAAGTAGCTCCTGCGTGGATTTAGTTCCCTTCTCCTCCTCTTCCTTCTGCGCTCTAGAAGGAATGAAGGTGGTTCATGCCATCCACACACTTGCACAATAAGGACAATTGGGTGGCAAAGAGCTAGAGGGCTGAGTCAGGAGGTCACAGACCAGCAGGAGCCAGAAACTGAGACGGGCCTGATGTGGTGCCTGGAAGTTGTGTATCTGCCCTGGGTGATTTTTGCTTTTTGTGTTTATTTATAAGCTGGTAGCAGACAGGTGACGACTTCCATATTCACCTGCCCTGGTCGTCTGGAAGCAGCCTCTTCGTCACACCTTTCACCCAGGGAGTGAGCCCACTCTTGGTCCGTGATCTCCGTGGGGCCCTCGCTCAGTCGTTGCATCTGGTCCTGTCCTCTGTGGAGACGGGAGGGAGTGGATTCAGTCGGGAGTGGATTCAGTCCTCCACGTAGCCCCAGATGACAGCCCGCCCGCTGTTTGGAGCTGGTTATGATATCATCTTTGAGTCACATCTCAGCGTTGCCTCCTTGCCTTGTAGATCTCTTTAATCTCTGCATTGTCACAAAATGACCTGCATGTGAGAATGACGAGGTTGCTTTGTGAAAAGGGTGGTGAAATGCCAGGTATTGCTGATGCCCAGTACGTAAGTGCGTCAGTGTATGCAGAGTTATCACACATAGCAGCAGCGACGTGATGGAGAGAGCGAATTGCGATTTAACTCGGGAGCCTCTTCAGTGCCACAACGACTTGGCAGCAGTGGCCCTGCCTGGTCTAACTTACAGGACACACGATGCGTCAATCCTCATGTGTCCGGAAGGTGCTAGAATAACAGCTGCTGGTGCTGCCCTGCTGCCACCCACCTGGAGATGCAGTTCCCTGGCATGAGGGGATGTCTTATGTGACATTTGCATAATAAAACAGCAAATGGCTCTTGACTGTTCGGATTGGGAGTTTAATGCTTCTTTCTCCTTAGAAAAAGACAAAAACTTTTATGTCTGGGAAAGCGAAAGAGGAGGAGGACAAGGATATCACTTCAAATTTTAATGGAGAAGACAAGGAAGACAATTCGTAAAAATCATGTTTTAATATTTACAGAGAAAAACGTCTGGTGGGAAATACATTAAAATACATCAAAAGGAGTAGGATGTCCAGGTTTTATTTATTTATTTATTTTTTGCTTATTGATTTTTAAAAACGAATAGTTATTTGTATAATAAGAATTAACAAAAATAATGAAAAAAGCCTTGCTGAAGAGAAAATGCTTTAACTCTAGGAAACAAGGCGGGTTTCTCTGTGTTCCATTTCTGGCTGCAAACGGAGCAGAGCTTTAGGACCAGGAGCCAGAAGCCTGACTCTTCACACCTGCTGCGGCCCGGAGAGGTGCAGCCTCTCACTGTCAATCATCTGGTCTCTAGCAGCTTCTTGAGTAACTCGCCTCAAATCACCTGTGTCAGTTTCTCCTCGGCGAGAGCCTCTGCAGTAAAATTTGGCCCCAGGTGTGATGTATTTTGTGGCTTTAAAAGGCTCCCCATTGCCCTTCTCTGAACTGTCAGCTTTGTCTTAGGACCACACCCACCTGAAATCCATGTTCCTGACTCTGGCCTTGGCTGCCATACATCACCACGTGATTTTTCTCTTCAATGGAACAGTCGTGAAGAGATTTTTTGTTTTTGTTTTTGGTGTCTTACTTTTTAAAGAGCAGCGACAGGAACTCTCACTCATTGCTGGTGGGAATGCAAAATGGCACAGCCACTTTGGAAGACAGTTTGGCAACATCTCAGGAGACTAAACATGCTCTGACCGTAGGATCCAGCAATCACACTGCTTGGTGTTTGCCCAAAGGAAATGAACACTTAGATCCAGAAAAACTTTCATGTGTCTGTTTATAGCAGCTTTATGCATTATTGCCAAGCTTGCAAGCAACCATGATGCCCTTCAGGAAGTGAATGAATCAATCGTAGGACCCCCAAACAAGGGGGTGCTATGCAGCAGCGGAAGGGAGCGCGGAAGGGGCGCGGTGGGGGCGCGCAACGGGGCGCGGAAGGGGGCGCGGAAAGGGGCGCGGAAAGGGCTGAGCCACGGAGCACAGGCAGGTGTGGAGGAGCCTTCCAGGCAGGGCCCGCTCCGTGAAGGAAGCCGGCCTGAAAATGCTTCCAACAGCGTGATTCCAAGGACGTGACATTCTAGAAAAAGC
This sequence comes from Papio anubis, assembly GCF_008728515.1. NCBI lineage: Eukaryota > Metazoa > Chordata > Mammalia > Primates > Cercopithecidae > Papio > Papio anubis. The sequence goes on from NC_044981.1 coordinate 164,708,068, forward strand.
AAAAACATGGAAATGGGGAAAAGATCCGTGGTTGCCAGGGATTTGGGGAGACGAAAGGATAAACAGGTGGAGAAGAGAGGAATTTAGGGCGGTGGAACTCTTGAATATGACATGATCATGGTAGAGACGTGCCACTGCATGTTTGTTGGAACCCAGGGATGCGCACATGGAGACTGAGCCCCAGTGTGCACCGAGGACTTCAGTCGGCAACCGAGTCCCAACGTCAGCTCACCAGTGAGGACAGCTGTGCTAGGGCCACACAGGATGTCAAGAATAAGGGAAATTGGGGTGCGGAGGTGGGTACGTGGGAACTCTGTACTTTCTGCACAATTTTTTCTGTGAACCTAAAACTACTCAAAATAAATAAATAAATAAAGCCTATTAGAAAAGTGGGAGTAGGATGTACTTTTAGCTACCAAGGGTGTGTGTCCCTGTAAATAAGTGTTAGGGAGGGAGGAATTGGCTGGGTGCGGGGGCTCATGCCTGTAATCTTAGCACTTGGGAGGGTGAGGCGGGTGGATTGCTTGAGCCCAGGAGTTTGAGACTAGCCTGGGAAACATGGTGAGACCCCGTCTCTACAAAAAAAAAAAAAAAAAAAAAAACCCACACACACACACAAATTAGCAGGGAGTAGCTGAGGCGTCACTGCACTCCAGGCTGGACGACAGAGCTGCCAGGAGAGGTGTCAGAGCCCCAGCATCAGAAAAATGGTCAGCTCGCGGGTGGTAGGTAGTAAGAAGAATCTACAGACAACTGCATAGGTTTGAAAAAGGAAAGTTTTAGGAGAAAGAACGCTGCAGAGGACAGCAGTGAGCGTCTCAATGAGGGGATGGAGTGTGCAACGGTGGATGTTTCTTAGGGGCATTTGCGGACCTTAAAGCAGGAGCTGAGGGTAATTTGGGCCGCACTAGCCATGGAGGTCATGATAAATGACTACGTCTGTGGATGTTTCTGTGCCCTGAGTCAGCAAGGGTTGCCCAGTGCGTTTCAACGTGCATGCATTCCAGAGATGCATAGAAATCCTAGTTACCCATGAATTCTTGGAAAGAGGCCTGGAACCAGATGCCGACTTTAGATAATAGGGAAGCCCAACGGCTTCTGAATTTCTCAGATAAGGAGATAAGGAGTGCTGTCTCTGGATGGCCTGCTTGATGCTCACCAGGTGACCTTTTGCTCTCCTCAAGAGCAAGATCTTGTCTCAAAAAAAAAAGGGGGGGGGGGGGGGGGGGTGGAGAGGGGAGCATTTTGAAGACTTGAAGATGAGTTCGTAGACAGTGATGGGGCTGTCTGAGGGTTTTGCCTGATGGTCGCCCCCTGGGCTGTGGGCAGGTTCTAGCCAGGCGGAAGGAGCCCGCTGGCAGGTGGCACCCTTGCTCCAGGCGTGGAAGGAGGTGTGAATGGCAGAGGCTGCCATTCCTCGGCCAGGGCTGATCTCTGCGGGAGGGAGGACGTGTGAAGGAAGGAGGGGGAGGATTGGAGGACGGAGGAGGGACGAGGGTGGGACTGTGCCAGACCCTCCACGTGGGGGCTGGGTCAGGTCTGGTGGCTCCTGGGAGAAAATTTCCCCCTTTCATTCTCAAAAGACGACATCAAAACAACTCAAAGTCTTTCCAAACACAGTTCCCGGCATTCACCACTGAAGGCCATGCTACAAGGAGAAACATATGAAGGAAACATGTTCCTCTCATGCATCCCTAACAAGCAGGCTGTAGGAGCTCGTCTGTTGTGAGATGGAGCAGGTCCTGAAGTCATTCCTGATGGCTGGAATTTTCACAAACCTTTCTCACTGCATAGCACTAAGAATCCAGTAATGTGAAAAATCATGAGTTATTTCCTCAACAAAATTTGCAAAGGTCAGAATTATTATTTCTTTGCCATTCCTTTGATAACAAAAGTTTTCTTCCTTGTCATTTGTGGGATGTTTTCGCTGGGTGACAGGCAAGTAACATGACACCACCCCATGAACTGTGTTTTAGCAGAATTTGAAAAACAAGGGGCCGGGCGCAGTGGCTCACGCCTGTAATCCCAGCACTTTGGGAGGCCAAGGCAGGTGGATCACTTGAGGTGAGGAGTTTGAGACCAGCCTGGCCAACATGGTGAAACCCCATCCCTAATACAAATACAAAAATTAGCCGGGCGTGGTGGAGGGTGCCTGTAATTCCAGCTACTCGGGAGGCTGAGGCAGGGGAATCGCTTGAACCCGGGAGGCGGAGGTTGCATCACTGCACTACAGCCTGGGTGATAGAGCAAGACTCAGTCTAAAACACAAAAAAACAAGGTAGCTAGGTGGACCATGAGAAGGGAATCTGCAGTCCCCTGAGGCCTGGCCGGGCTGGACCGATGGTGCCTGGGCCCAAATAGCTGCTGGCAGGATGCCCAAGGCGCCCACTCTGATCCGAGCATCCCCTCAGGGAACATTTGCAAATTGAGGCCAACAAGAACCCACTTACCAACAATTTTGAATTTTTGTGTTGTGAGTCAGGCATCCTCTCACCCCAACACAATAAGGCTTCTGTATGACAAAATCCAATTATTTGCCTAATAAAAATCTCTGAGAACATTTCATGCTGACCTTTCTTAAAAATAAATGTGGAAGCTGGTAGGGGTTTGAGAGAGCTCTCTTCCCAGCGTTGGGTCAGGTTGACACAGTCGGGATGTGGAGTGTCCTGGTGATATCCGCCTGCTTATATTTATATTACCCACCTGCAGCTTGTCCCAAATGCTGTCGGCATAGGCCGGTTCCCTTCGTGACTGAGAGGCTTTGAATATTTGGAAAACATCCAGTCATGTATTTCTGTTCCCAGGAAATATGTAACAGTGTTTTCACCATTTCTTCATTGCACTAGGTCTGGAAGATTAAAAATTTTGTGTGAGTTTAACATTCAGTAACAGAATATGAGCAGTGTTTTCTTTCTAATTACTAATTTGTTAATCTCACCTCAAAATTTAACTGATTAGCACGTTTAAACAAATCAAAATTAACATTTAAGCAAATCAAACTTAAGATTAAGATTTTAAATCTTAAACAAAGCAAGATTTTGCAAACTCAAATTTGATTAGTAAAGTAAAACATGTTTTTATTAACTACAGCAACCTTCTGAATCTTTGCAAATATTGTCTCGAAAGGTAGAGGCATGCCTGTAGAGCATTTCGTGAAGATAGTTTTCGTAGCGATCCAGCCTTGAAAAGGCTCTCGCATTTGTACCTGTGTTCCTGGGAAAGAGAGACGGGGAGGGAGGGAAAGAGGAATAGGGGAGCTCTGTGAGACATGGGCCAGGCTCAGCGATGGTCTGCTTTGTGTGGAGCCATGAGCTTCAGGAGACTGTGCCCTCCTCCTGTGTCCAAGACCCCCAGAGAGGAGTGCTCAGGGTGGGAGTAGGTGCCTTGGCCAGCCTCCAGTAGACAGCTAGGGTGTGGCTTAAACTGGAGAGAGAGGGGGTTACACTTCTAATTCCAAAAAGTCAGTAAACAATGCCCTATTCTTGAGTTTTCCAGGGTACACCTGACCTCGTGTGGAGGGCTCGGCTTTTTGCATCACAGACACAAGCCGCAGCCAGTTGCCCAAGAAATCAGTTTCTTAAGGCCTGTGGTGACAAAGGGCCACAAACCCGGCAGCTTAAAACAATGGACCTCTACTGTCCCACGGCTCTGGAGGCTGCAGCCCAAAACCACGGTGTGGGTAGGACTGTGATCCCCTAAGTCTCCGGGATTATCCTGCTTGCCTCTTCCTGGTTCCTGGCATTGCTGGCGATGCCTGGTCCTCTCTGACTTGCAGACACACTGGTCCAAGCTCCGCCTTCCCATCACGGGCGGTCCTCTCTGTGAGTCTCTGTCTTTTCTCTCTAATGAGGACACCATCATATTGAATTAAGGAGCCACTCTATTCCAGGTGGCCTCGCCTTAACTAATTACATCTCTGAAATGACCTGATTTCCAAGCAAGGGCACATCCTGAAGTCCTGGGGGTTAGGACATCAGCTCTTTTGGGAGAGGACACAGTTCAGCCCGTATGATACATCCCTAGGACACGATTCTTTATTTCAAGATTGGGGCTGCTGTGACCAGGACCAGGGTCAAAGGGAGGAAGGGCAGAGCAGAGGGAGAAAGGAAAGGCCAATTTCCAAGCTCATGTGATGCGTGCTGCCTGTTTCTAGGGTAAATGCAGGAGTTGGCAGCACTGATCCATGGGTGGAGGGACCTGGTTTCTCCCAGACCAGATCGACTTTCTGGCCATGTTTTCTAGGAACACACCTGCCTTCTGACCCACCTGAGCCAAGAGATTCACTGTAAGAAGACTCCGCTGCCAGCCGATGGCACTCAGGCCTAACACGCAGCCACGCTGGCAGCTAGCCTTGCATCGGTGATGAGGGACGCCTCACTTTACCTTTTATATGGGCCCCACCAGCTGCATAGGGTGACAGTTCCAGCTTAGCAGCAAAGCGACATTATCAATGCCATCAAATACTGGTAAGTGCTCTTGTTCCAACGGAAAGAGCTCTAAGTGAAATTTAAGCACCACATTAGGGAGATGAGGCCAAGCTTTCCACATGCCCAGGGTGGGGTGCCTGGGAAGGATGGAGTCCCCACTGAATTGTCTTCTTATCAAATAAAGAATAGCAGCAAGTAGGAACCAGTGTCTGAGGTTTCGCTGAGCTTGAAACCAAGCCAGATGGAATTCTTCTCTACGCTGAATCTAGAGTGGGGAGATTTCAGTAAGGCAGCCTTGGGAAGTCAGCAGGTGCCCAGGTAACAGATATGCAGTCACTCAACCGCAAAGCTTTAAGAACACTGTCCACATAGATGGGCACCTCCGTAGTATATGCACTGTGCCTTTCTGGCTACCTCTGGTATAATGACTATATTTTATTTTTTTTAATTGATGGAGCTAAGTTTTTAAGATGTGCTATGTTGCACAGTGATGCCTTCAGAATGAATAAGGTACCTATCACTGAATGCTCCCACCCTAAGGGCTCCAGATGCTGTTACATGAACAAAAATTCCTATTATCTTTCATTTTAACTTTCTTCCCCCTTCAGTATCAGCCCATCAGTTATCACTTCTTGATATAATCAATATTTCTTCTCTTGCCCCCTTAATTTCCTTTTTCCAGTCTGCCATGACAAACCAGCTCAAGAAAGGCTATAAGAATGGAACTTTAGGTAATGGTCAATTGGCTATGTGTAAACGGTCAGTCATTCCTAGCTGAGTAAAATGAATGACCTTTGTACATGAATTTTGGTGCCTTTAGAAAAATTATGCAGAGATATATTTTCAGCCCACTTCTTAATTCTTTGTTGTGTTATGGACAGTTAAGCTTCTCCAAGAAGGGACTTTCAGACAGGATACATGTCATCTACAGTGTCTCAAAAAAGACTCAAATCCAACCTGTTATGAAATGCAGGATGGAAGCAAGTGAGCAATAAAATGAATTCAAAGAATGTTGTCTCAGTAAAAGCCAGACATTTTTATAACAGACTATTATATCCTAGTGACTTAGAGTTCCTAATTACTGTGGTTAAAAATTAAAATTTTATATTGATTTCTATTTAATAACTGTAAACTTTATACAGCATGACTAAGTGTCATACTCAGATGTCATCATACTTAGGAAGGCGTGTTTGGTACCAGCAGAAAGGGAAAAGAGAATGCAATTTTGGGTGAGATTAAGCATTTTCCCACCCAAACCCCATGTCAAATTGAAGATTCATCCAATTCAATCAACAGTTATTTACTGAGTACTCACTGTTTGCCACCGTGTCCCCAGCAAAGGGGGCAATGTCTCAACCCCAGACCATACACATTTGAATGACAGAAGACTGGCATAGATGAACTAATGAATGTATTGTTGAAAAATTGTGATGTTGGGAGGGAAATTGGTAGAAAGTTATGACGGCAAGTAACTGTGGAACTTAGATTTGTTGTAGAAAATGGGCATTTGACTCTGGCTGTGAATGAGTTCACCAGCCTAATCAATATGAAATTGTGTAGACTACTCTCGTACAAGACCACAGACCCCAGAGTCTAATCAATGAGAAATTGTGTAGACCACTCTCTAGAGGACCACAGACCCCGGATCTAATCAATATAAAATCATGTAGACCGCTCTCTAGAGGACCACAGACCCCAGATCTAATCAGTATGAGATCGTGTAGACCCCTCTTATAGAGGACCACAGGCCCTGGATCTAATCAATATAAAATCATGTAGACCCCTCTCTAGAGGACTATAGACCCCGGAGTCTAATCAATGTGAAATTGTGTAGACCACTCTTATAGAGGACCACAGGCCCCGGATCTAATCAATATAAAATCATGTAGACCCCTCTCATAGAGGACCACAGACTCCAGATCTAATCAATATAAAATCATGTAGACCCCTCTCTAGAGGACCACAGACTCCAGATCTATGTCATGTTGGGGGTGTTAGCCAGACCCTCTCTAGAGACTATAGACTGAGGAGTTTAATCAATGTGAAATTGTAGACCACTCTTATAGGACCACAGGCGGATCTAATCAATATAAAATCATGGAGCCCTCTCACCCAGAGGGCCACAGACTCCCAGATCTAATCAATATAAAATCATGTGAGCCCATGCTAGAGGACCACGGGCCAGATCCCTGGTGGTATGAGATCATGTGAGCCCTCTCTAGGACCACAGACCCCAAGATCACATCGGTATGTAGGATCGTGTAGACCGCTCTAGAGGACCCACAGACCCCAGATCTAATCAATGTAGAGCCATGGGCCACTCTCACCCAGAGGGACCATAGGCCCTGGATCTAATCAATATGAAATCGTATAGACTACTCTCATAGAGCACCACAGACCTAGATCTGTCAGTATAGAGCACAGCAGGCCACGGCTCTCATAAAGAGGGACCACCCAGGCCCTGGATCTAATCAATGCCAAGGGAAGCTGTAGACCGCTCTCTAGAGGACCACAGACCCCGGATCTAATCAATATGAAATCGTGTAGACTGCTTTCTAGAGGACCACAGACTCCAGATCTAATCAATATAAAATCATGTAGAACCCTCTCTAGAGGACCACAGACCCCAGATCTAATCAGTATGAAATTGTGTAGACCCCTCTTATAGAGGACCACAGACCCTGGATCTAATCAATATGAAATCATATAGACCACTCTCACAGAGGACCACAGACCCTGGATCTAATCAGTATGGGAAACTGAGACTGTCTCTAGAGGACCACGACCCTGGATCTAATCAATGTAGAGCTGTAGACTGCTCTCCTAGAGGACCACAGACCCTGGGATGCAATCAATATGGAAACTGTGGAGCTGCTCTCTAGGGACCACAGACCCTGGATCTAATCAATATTAAACCATGTAGACCACTCTCATAGAGGACCACAGACCCCAGATCTAATCAGTATGAAATTGTGTAGACCACTCTTATAGAGGACCACAGACCCTAGATCTAATCAATATGAAATCATATAGACTACTCTTATAGAGGACCACAGGCCCTGGATCTAATCAATATGAAACTGTAGACTGCTCTCTAGAGGACCACAGACTCTGGATCTAATCAATATGAAACTGTAGACCGCTCTCTAGAGGACCACAGACCCCGGATCTAATCAATATGAAATCGTGTAGACTGCTTTCTAGAGGACCACAGACCCAAGAGTCCAGTTGCTTTCCTGCGGGCCTCCAGCAGACATCAGTGCAGCCCCAGGAAAGGCTGGTCACCAGGACCCACCGAGGGGCTCAATTCATGGGGGTCAACAGGGAAGAAGCCAGGATGAGTCAGTTTTCTGAATTCAGTGATGGAGCGACCAGTAGGCTGCCGTTTGCTGATGTGAGGAACACGTGAGGAAGACCAGGTGGATGAGCATTCCAAGATTGGAGTTCACCTTGGTTTATGTTACTTTTAAGACATTTGTGAGATATCCAATAACTCAACTAGAGGCAGTGTGCAGTGTTCTGTGTGGACCCTCGGACCACATACATTTTGATGGGAGAAGGTTAGTAGTAAGGGCCTGGCTGGGGAGGCCTCATCACCCTACAACTGTTCCCTCCATGTGGCCAATACAGCAGTGGAGGTGGCTGCTACCCCTCAGATGTTCCCTGAGGAGCTATCAAGGGGGGCAGAAGAGGCAGGGAAGCTTCCAGAAGGAGAGGACTTAGGCTATCAGGGTGAGTGGGAATCGCCAGGCCTTGGGGGAGTGAGGGGGACAGTGGTTCACAGCATGGGAGTCCCGTGGCTGGTGTCTCGAGGGGAGCCCTGTGCAGTCAGAGAGGGAGGGGTCTGTTCAGTTCCTGGGGTTTGTGGACCTTTCCCTAAACCCTGCCTTCAAAATGAAGGGGGTTTGACTGGATGTGATTGAAAGAGAAAAGCTCTGGTTTAAACCTCCAGTTGTGATAGATGATAAAGAGGCATGCAAGGTGGTGGAGGGAGCAGTCAGTGCTGTCCCACTGTGGCTGAACTGTCCTAACTCCTGGGACCTCAGGATGTGGCCTTGTTTGGCAACAGGGCCTTTAACAAGGTGACTAAGGGGAAATGAGGTCCTTCAGGTGGGTCCTAATCCAATGACTATTGTACATTATAAAACACTATATAGTTTATAATGAATAATCCTATACAATTATAAAAGAGGAGGTTTGGACCACACACACACACAAGTGCACACACGTACGTGCATATGAGCACATAAGCACACCCATGTGTACACATGACAACTGTGTGCATGTACGTACGGGTGCACACACACACACACACCTGCTACAGACTGTCCTCCTGCGAGACCGAGATGCAACCGCCCTCAATGAAGTGTCTGTGAAACCCTGCAGTACATGAAAAGAATCAGTAACTATCCCTACTCTCAGATTATCTATGTGGGTTAATATTGGGAAATCCCTTAATCGAATACAGTTTCTCAACAGAGCAAAGGATTAAAGTTATAGGGGTGTTTTGACAGTTGCTCTAAAATTACTTGTAAGAGTTCCCAATATTTTCATGATGGAAATATTTGACAGGGTTGGAATAGAAGGACACTTTCCTAAACAGAAGATTCTTTCAACCAATGAACATCATTCTTGACAGTAAGACACTGGCCATAGACCCATGAAAGTGAAAACAGGTGCCTCTGAGTCTTACTGGTATATTACATTGTTCTGGAACTTCTAGAAACACCATAAAATGTGAAAAAGAAGTTATTGGCACCACTGTTAATAAGGAAGACACAAACATATAACTGATTGCAGGTGATATAATAATTTATTTAAGCAAAAACCTAAATATGGTAAGGAGTTCAATTCTTAAAAAAATAATTCATAGGTATACTGAATTTCTAACTAAAATATCCAATTAAAACATTTAACAATGAACACATAGATGAAAATAGCCAAGGAAATGCTGGAGGAGGTGGACAGGGCACAGCATCAGCAGAGGACGGACAGACAGGGCGGCGGCTGATGGGCAGAAGGCGCAGGTCCTGAGGTTAATGAATCCACTGTGTGGAACATCATGACGGGCAAAGCAGTCAGAAGAGGGAGGGTCGTGCAACAGGCAGTGCCAGGAGGACCACTGAACATAAGAAAAACTTAGACTCTTCATGCTATACACTGAACTAATTCCCATCATAGTCAAAGAGTTAAAGATGTAAAAAGTAAGCCACAAAACGATCAAAAGTAGCTAGGAGCACTAGACATTGTTCAAGGCCTTAATACGTGCATTCACCTGTGATATTTCCTACAATGCCCTGCCCTACGTTTACATCATGGAAGAAAACAGACATGTTAAATGGAGACTTGGTTTTAGCACGGCATCAAGTTACTATGAATATTTCTGTAGATTGTAAAAACTGTATTTTATAACATTGCTTTCACATGGGAAATTTTTATTTTATGAAAGTACAGGGGCCGGGCCCGGTGGCTCCAGCCTGTAATCCCAGCACTTTGGGAGGCCGAGGCGGGTGGATCACGCAGGTCAGGAGATCGAGACCATCCCTACGAACATGAAACCCCGCCTCTACTAAAAACACAAAAACTAGCCGGCGTGGTGGCAGCCTGTAGTCCCAGCTACTCGAGGCCAGAGGCAGGAGAATGGCGTGAACCTGGGGAGGCGAGCTTGCAGTGACGATCACCGCCACTGCACTCCAGCCTGCGGACACAGCGAAAGACTCCTTCAAAAAAAAAAAAAAAAAAAAAAAAAAAAGAAAGTACAGGATATAAAGCATCATGAAATCCCAAATTTTATGTTTCATAAGTGGAAAGAAATACATTAAAGTGTTAGTGGTCGTGATCAGAACATAGAATTTTGTTTTCTGTGTTACTTTTATAACAAAGGGAAGTCCGGAAGTCAAGTCGGCCTCCTTCCTGTTAAGGTGTTGGGGCAAAGCTTTCTTTGGGACTTAAATGGATGGCTGATGGCCTTGGATCTAGAATTCTCTACATGTGTGTGGACCAAACAAATTGCTGTCAAATGGAAATGTGGATACTGACTTAGAGACCTTTCTATGTGATTTCTGCCGAACCATGGCTACAGCAAAACTGTGACAACTGTGTGCACGTCGCCATGCCGAGACTCGGCTCAGAAAATTGGGCAGCGCCTGATCCTGACAACCAGGGCACCTGCCACGGCCCTGCCGCGGCTCTGGGATGCGTCCTCTGCCAGTTTTTGCCTGTAAGTAACCAACAGAGGGTTGCCCGAGCTTGTGAGGAGTGCAGTGTTTAACCTCATCAGCAGCAGCACTGGAGGGTGATTCTTACTTACCAGTAGAGATTTTCCATCTCTCAACATTTTGTATTTATGCAGGTGTGATGTATTTACACTTTTGTGTAAACCACGGGATTTGCTTGGATCCCGGAACGACTTCTGTTCATTGTGGCAGGAATGGGAGCCTGCAGACCCACGACGTGGGGTGTGTCGGAGGAGTGCAGAGACACACACATCATTCTCAACCTTCGCTGAGGTCTTCTACGTTTTATCTTTTTTCACCCTGAACAAAAGTGAGTTGGTTAAAAGATACAGAGAAGATCTGTTAAGGGTGAAACAGAGAAAAACAACAATAAGAACCAACCCTAAACCAAGACCTCATAACATCAGTACAAAAACCAGATGAGAGAAACGTACAGCGCATGGTCACAATGCCCGGGCAGCAAGTGTCCTCGTGCCATTTGGACAGTTTCACGTCAGTTTCATATCATCTCCAGAACGGGAAGAATTCCCCTCGGTAAGAGGGAGGCCATATCTCCAGTGAAGGAAGCCGGCTGGCAGGCACTGCATTCTAGGGAAGGACAGGTACTGCTGCACTCCTGGAGAACGGGATGGGGAATCATTTCAAGACGTCTAACCTGGTGATGATACCAGGAATAACTGTTCTCTGGAAGTGTTGTATTTGTCTTCCTGTTTGCCACCTTGTGGTCCAGGAGACCAGGTCAGGAAAAGAGAGTGAGAGACAAAGACTGATGGGCAGCCTGCAGGGCCCATCCACCCATCTACCCATCCATCTATCCACTCATCCACCCACCTACCATCCATCCATCCATCCACCCACCTATTCACTCATCTACCCATCTAGGCACCCATCTATCCACCCACCCGTCCATCCACCCATCCATCTACCTACCCCCCCATCCATCCACCTATCCATCCATCCATTATATGTCATCTATCTATCATATGTAATCTATGCATCAATCTATCATATGCTGTCTATTATCTCACCTATCCATCATATATCATCTATTCATCTAGTCACCTATCCATCTATCATATGTCATGTATCTATGCATTTATGTATCCTATGCCTTTTTTTCATCTACATCGTATGTCATCTATCATCAGTCTCTTATATGCCATCTGTCTGTTTGTGTAGCCATCTATCATATGCCATTTTTCTATCTATCTATCAAATGCCACCTATCATATAACATTTTAAAAATCTATCATATACCATCTATCATATGCCGTCTATCATATGCCATCTGCCTATCATATACCATCTGTCTGTCATATGCCATCTGTCTATCATACACCATCTGTCTATCATATGCCATCTGTCTATCATATACCATCTGTCTGTCATATGCCATCTGTCTATCTAGCATGTGTTTTTTTGTCTGGGAATTCATGTAGGATCTATCCCTTTGGATCTAATGTAATCCACAGGATTCTGGAGTTCATGTGGGTCTCGAAATGTCTCAGAGGCTGAAGGGAAGGACAGGTGTGATTCAGGAGGGGATGGAGCCAGGGGACCTGTGCTGCTAGCCTGGGTCATGGACATCCCCACTCTTGTGAGGGAGAAAGTTGGGGTCTTCTGTCCAGTGTCCTCTTCCCTGTGGTCATGGGACATTTGCTCAAGCAGGCAGGGGCAGCACCTCCCTCCCAAGCCGGATGCATCTCTCTCAAGGAAGCCCAGGCTTCATTCTTGCTACAAATGACCAAGTCCCTCTTGGCCCAGACAGGGCTTCCATTGGAGCGATATCAGCCTCTTTCTTCTGGTGGGAGACCCACCGGGTCCTGACACTGGTCCTATCTTCAGGCGCGATACTGGTGGTGTCCCCAAGCACTGTACTTCCTGGCAAGGCCAAGCCCGTGGCTTTGACATCTGCCTCCTGGAGTCCAGGCCACTCGAGGAAGGCACTGTCTTGTACTTTTGTCACCCGCTGCGGGCAACCCAGGAGAAACTTGGGAGAGTGTCCCCAGCTGGGCCCGGCAGTACCACGGGGCTGAGAAGAGGAGGCGTTGTTCATGGTCTCTGTCCACGCTGGGCCTGGCAGCTCGCGGAGCAGAGCTGAGAAGAGGAGACATTGTTCATGGTCTCTGGCCACTGAGCTGGTGGGACAGAGGCAGAGCAGGTGATTTGCTACCATTCCATGATGCTCAGAGCTCATGAATAGCCAGTCACACTTACTCCAAGCACGAATGCTGGTGGTTGTTCTGCAGTTTTCACTTTGTGGATGACAGAGCCAAGGTTTCGGGCTGGAGCTCACGGTACCCCGAGATGCAGAGCGGGATTTTCCTGCCGCGCCGTGCATGCTCTCTCCACAGGCCGAGAGTGTGCTGTGAAACCGTGAGGCTGAAACCACCTTCACACTGGGAGCAAACAAAAGGACCCGTGGGTGAGGAATCTGATCAGTCTCCCAGTGAGATGTCAAAGGTCCGCTCTTCAGGGTGAGTCAGCCGTGAGCAGCAGCGGCTGATGGGCAGAGTCCACGAGTGAGCCCGGGTACTTGTCAGTCCCTCTAAGGCACAGGAAATACCCTGTTTTTCAAGTGTGCACGCACATTAAGTTAACAGGACAAGTTACGTATTCCCACGTTGTTTTCCAGTGGCCTGTCTAGGGCTGGGCTTCACGTGTTCCCTGTGCTTTCCGCATGTTGAAGGAGGCCTGTGTTTCTCTCCCTGGCTATCAGCCTCAGATCTGATGGTGGTGTGGGAGGGGCTGGCTGCCTGTGACAACTCCACAGTGTCCCCAGCTCTATCTGCCATGTGACAGGAGCTTAGCAGAGCTGCCGCGGGGCCAGAGGGCGCTGGGTTCCAGCCTGCCCAGCGTGTCTAGCGATTATTGACAGTTTTGTGCCCTGTTTTCCCACAGATCCAGGACAGCAGAAGACAAAACTAGGTTCTCTTCCAGAAGGGCAAATTCAGCCAAGGACTATCCCCATCTTGAGCAGGGCAGGGGGCAACTCCTCCACTCCCGTTCCGACTCAGCCAGGCACCTGGGACTCCTGGGACCACAGACCACACTGGGCAAGACACGAAACTCCCAGCACATGGGAAGCCTTCTGAGGGCAGCAGTCGGAGCTAAAACATGTTTTATGCTGAGGTCGAGTAGAGTGATCTGGAAATTGAAATGAAGACGGTTTGAGAGTCTGAGTGACTGACAATAAAATACAGATTGCAATTGAATTAAAAAATCACAAATTAAAAAGTGCATTTTATTCTAGGGTCACAAAAGTATGTTTTTCAAAAATAATCAATTTTTTTCATGGAATTATGGGGTTTTGAGACAAGATTGTATCACTGAGGTCCGAACAACTCAATTATCAGTGCCCTGGTGCACCCAGAAATTATATTTTAATTTTGCAAATTACCTGAGAGCCACTAAGCTGGGTGGGCTCATGGCGCCCTCTGTTGGTCGCATGCAGAGCTGCCCTATGTGTTTTTTTTGACTCCTTTCTTTGGGTTGACGTCCCTGTGCCAAAATCCTCTTTTCCTCGTCTCCACAGTTCACAGTGGAGTCATTTTCTGCCAGTGAATGGCATTCTCCTAGTTGTCTACATTCCACCTCCTGTCATGCAGAATATCTGAGCCAAGAGAAAGGAAAATAGCTCTGAAAAGAAATAGTTACACCGGTAGAGTGAAGGTGGTTAAAAGCCTCTGAACCCTCGGCATGCCTGCGCCCGCTTGCGATGTTGGTGGCTTAGATGCCGTATGAGCAGGCCTGCTTCCTTTCCCGGCCTGCAAAATAAATACACACTTTGCTATTTCTATATTTCCTCATTTTAATACTATCATTGTTGTAACATCAGCTTCCACTGTAAATGATCTCATCGTCTGTTAAATAGGTATCTGTAAATTAACCTAGGACTATGCTGTGGGCTGAATGTCTATGTCCCCCAAAATTTGTATATTGAAATCTTCACCCTCAAGGGGATGGTATTAGGAAGTGGGGCCTTTGGGAGGGGATTCATTCATGAGGCCAGAACCCTCATGAATGAGATTACTGCCCCTTATGAAAGAGAACCCAGAGAGCTCCCTCATCCCTTCCATCCATATGAGATTACAGCAAAAGGGCAGGAAAAAAAAGTCTAGGAAGCAACCCTCCCCAGACGTGAAATCTGCTGACCCCTTGGTCTTGGGCTTCCAGCCTCCAGAACTGTGAGAAATAAATCTGCTGTTTAAGCTGCCTAGTCCATAGTATTTTATTACAGCAGCCAACATGGATGAAGACAGACTGTGCCCACAGCTTCCCATCAGCCCATGGGAACGTGTTTGAGGAGCCGCCTCTGACTTCCTTGGGCCTGTGGACTGGTGCGCTACTCCTGCACTGCACTGCCTTCCAAAGAGTGTCACCAGCTTCGTGCTCACTTCACCCTTTGGCAGCCCAGGAATGGTTCCCACCCCAGTCAAAGTCTGCCCGAAAGACTCAGGTATGCTGTATTGCGGTCTGCATTACCCACAGTCAAGCAGCTGGCCTCTCCAGTTAGAGCAGCTCTTCAGAGGCACAGCCGGCTGGCTCCAACCAGAGGTGGTAGGATAAGCCTGCCCACGGCTGTGGAAACCATCCATCTGTTGGGCTGTTTCTCACCAGCAAAGCCAAGCGCTGGGAAATGGACACGTGACCTCTGATGGTGGTCTGTGTTGTCCACCATGCGTGTCATTTGTAGGTACCTTTATGTCCAGCACTGATGGAGCTCTGCTTCTTGATCTAGACATCTTTTTTGCTAATATTTTATTCTTTTTGGAAAGGTTCAGTGATATTCTTGTACCTCTGGGCAGTAAGTTTTCCCAGGAGCACAGTGTCCAACTGCAACCATCAGCTTTCATTTCAAAGCAGTATCATCACTAATCATCACCATCATCACCACCATCATCTTCAACATACCATCATCACCACCATCTTCACTATCACCGTCATCATCTTCACCACCATCACCATTATCTTCAACATCACCATCATCTTCAACATATCATCTTCACCACCATCTTCACTATCACCGTCATCATCTTCACCACCATCACCATTATCTTCAACGTCACCATCATCACCACCATCATCTTCAACATCACCATCATCATCTCCATCATCTTCACCACCATCTTCATGTCACCATTATCATCATCATCATCACCATCACCGTCATCTTCAACATCCATCATCACCACCATCACCATCATCGTCACCATAATCGTCAACACCGAGCCCCAGAGGCCGTGGCTGGCCACGACACAGTGGCCCTGCCTGAGGTGCTGGTGCTGGGTTCCTCTCCAGCCCAGAGGCTGTGGGTGGCCAGGGGAGCCCTGGGGTGCCTCTGAGTGCCCCTGCCCTCAGCTCTGGTGACAGACGCTGCCTTTATATCTTCAAAGTACTGGGACGATTCGATTCTGCCACGGTAACTGAAATAAATGAGTAAGAGGAGAGAGGTGTAAGAATGGAAGCCGGCCAGGAAGGAGAGGAGCATCTGTGTGCCGTGAAGGGAGGCCAGGCAGATTCTACACCAGGCCTCAGGTCGCCAGATACCTGTGACCCATTCAGCACCACCTGTGAACACCGTTCGTTCTGGCCCACTTGTGTTCTGCCTAAGAAATGCAAATAAAATCACAGCTGTCCCACAGAGCCCTCCCTGCGGCAGGTGTCTCTGTCCTGGAGCCTGCAGAAAGAGACCAGCTCCGTCTCCTGCCTGCCTCACTGTGGGTGTCTTCATCTGTGGGCATCCTTCTGTGCTGACCTTGGGGGCAGCTGGCCTGTGGTGGGCCTGGGCTTGCCCCTGCATCAGGGTGATTTCCCATCCGTTGGAAACTGAAGCTTCTCAGCCTCTGACAGCGGACAGGCCGTGCAGTTCACCATGAGGGGGACAGAACTGTCCCGCACCCGCCTCATTCGTAGATGGAGAAGCCTGACAGTGAGATTCTGCAGCTGAAAGATGAAACCACCTGGGGCCAAGGTTGCTACAAAAATGAGTTTCTCCAGTTTCACTTGTTCCTACAGTAGACTTTGGTCGAATAAGAATAAGCTTGTATTGATTCAAGCCCCTGAGAATTCGTGGTCATTTTTAATGGCCTCATAAGCCTACCCCATCCAGATTAATAGACAGGAAGGGTTGGAGAGAGGAAGGGGCAGCGTAGGTAGAAAAGGGAGAGGGGCAGGAGGGAAGGAGAGAAAAAGGTAGGGGGAGAGAGAGAGAGAGAGAGAGGAGGAGGGAGACGGGAGAAGAGAGAGAGAGTCTCTGTTAACTGCCTCTAGGAAAGGGATCAATGCATAGGCAAAGCAGAATATGCAGAGAAAGATTCCAAAAGGCCTCAGTGTCATTAGCTACAAATTGGGGCCATGAATTTAACCCAGTCTTTGGAAATTAAACCATCTCTTACAGGAGAAGCATTTGTGTCGAGCGTCACTGAACCTCCCAGCAGGGATTCACACAAGGTTTACGTTGCCAGCTGGGTCTGGATCCCGCGGTGGCGCTGCCACCTGTCTCAGGAGGGCTTGGGTTCAAGTCGATGCCGCCACTTTGAAGGCCACCCTTCATGTCCATGATGTCCATGCATGAAATATCATGTCACATTATGGAAGTGGCATTAAGCTGCAGTCAGGGGCCTGGGGCCTGCCTAGGTTCTGGGTCTAACGTCTCGTGGCCACTCACTGACACACTTCTGTACTCCAGGACGGCCACTGTTGTGGTGCGCCTTCCACGAGCTCATCTCTGCCCCTTCTCTGAGGCCATTCTGATTTGAAATGTTCTTGATGGGTGGGAGCTGGTTGGATGATTTGAATGTTTAATGCTGCACCTTGCTCTGTTCCTCTTTGTCCAGAGATGCATTTGACACAGGAGCCAGGAGCCCCCTTGGCCACTGCTTATGGCTGAGTCCTGATTCTGTGGACTTTTCTGTGCTTGGGGATGACTCTCACCCTTTCTCAGTTCGAGGGTGATCCCTGATCTGATCACTGAATGCATTGACAGCTGGCAGCCCGAGAGACACACCAGCTTCTGTGGGGCACGTTTGGGACGGCTCCCAGTTCTTCAACAGCTGACACGCTTTGGCTCTGTGTCCCCACCCAAATCTCATGTTGAATTGTAATCCCATGTGTTGTGGGAGGGACCTGGTGGGAGGTGATTGGATCATGGGGGCAGTTTCCCCCATGCTGTTCTTGTGATAGTAAATTCTTATGAGATCTGGTTGTTTGAAAGCAGATAGCACCCCTTTGCTCTCTTTCCTGCCACCATGTGAAGATGCGCCTGCTTCCCCTTCACCTTCCGCCATGATCGTAAGTTTCCTGAGGCCTCCGCAGCCATATCTCCTGTACAGCCTGTAGGACAGTGAGTCAATTAAACCTCTTTTCTTTATAGATTACCCAGTCTCGGGTAGTTCATAACAGTGTGAGAATGGACTGATACCACAGAGGACCGCACCCCAGGGCTCTCACCCCTCTCATATCATGGTGCACTCAGGGAATGAAATGAGGACCAGACTTCTGTGGGCTCAAGGTCACCCATCCACTCAGTCCCAATGCACGGCAGCATGGGGGCGCAATCACTAAGTTCATTTACCCCTTAGCGGGAGTGAGTTAACCTCACCCAAGCTTTCATCTCAGCCTCATTCACTCAAGGGATTAAACCCATCTGGGGATTATAGATTGGTGCTTGTGAGTCATTTTATGTGTTACAAACTGTCTCTTCACGCCTTCAAATTGGGAGGATTTTTATCACTGATGAGTTTTGCCACTGAAAGTGTGGTCCCAGGACCGGCAGCCTCGGCTTCCCTGGGAGCTGCTTGGAAATGCAGACTCTCAGGTCCTCCCCAGACCCACTCAGGATCATCCTAACAAGCCCCCATCACGGGGCTCCTATCGGGTTCATTGTGGGAGGTGCTTCTCTGAATGGTGTGTCTCCAACTTCAGCCTGCAAGAGGGTCACCTGCTGGGCCCGCCCCAGAGTGGCTGATGTGGGAAGTCGGAGGGCTGGATGGGGCCTGAGAATTTGCTTTTCTAACCAGCTTCCAGGTGAGGCTGATCTGCTGGGTTTGGATCACACTTTGGGATCCACTATTCTAGCAGGTCTCCAACTTTTTGATCTCAGGATCCCTTTGTCCTCTTCAAACGTATCAGGGACTCCAAAGAGCTTTTGTTTATGGGCCACAGCCACTTATATTTGTGGGTTTTACCCACTTATTTATATTGATGCGTAGATGTATTTATATATGGGATGATATATACATTCTATTCTCACCAGGTATTGAGCTTTGAGGCAGTTTACCGGAGCCTGTTGACCTGAAAGATGAAGAGGCTGTGCTTTTTGGAGCACTATGTGTAAACGCTGACGGTTGGCCCAGGCATTTTTCCTTATCTGATGGAGTTTTTCTAGAAAATTGTATTTCCGGAAGAAACACAACACAGATTCTATTTAGGAGAGCGAGTTGGTTATTGACACTTTGCCCCACTCTCTCCATGGTGTGGTTTTCAATTATGCAAATGAACCCAGAGGTCTGGCAATGTGCAGCTGCTTTGCATAAAAATGCAGATAAACAAATACGCCTACCCCAGCTTACACAGACACATTCAGTCAACGAGGACCATGTTGCCACCTTCCTCACCTTCAGAATCCACACGGGTCCCAAACGGACACGAACCGGTTTGCATAAGGTGATTATTTTAACAGGATTAAAAGAGAATTTAATGTTTGAATAGGTAATATATTCATGATTCAAAAATAAAAATGATATGAATAGATACACATCCTGAAACCCACATCACCTGCCCCCTCCACCCTTAGAATAACCACAGTTAGTTTCTTCTGAACCTTCCAGGGTGATTTATACAGGTAGAAGGAAATACAAACACATACTCTTGTTTTTGGCATTCACACAATCTTAGAGGTATTTTTTTTTTATCAGTGTATGGACTGCATCTTTGTTAGTTTGATGGGCATGTGGCTCATTTCCACCTTGAGCTGATGTAAATGATACCGCAGTGACTCACCTGAGTCATCCATTGTTCACATGGTACAAAGATGACGAGAGCTGAGCCGTGAGCTGCAGATTTTGCACCGGCCTGTCTCCATGCATGGATTTCTGACATTTCTTCAAATGGCCCCAGGATAAACAATGCCTCCCAGCCATCACCAAACATATTTGGGGGTATCCCCCCCCACCCAGGGGACAAAGTGATCTGCTGGAACTTCCACTACCCGCCTCAGATGCAGGCCAGGAGTCCATGAAGGACCCTGACCATCCCCTCTGCCTCTCCTGGTTTGGCGAAACCACATGTGAGTCCTCAGGCCTCCTTGGCTGTGGCTGGAGCTGGTGGGAGGAGCATTTGGAAGGGCAGGGCAGGGCGGCCAAACGTAACACTGGGAAATTCAGAGGAGACTGTGACTGGGATTCCTACTTTATAGAAGGGGAGTTCATTATTTCGTGAGGGAAAGAAAGTGAACAAGAGGTTCAGGTCATTTGGACGGAAGGAGTCACTGTCCCAGGCCCTGACAGCTCTCAGTGCCCAGCACTCCCATCCCACCTGTCATGCCTCCCCTTTCTCCTCCCTGAGCAAGGGCTGCGACTCCCCAGCAGGGAGAGGATATGGGTCCTGGCTTGCCGGCCCCATTGTCTCTAGTTTTCACACCCAGAAAGCCTTGAAAAGGGAAAGAGGCTCTTTTGGGAGCACCCCAGATTCCCAGAGTTCTCTGGCGGAAGTGGTGACGCACCGCACACATTCATAGAATCATGAGCGCCGGGGCAGGTGCGAGGTAGGGGGAGGTCAGAGCCAGACAGTGTTTGCCTCTCAGGACCTCCTAACGCCATGTTTTTTTCCGAGACAGGAGGAGTTTCCTATCCGGCCCCCTGGGGTGAGCGTGGCGACGCCTTCACGGTTCATTGAAAGCAACGGCAGGACCAGCTGGAAGATTCCAGAGGCACCCACAGGGCACAGGAGGCTTGGCTGAGAAAAACTCAAGAAAGATGCGAAGTCCCAGGTTGGAGGGCATCAAAGTGTACCTGCCAGCCACCGTGACCAGACGGCTCACCGAAATCCCTGGGCCCAGCAGTCCTCGTGCTTTCTGGAACCTGGAGGTGGGTGGCAGAGCCAAGCCAGGGCTGCAGAGCCCTCTCGACTTTTTGTCTGCAGCTCAATCCTGGCCCTGGGAGGCCCCCCCAGGAAGGAGTCAGCCCTGAACTCACGACGCGTAGTGGGCTTGACTCAGGAGGAAAGGAAGGGAAATGGACAGTGGAGAATTCTTGGCGTGACTTTTCTTTTAACTTTCTACTATCGTGGTAAAATGTACATCGCTTTGCCATTTTAACCATTTTAAGTGTGTGACTCAGCGGCATTAAGTGCATTCGCAGTGTGGTGTGGCCCTCACCGCCATCTCTTTCCAGGACATTTTCATCATCCTAAGTAGAAGCTCCATCCCCACGGATCATGACTCCTGCCCCTCCCGCAGCCCTGGGAACTTCTGTTCTATTTTCCATCTCTAGGAATCTGACTCTTCCAGGCGCCTATGTGAGTGGAACTACAGCGTTTGCTCTTTTGTGTCTGTCTTGTTCCACTCAGCACAGAATGGCTTTTATCAAAAACATGGAAAACAGCGAGAGTTGGGGAGGATGTGGAGAAGTTGGTGACCTCACCCATTGTTGATGGGAGCAGAAAATGGAGCTGCTGCTGTCAAACAGCTTGGCAACACCTCAGAATTAAGTATAGAGTCACCGTATGACCCAGTCATTCCCCTCCTAGGTGTGCACCCCAAACAGTGGAAAAAGGAGGTGCAGACAGATGCTTGCACCCCATGTTCATAGCAGCACCATTCACAGCAGCCGAAAGGTGGGAGCAACCCAAGCGTCCGACGGGGGAACGAATGAGTAGAGTGTGATGTGCACACAGCGGCCTGTTATCCAGGCAGAAAACGCCATGACGTCCTGAATCCACCTGCAGCAACCCTGGCTCCTCGCATGGCTTCTGAGGAGCTGCGTTGGGAGTGACCTGTCTCACCTGGGAGACAGGTGTGTTGCTCTGTTCAGGAAGGCATTGGTTCTAAGCCCCCTGGCCCACCTTGTGCAGGTAGCTCTGCACAGATGCAGGAGGCCTGCACCGCCCACCCCCAGGAGGCTCCAGGGAGATGCCCCGCGTGGTTTTGCTAACTGCCTTGCTTCAGATGTGAGTGCCAATGGAGGTCTGAGGACTTTCAGGGTGAGCTAAGAGGACCCACTCCTACAGCAGCTAGCTCTTAGAGGCCGTAAGGAGCTAGGTGGTCAATGGCATGTTCTGGAATGTTCCGGCCTGGGAGAGCACTCTGAGGGATGAGGGGTAGGCAGTGAGTGATGACACCTCTTAAAGGGGCCTCCTCTTTGGTGGGGCCTCATTTACTCCCCTGTTTGCTCCCACTTTAGGTGGAGGAAGGTCTAGGGACTCCCCAGCTGATGTAAGCCGGGTGCTAGTTTGCGGGGTCTCAGAACTCACAAGGAAGGGCGTCTCCAAGTGCTTGTTTGATGTTAGTGCCTCCAGCAAAGCTACAATTTAAATCACAAGTTTAAAAACACCTCCTGCCAAGGTGCACAGGCAGCTGCCCATCCCTCTAGAGGGCTGGCTTGCTCCCCTGGAGCGCAAGTGTGGGCCTGGGTGGAGATTAAAAAGTGCCTTCAACAAATGCCAACGCCGGCTCTGGGCCACACCAGTGGGTGGGGACAGGGACATAGCAACCTGTGCACCACCCTCATCAGGGTCAATACGGCACGGCCAGGCCTACAGCAAAGACAGCCATGCAGTATGCAGGCACAGGACTGCCACAGACTCTCAGGCCGCATTCCCCACTGCCCCGACGGCAGGGGAGCTTGGACCTCCTCGCGGCTGCTTGGCCCCGGGCAGGAGTCTCACCTCTGCTCCTTCTAGGCGTGAGAAGTGACCTCCCTCGATAATATCCTCATCCATGAAATGGCTCCTGCAGAAGGTGGATTAAAAGCTGCAGTGGTGGCTGCACAGCTGCGGTCAACTCGTCGGTCTCCTGTGAGCACTGCTTCTTCCCGGGGTGCCTCCTGGGCGTTTTGACACAACGGGATTTTCACTTGTCATAAAACCTTAGTCCCTGAAAACACAGGGAGGCCCTCTGAGGATTGGACATGTCAGCAAGGCCACGTCGTACAGCTGATGTGCAGTGGCCAGCCCGGGGCCTCACAGCGGGAGAGGGCGCTTTGCATGGTGACAAAAGAGAAGGGTCTCCAGGGATGGCTGGAGGGGCCCTGGGCACACGCCTTCCGTGCAGGCTCTTGTGGAGCCTGGGGATCCCGGCCTTGGCGGTGCTGGGGGGCTCTTTTGAGTCCTTCTTCCCAGAGACAGCTGCCTGGGGTCTGAGAGCCTGGAAGAAGGCGGAGGGTGACTGGGAGACCAGCCAGAAGCACCAGATGAAACCGAGGGTGTGGCGGGAACAGGAGGTTCTCGAGGAGTGTGAGCTCCCATTGGGACACCTGCAAGAGCCGAAGTCTCAGAACCACCACCCCCAGCAGTGATGCTGCCTCTGGCCTCCAAGCGCCGCCCGGCTGAGCCCATCTGCTGGACAGAGGATGTTTCTCTAAGCAGCAGCCCAGAGGCATCCCCGGCTCGGGATTCAGAGGCACTTCACCCCCAGGGTGGGGTAAAAGGAGGGAACTCTCTGCAGAGGGAGGGGCATGGGGGGGTGAGTCCGGAGGAATTTAGGCCCCCTCCCTGGCCCCACTTGCTCTGAAAAGAACACGCAGGAATAGCAGATGGGTGGTTTTCCAGGTACAACGTGAGCACAGAGGCTGCTGGAACAAGCTTCGCCTGCAGCAGATGCCAGGCCTAGGGAAGCCGGTGTCTGCCACTCAGTCCACGCCCCATTTATAATCCTTGCTTCTCATAAACACTGGAGGACAGTGCGTATTGATGAGCAGCAGCTGGAACAAAGGGAAGGAGAAGCCGGGTTGGAGCACGGCTGCTGAGCGCAGGTGCTGGTGGTCTGTGCTGGCGGCCGGCGGGCGGCGTGCTCCAAGCCTGTCCAGCGGAGCCCTCTCCTGCTCGGCGCCCCCAGGCAGTCAGACTTCCCACATCTGCAGGAAACTAGGTGGAAGCGACTTGGCCTCTCCGGCCCCACCTGGGCCTAGGAAGTCAGGTGGCCTCACCTCCTCTGTGGGCACCGGCCAGCTGCTAAGGCCTGTCCACAAGGAGGGCGGGCTGTGGGGCACAGACTTTGCCTCTCAGTGGGAATCGTGGTCTGACTGCCACACGCCTCTTATTTTAGAAAAGTGAATCCATCATTGTTCCAGTTTTCTTGTACTGCACACGAACCGCCACCAAGTGCCGTGGCTTAAACACGGCTCATTAATTTCCAGCGTTTGTGTGGCTAGTCTGGCCACAATGGGCCAGTTTTTGCTCGAGGTCCTTCATGTGGTTGTTGTCAGATGGTCAGATGGCAGCCGGGGCCAGGGCCGGGGTCGCTGGACACTTGACCTGGCTGGAGGCCTAAGGGGAGGCCTCGGTTGGAGTGTCTGAGGCCTCAGCTGGGCCCCAGCCTCCGTGGGGTCTGACCAGCACTTTCTCCTCCTTTGTCTGGACGTCCTCACGCCTGGAGATTTCTGCACCTGGGCCCCTCTGAAGCGAGCATTCCAGAGGCAGGGCAGGGCCTCTCAGGCCTTCCCCTCCAAGGCCGTTTTTGTTACATTCTTTGTCAAAAAGCCAAATGTGGGGGGCGGCACAAGGGCACCGATTCCACAGGGCGGGGTCGCTGAGGGCCGGCCCCCACACGCGTCAGGGGTGGCTGAGGGCCGGCCACCCCTCAGGTCAGCTTTACCGTCCAGCCGTCAGCGGTCATCAGTTACTTGTGACTTGTGGTTATTAACTGACGCGGGAGTTGAAGGAACAGCTACCCTGGAAAATACCAAGGAGCAAATTCCTGGGCTTCATTTCCAGGTGGCCCCAGCTCCGGCGGAGGAAGCTGATTGTCGAGGCGGCATCCCTGTCTGTCTCTGATGGAGAGAAGGGGTCTCTGTCTCTGTCTGCCTCTCTCTCAGAGTGAAGGAGAGCTTGCCCAGGCACCACCAGCAGGCTGTGGGCAGGGTCTTTCGCTCCCCAGAGACAGGTGCGAAGAGACCGTCTCTTCCTTTCCTCTTCCACGTCAGGCTTTGATGACTTTAACCTGGAGTTCTGAGGAGCAGGGGTTGGCCACTCTCCTCGATGGAGGCCTCTGAACCAGCCCACGGTGTCTGGGTGTCTGACGCAGTCCCAGTGCTGAGCTCCCATCTCTGCTCCCTCCCTGAGTCGATGATGCCAAAGTTCCAGAGCCAGGACAGGCAGCCAGGCCCTGGCTGGTCTCACCCCAGCTCCCTGGCTGCTGCCCCCTCACACCATGCACAAACCTGACCCAGGCAGGTGTGCCTGGGCTGACCAACGAGATCGGACAGGACACATGTGAGGGTTTGCCCCAGAACCTTGCAAGGCCAGAGACCCAGGAGATGACCTCTCCCAAAGCACC
Source organism: Papio anubis (assembly GCF_008728515.1). NCBI lineage: Eukaryota > Metazoa > Chordata > Mammalia > Primates > Cercopithecidae > Papio > Papio anubis. Next base: position 164,733,225 of record NC_044981.1, read on the forward strand.
TGGCTCAGGGAATGTGGACACGTTGGTGGCTGAGTGTCAGGAGTGAACAGTCAGCCACGAGAAGCCCACTGGTTGGCAACCCTGACAGCGTGGACACCATGGGCCGTCGTGGCTGGGACCATCTGGAGACGTGGCTGCGATCAGCCTTCCCTGAAGGAAACTGTCCACTGGCACCTGCCAAGGCCTGTGAGGTGGGGGTGTGTGCAGCCCCCAGACCCTGGCATTTCTTCCCGGTTGTTATCTGGCCATCCGTGTGCTCACAGCAGTTAGTGACAAGGGTCATGATTAACTGGGCTCCACAGCAGGCTCAGGTGTTTCAACTTCAAAGACTTCAAAGACTCGAAACAATTAACCCCCAGGTCAGCATCTGAGCTGTGGGAGAGGCAGGCAGGGGCTTGACCCCCAGGTCAGCATCTGAGCTGTGGGAGAGGCGGGTGGGGACCTGTCCTGCCTGTGCTGGGGCAGCAGGGGGTTGGTGGGAGCTTCCCCACATTGTGCCTCGCATGGCACCTTGGAGCCTCCCCAGGGCTTCCTACCGTCCTTCATTCATTCATCAGGCAGTGAACGGCACCTGCAGTGCTCCTCTGTTCCAGGGAAGCGAAGGTGATTCCCGCAGGGTCCTGTCCTGTGGGGAGTTCATCTCAGCAGCAGCGTGGTGTCGGAGGAACTCCAGGGTGCAGGGGAGGTGCGGAGCAGCAGTGGGAGCTAGCAGGGCTGTGCCTATGGGAAGAGCAGCACCTGATGGGGCGCCAGCAGCTGTGCCATGCACTCTATAGACACAGCATCAGGCCTTGTCCATGGGTGACATGCACCCCGTCTAACCATATCCCCACCCTCCTCAAAGGAGATCTGCTGAGGACTTGTGGCTGGAGGGAGCACAGGAGGCAGCTCTCACAGGAGGCCAGAGCCCAGCTCAGCATCTGTCCTGGCTCCAAAGCTCGTCTCCAGGTCGACCCCATGTGCCTTTCACCCAATCTTCCCCAGTTGCTCCTACGGCACCCTCCCTAACCCCCACTGCCTCACACCCCTGGGTCTGTCCCTGCCACTTCTTTATCTTCACTACCCCTCCTGTGAGAAACGAACTCCTACACATCCTTTGAAACCCAGCCCAAACATCCCCTTCTGTGAACCTTCCTGCCCTGCTTCCCCACCTGTGCTGCGGGCCTGTCAGGCTGCCTGGGAGCTGCTCTGCTGATTGTCGGCCTCCTGTGATCATAAGCTCCCAGGTCAGGACCGAGATCTCACACTGTGCCTGGCTCATATTCAACGCTCCCCTGCCATTTTACAGCAAAGGCATTTACATGGAAAGGAGGCTCATGGAAGTGGCTCAGTGAGTGCAGGTGTCAGGGCTAAGCGGGGAGGAACTCTAGGTCTCCAGGTGGAGGCGAAGCTCAGTTCTTTCTGCAAGCAGGAGGCTGGACCCAAAGCTGGTCAGCACCAGGAGTGTGGGATCTTCTGGGGCAGCTGTGACAGGTGTGTTTTGGGGAGGAGCCGATGGTCAGCAAGTGGGAGGGTAGCCAGAGGTCACATAGATGTGGACTGAGAGGTTTCTGCTGTAGTGAGAAGGTCACTGTGACCTTGATAACAGCAGGTTCGGGTGAGTGGGGGACTGAGGCCAGGAGTGCGTTGGGGAAGAGTTTGGAGGAGAGAAGTTAGGAGATTCCTGTGTCCGAGGAAGGGATAGTTGTCTGCCCTGCCTCTCTGCCCGCCTGGCTCCTGCTGCTCTCCTCCCTGCCCGCTAAGCTCTGGCCACACTGGCCTCTGTCTGGCTCTCTGCCTCTTCACACCTGGAAAACCTTCTTCCTGCCTCCTTCTCAGCCACCTGATCTGAGTCCCCAAGTCTGCACTTCAGGTCACCTGTCAAAGGAGGGCCCAGTCAGTGTCTTTGACCCTGCATCCTGTCTCCTAGAACTGACCACACCTGCAGTTACCTGTTGGCTGTCTCACCTTCCCCAGTGGTGGGCACCAGGGCTGTTCTGCTCCCTGCAACCCCATCGCCAAAGCTGCCTGGCATACAGCAGGCACTCAATAAAGATGCATGAGGGATACAGGATTCTTTAACAGTTGTCCGTTGGTGGCTCAGCTTCTTTTCCTGTAAGATGCAAACTTGTTTCCTGTGTCTTCCTCGGAATTTCTCCTTTCAAGGCTGGAAGGGAACAGGGACCTTCACCTCAAGTTGCACTGGGATCCTAAGGTTTCACCTCAGTGCTTTTGCATCACAGAGGGCGACTTACCACCTTCCGCCTGGAACTGCTGTCCCCACTCGGGGCTGTACGCACTCCCCAGAATCAGGCTTCCTGTTGAGGAGAAACAGCACGTCTGTGTTTTCCAGTCGTGGTTGGTACCTGTTGAGATCAGCGCATCCAGCCCATGGGCTGCATAATTTCACCCTGCTTTGTGACTGTTTCTCAAACTTCAACTCTGGGGCTCAGGGCTTGGGAACAAGCTGGGAGGGTTTGCTGAAAGCTGCACAGTATGAATCACCCCTTGCCTGCCTGGGAGACATTGGAGCCGCCTGGTGATAAGACTACTGGTGGGATGTGAGGCGATTGGACATCTGCCTGGGCCGCAGGTGCAATGCGGTGCACATCAGGCTGCCGGGCACGTCGCCTGTCTGGCGGTCCCTGTGCGGGTCCTGTTCGTCGACTCAACATTGCCATCTGGTGGCTGCTTGGTGCTTCTCCACTTACTGGGCTTCCAGGGTTTTCCCGGAACCATCGTCTGATGCCTGAGATTCCAGGCGAGCAAGGGGTCCCTTTCTGCCTTGATACTGACAGTAACTCAGGAAAAGGGACTTTGGAAGAATTAATGAAAACATTAAAAATATAATCCCTGTGATTTGCAATTGATCTTAGTGATAAACTCTGAACGTGACTTGTAAATACTGCATGGTCACTGGAGAAGGAGGAGTTAAAGAGAAAGAAGCAGCTGTGGGGTCAGATGGAGCTCACCGTCACGGTCATCAATCCAGTGCGGCTCGCAGACTGCAGGCCGCCATCCAGCAGCTGAGTCAGGAAAGAGCAGCCCGCTGGGCCTGCCCGCAGCACCGCTGTCCGGAGCTGGCTAGGAAGCCAAAGGCTCACAGTCCCCCAGGCTCCCTGGATGAGCCTGTGGATGCGTACACACAGCTGAAGCCCCATGCACAGAGGAGGTCGGGTCTGCAGGCCAAGCTGTTCCTCTGACTCAGATACCAGACCTGCAGGTACTGGGGGAAGAAGGCTGTGGAACTCAAGCTGCAGATTCATTTTCTGCAGGAAGAGTAATTATCCAACAATAATCGGCTGGGTGACAGAGTGAGACGCTGGCTAAAAAAAAAAAAAAAAAAAAAGAACTAAGTCTCAACTGTATAGAACAGCTTCTGTCGGCAAACTCTCATCTGGTAATGAATACTGGGAAAGCGTGTCTAGGGCTCCAATGGACATTCTTGCTGGGGACACTTGCTCACATCCTCAGGCAGAGCGGATGAACCTGCAGTGAGGACTCTCTCTTTCACGTGTTCACTGTGCAGTCAGAGCTGCCCCCTGCTGACCGGCCAGTTCTCAGCTCTGCTTCCTGCACCAGCATCCGTGAAGGAGTCCACTGCAGGTTCCTCCTGGCTACTCAGAGCTGGTGGCCCTGCGGGTATGGCCTCCTCCCGGTGTCGCACCCCTGCTGACTGCCCCTTGGTCCGTGGCGCCCTTGCTGGCCGCGGAGTGTCAGGTGTCTGGAGAATTCAGTGACACACTGAGGTCTCAGACCAGATGCCCCTGAACCAGTAGGCACTGGGTGGAAATCCAGCCCCCGTCTGTCCTCTGGACACATGGGTGGGATGATAAGCAAAGAGGGGTGAAGGTGACACAAAGTCCCATCCTAGAAAATGCCCTGAACTGTGGAGAGCATGGAGCACAGCCTCAGGTACCTCTCCTAGGGTGTCACAGGGGCCGAGCCCTCAACCGGCTACTCTTCTCTCCTTCTGTACAATCTGGACAGAGGCCAATGTGCAGCTGCGGCCCCACGAAGCCCATGAGGCCCCACGAGGCTCTGGGACGTGGGACGTGGGCCGAGTGAGGGGTGGACACTGCAGCCGCTGGGTTGAGGCCACAGGGATCGAAGAAATGTCTGCACCTGCAGGACCGACCTGCATGTGCTCTGTCCCCACATCCCAGGACCCAGGGGCACCCAGGGGAGGGCTTTGCAGCCGCTGGGGATAGGGCAGGTGCATTTCCAATGATGGCTGTTCACATGACCTTGTTTGTTCCTAAACACTGGCAAAGTCTGGAGAAATTTGGGTTAAGCAGGAACCCAAATTGATTTACAGACTGCTTTTAACCTGAGGCCAGCTGTGGCCTTGGTGTGAGGTCCTGCAGCTGTGCTCACTCCTGCTAGGGGCAGTCCCTGCAGGAATGGTCACATCCTCTGTTCCTCACCTCCCGACAAGGCAAGTAAAATCCCTGCAGAAAGGAGAGCAGGAGAGGCGGGGGTGGGCAGCAGGCCTGGTGCAGAAGAGGAGCCCTGTGGCCGGTGATCTGAAGGAGGTGGAGGCACGCGTGCTCTAGCGCGGACGTCCAGCCATCGGATACAGCCACTCGGTGGTAAGGCAGGCCCCATCAGTCCCCGTGACAACCGTGCAGCCCCACTGCTGGGCTGATCTCAGGGCTGGAGCCTGAGAGTCCCTGCTTCTCCGACTCTGGGCCAGAACAGTGAGGGGGTCAAGCTCGACCCAACCAGGGTGTATCTACAGGACTTGGGGGTGCAGGGGTGAGGGGGTCAAGCCTGACCCAGCCTGGGTGTATTCATGGGACTCAGGGGTGCAGGGGCGAGGGGGTCAAGCCCAACCCAGCCTGGGTGTATCTATGGGACTCAGGGGTGCAGAGGTGAGGGGGTCAGGCCCGACCCAGCCTGGGTGTATCTACGGGACTCAGGGGTACAGGGGTGAGGGGGTCAAGCTGACCCAGCCTGGGTGTATCTACGGGACTCAGGGGTGCAGGGGTGAGGGGGTCAAGCCCGACCCAGCCTGGGTGTATCTGCACGGGACTCAGGGGTGCAGGGGTGGGAGTCATACAGAGTGGGGTGTGAGGGAAGTGAAATAAGTGGTGTATATGTCTCCATCCATTCCCACTCCTAATACCTTAGACTGGGTAATTTTTAAACAACAGAAATTGATTTCTCACAGTTCTGGATGCCGAGAAGTCCGGGATGAAGGTGCCAACCGGTTCAGTGTGGGGTGAGGGCTCCTCTTTCCTTCCGAGCTGGCACCTGTGGTTGTGTTCTGACGTCACAGCAGGTGGAGGGGTGGTGGGGGGGTGAACCCTCTCCCTCAGGCCCTCCTACGAGGGCACGGATCCCATCCATGAGGGCAGAGCCCCCAAGACCTAATCCCCTTCCGGGGGCCCATCCTCTAATACCATCACCTTGGGGCTTAAGTTCCAACATCTACATTTTGGAGGGACACATACGCTCAACCCATAGCAGTGTGTGAGCAAGGAGGAACCAAGCTTCCCTTGAAATCCCTGGGGCGTCACAACTTTATTTCAGGGGAGGTTCAGGACCCTGGAGAGCAGGTGGCAGGCACTCGGTACAGCCTGGCGATTTGGACTGAGTGACGCACTTCTCCTTCACAGCAGACCAGTCTCTCCCACACAAGGCCACAGCCTGGACACCATTCAAGTCAGCACGTCAAAGAGACACCTGCACTCCCCTGTTCACCGCAGCACCACTCACAAAGGCCAGAACACGAAATCAACCCAAAAGTCCAACACTGGAGGAGCGGGCAGAGAAAACGTGGTGGATGTGTGTAGACAAGAGAATACTACTCAGTTGTAAAAAGACTCCACTCCTGTCATCTGAGGCAGCACGATGAACCAGGAGGGCATCGCATCACGTGAAATAAGCCAGGCACAGAAAGACAAATACCACGTGATCTGACTCACATGTGCAAAAACTAAAAGGTTGTTCTCATAGAAGTGGAGAGTGGAAGAGTGGTTGCCAGAGCGTGGGGAGGGTCGCGGGGAGTGGGGACGGTGGTGGGGAGGGTCGCGGGGAGTGGGGATGGTGGTGAGGAGGGTTGAGGGGAGTGGGGATGGTGGTGAGGAGGGTTGAGGGGAGTGGGGAGTGGGGACGGTGGTGGGGTGGGTTGAAGGGAGTGGGGATGGTGGTGAGGAGGGTTGAGGGGAGTGGGGAGTGGGGACGGTGGTGGGGAGGGTCGTGGGGAGTGGGGATGGTGAGATTGGCACGGGCACAGAGCTACGGTTAGGGGGAATAAGTTCTGGAATCACATGGTGGGGTGGCTAGAGATAACAACAGTGTACATTTCAATATAGAAGAGAGGGTTTTGAATGTTCTCATCATAAAGAAACGATACATGTTTAAGATAATGGGTATGCTAATTTCCCTGATTTGATCGTTGTACAACGTACACATATCCCAAAATATCATGTTGTATCCCATAAATATGCACAATCATTATGTCAATTATCTTAAAGATTAAAAAGTTGTGTATCTCTCCATCTAAATACAGCCAGGATTCACTTCATAATGGGGATACGCTCTGAGAAATGAATCATTAGGCAATTTTGTCTTTGTGGGAAGATTATGGGGTGTGCTCACACAAACCTGGGAGGCCCAGCTCCCCACTACACACCTAGGCTGTCCGGAACAGCCCATTGCTTCCAGGCCACACACTTGTGTAGTGTGTGACTGCACAACACTGTAGACAACTGTAACACAATGGTAAGCACTTGTGTATCTAAACACATCTGAACATAGGGAAGGGACAGTAAAATGCGGCATATCAACTTAGGGACCGCCATTTTAGATGCAGTCCATACGCCACTAAAACAGGACGTGGCACGTGACCACATTGCTTTAATAATTTCACTGACAGTTCCAGTTGCTACTGCTTCAACAGAGCACCAGTTCTCTGTGATAATTAGCAAAATCCATCTAGAATTACAATGGTTCCATAAATGTCTGATTTGTTAATTACTCTCAATGGAACATAGATTATGTGAGCATCCTAATTACAGCAACTGAATTAGTATTTGTTGAAAGAAAGGCAAGAAAGAGTATAGAATAAATATATAATTATTATGTTTATCTGTCTCCATGTTTATCCAAATATCACCAACTGCTCAACAAAATATTCAGATTTGTGCTATAATAACTAAATTCAGTCATTTTTGATATTTTGTCAATGTTTTAATTTTATGAAACCTATATCTTTAAACACATTTTTAAAAATTTGTTATTATAGAGGTTCACCTGTCAAGATTTTAAAAGGAGAGAGTGCGACTCGTTTGCTTTTCTTTCCATAACCTCTATCTCTTTACAGCTGTGGCATGTGACCTTACAGAACCCTTGTCTGAGACACACCCCTCCTAACCCTTCACACAGTCGACTGAGTCTTTCACCACAGAGTGTGGGTGCTTACTCCCTTGTAACACATATTTCGATGTCTTCCCAACTTCAGGATTGCACCTGAGCTCCGTGATGTGCCCGTTTGCTGGCCGGGCAGTTGAGCTCTGTGATGTGCCCGTTTGCTGGCCGGGCACCCGAGCTCTGTAATGTGCCCGTTTGCTGGTCGGGCACCTCCTTACCATTTCTTCCTTGTTTCAAACCACGTTCTCCTCACACCTCCTGTAGCTGGGTGATCACATCTATTTCTTTTGCTATTGGACACCCAGCACCTACCACAGAAGACCTCACCTACCACAGAAGACCACACCTACCCTAGAAGACCACACACACCACAGAAGACCACACATAAACTGTGTTGAATGGTGGCTTCGTAAGGATTACACTTGGGGATGCGATTTTGCTGAATTTGTCATTTATTCAGACAAAGTTTGTGTATTCTTAGTAAGTGTCAGAAATGACTTTTAAACTCCCACTTTAAAACATTTAAAAGATGTTATTGCTTTTCCTTGCTTCATTTGAGTATATGATTCATGGCAAAACCTTTGCATTTGGAGATGAAACAGTTATGTGCACAGAGGCATTAACCCTCACCATCTGCAGAATTCACTGTCAGACCAGGACGTCTAAGAAGGAAGAGGGGAAAAATCAGAAGTAGTCAGGAAACGAGAACATTGTAAGATTGAAGGCATATTCCTGCGTAAAAGATCTGGAAATGAATTCTGTATTTTCTTCATAGAGAATCTTCGTAGTGTTGAACAAAATGTTTTCGGTGACACTTGTTAAAGCGTGCTGAGGAAGGCTTCATTCAGGATCAATGCCGTAGGTACGGGGACCGCGGCAGCAGGCCTTGCAGTCGGGAGAGAGATTGGGCCGCACTCAGAACACAGCACGGACAAGTGGGAACTTACAGCCAAAAGGCAGGGGGGTGGTCCCGGGATAGAAAGTGACTGAGGAGACGTTAGGGGTCAGGGGATTCTGGCTAAATTGACCCAGCAGGATTCTTGCTGAAGTCCGGGCAGGGTGATCAGATGCCACTCGGGAGAGGGTGTATGATGAGGAAACAGATTGGATATTGAAGGTGATCAGATATCAGGGGTGAGGACTCTTGCCAAACTGGCTTTGCAGGGGTCTTACTAAAACTGGACCTTGCAAGCAGGTGCACGGTGGTGGGCCTAGAAGGTTCAGGAGCCCAACTAAAGTGCGCCCAAGCAAAGGCTCTCTGTCAGTAGTGAGGAGGGCCTGACACCCATGGTAGAAACCTAACACGAGGAGGGAACCTAGAGGTCAGTTCGTCCACCTCTTGTCTTTCCGAGACATGGAGGGATAAAGTAACCAGGCCATGAACCCTCAGGGAGCGGCGCAGGGAGCGGCGCAGGGAGTGGCGCGGAGGCCGGCCCCAGATTCCAGAGGTTCTGTGTCCTCCACCAGGCACTCAGCTGAGCCAACGTCACATTCACTCTCAGAAGGCAGCGGATGCCCTCTGCAGTCTGCAGCTCCCAGGAGGCCTCAGCAGGACCCTGCCCTCACTGTGAAAAATGACTGGCAGAGTTTCGGGAGGGTGCCCCCCACTCCCAAGGGCTGGGGAGCCTCCTGAGGAAAGAGCTTATGCTCTGGGGATGCAGTGTCTACACAATTTCCCCACATTTGCTTCATCTACCCATAGTTTTTGTTATTACATAGGATTTTATAGCGAATCTCAGATCCTGTGTCCTTTTACTGCCATGCAATTCCATCTGCTTCTCTAAAAGACATGGACTTTTTCTTATACAAACAAATTGACATGATCACACCCAGTAACGTTATCAACAATTCTTTTATATCTAGTAATTCGTCCATAATCAATCTTTTATTTTCTTCTTTTTTTTTTTTTTTTGAGAGTCTCACTCTGTTGCCCAGGCTGGGGTGCAGTGGCATGATCTCAGCTCACTGCAACCTCTACCTCCCAGCCTCAAGCAATTCTCCTGCCTCAGTCTCCCAAGCAGCTGGGATTACAGGTATGTGCCACTATGCCCAGCTATTTTTGTGTTTTTGGTAGAGTCTAAGTTTCGCCATGTTGCCCAGGCTGGTCCTGAGCTCAAGTGATCCACTCATCCTGGCTTCCCAAACTGCTAGGATTACAGGTGTGAGCAACTGTGCCTGGCCCATAATCTATCCTTTTTGATGAACTAAAAGTGTCTTTTAATGATTGTATTCAGTTTTTAAACTTGATACTGAGAAAGAACAAAAGCAGCTGGAAGCACCCAGGAGTTGCCCTGGAGCTCCCAGCTGAACCTGCTGCTTTGGTGGATGGGCAAAAGCTCACAGAAACCCATGTGAGGCCCGGCCACTCTGCAACCCACAGGCATCAAATGCTCCTCTCTGATAAAATGAGTGCCAGCTCCAGCCTTACCCTGACTCCACTCTGCTCTCCCTAGGAGGAGGTTCACTGGCCCTCCCCTCAACTCATAGACTTTCCCCCACTTCCTGACAGCACCTAATCTATGGTGGGGGGGTCTCATCTTCCTTAGACCCTCCCCAAATTACTCCAGCAAAGTCCCATCCTGTGACAGGTTATTTCTAACACCCTTTCACCGAGACACTCCCACCTCCCACCAGTGAGAGGTCACCTTTCCTGCAGGAGGTAATAAACTCATTTTTCACCCACAGTGTGTTCCACACATCCTTGGCTGAAAACTTTCTGGATGTTGACAGCCCTCAGGTGCATTTCACCATGAAATCTTACAAGTCTCTTTTCCTCTCGAGCTGCCCTACCCTTTTCTCCTTTTTTTCATGCCATGAATGTGTTGATAACTGGTCAATTATACTATGGAAGTTCTCATTTTCTGGATCTTTCTGTTTGCTCCCTTTTTTGGTGTCATTTAGCTTGTTCCTCTATCCCCCATTTCTGTAACCTCCATTTCTGGAAGTTAGCACTAAAGGCTTGATAAGACTCAGGCTGAACATCTTTATAAGAACACCTCCGGGTGGGGCTGTGATCGTCCCCTGTGCCAGGGTGGAAGCATCCTAGGTTGGGTAGGCCCACTCTTAGGGACACTGGGCTCTTGGGACAGCCAGAGCTCTCTGCTATGAGGCTCTGTGTCAACCTATTGTCTGGTGGTTTTATCTATTGATGAATTAATATTTTTAAAATTAGAAGTGGAAATTTTTTATTTCTGTTATTCCTTAAACATCATTATTAGCTGGTATTAATTTTCAAAAAAGAAATAGTATCATCATCCAGACTTATTTGGTTACGTTGAAGGTTGAAGTACAATTTGTGCAGGAAAGGCAGAAAAATCACTTCTTATTCTATTTGTCAATTTCTGATAATAATCTTGCTTATTTATTACATCTTTGTTTATTTTCTCTTTCTTTGCTAGAGCAGAGCTCCAAGGGGCAGATATGACTGCTCTGCATTCTGGTCTAATCCAACTGCTGAGAATACATGGGAGAGATTGCTCCATAACAGAGTGAATCCTTCTGAGGCAACCAGGTAGCTACGTGCCCTCAAAACTCAGAATAATTCTTCCAGTCTCATATTCTCCATTATTTTCTTTCAAATATTGGGTTCTCTCCTGGAATATAGGACACTTGTTTTTATTTTTTATTTTTTAATGATTGTGGGTACATGGTAGGTATATGTATTTATGGGTTACATGAAATATTTTGATACAGGCATGCAATGTGTAATAATCACATCAGGGTAAATGGGGATATCCATCCTCTCAAGTGTTTATCCTTTGTATTACAAACAATCCAATTATGCTCCTTTAGTTATTTTATTTTATTATTTATTTATTTATTTTGAGACAGAGTCTCACTCTGTCGCCTAGGCTGGAGTGCAGTGGCATGATCTTGGCTCACTGTAAGCTCTGCCTCCCGGGTTCGTGCCATTCTCCTGCCTCAGCCTCCTGAGCAGCTGGGACTGCAGGTGCCCACCACCACGCCTGGCAATTTTTTTTTTTTTTTTTTTTGTATTTTTAGTAGAGATGGGGTTTCATCCTGTTAGCCGGGATGGTCTCGATCTCCTGACCTTGTGATCCACTCGCCTTGGCCTCCCAAAGTGCTAGGATTACAGGCGTGAGCCACTGCACCCAGCCTCCTTTAGTTATTTTAAAATGTACAATTAAATTATTATTGACTATAGTCAATATAGTTGTGCTAGGAAATACTAGGCCTTATTCACTCTTCCTATTTTTTGTACCAATTAACCATCCCAAGTCCCCGTGCCCCACCACCCCACCCTCTCACTACTGTTCTCAGCCCCTGGTAACCATCCTTCCACTCTCTATCTCCATGAGTTCAATTGCTTTAATTTTTAGCTCCCACAGATAAGTGAAAACATGTGAAGTTTGTGTTTCTGTGCCTGGCTTATTTCACTTAACAAAATGACTTGCAGTTCTATCCATTGTTGCAAATGACAGGATCTCATTCTTTTTATATTTAAGGCTGAATAGTACTCCATAGTGTATATGTACCACATTTTCTTTATTCATTCATTTGCTGATGGACAACTTGATTGCTTCTCAATGTTGTCTATTGTGAATAGTGCTGCCATAAACATGGGAGCGCAGATATCTTTTCGATATGCAGATTTCCTTTCTTTTGGGTATATACCTAGGAGTGGGATTGCTGGATCCTATGGCAACTCTATTTTTAGTTTTTTGAGGAACTTCCAAGTTATTCTCCATAGTGGTTGTACTAATTTACATTCCCACCAACAGTGTAAAAGGGTTCCATTTTCTCCACATGCTCATCAGCATTTGTTGTTACCTGTCTTTTGGATAAAAGCCATTTTAACTGGGGTGAGATGGCATCTCATTGTAGTCTTTATCTGCACTTCCTCTGATGATCAACGGTGTTGACTGAGCACCTTTTCATATACCTGTTTGTCATTCGTATGTCTTCTTTTCTATGTCTTCTCAGATCTTCAGCCCACTTTTTAATTGAATTTTTAGATTATTTCCTATAGAGTTGTTTGAGCTCCTTATACATTCTAGCTATTAATCCCTTATCAGGTGGGTCGTTTGCAAATATTTTCTCCCATTCTGTGGGTTGCCTCTCTGTTGATTGTTTCCTTTGCTGCATAGAAGCTTTTTAACTTGATGTGATCCCATTTGTCCAGTTTTGCTTTGGTTCCCCATGCTGTGGGGTATTTTACTCAAGAAATTTTTGCCCACACCAATGTCCTGGAGAATTTTCCCAAGGTTCTATTTTAGTAGTTTCATAGTTTGAGGTCTTAGATTTAAGTCTTTAATTCATTTTGAATTTTTTTTTTTTTTTGTATATGGCGAGAGATAGGGGTCTAGTTTCATTCTTCTACATATGGATATCCAGTTTTCCCAGCACCATTTATTGAAGACACTGTCTTTTCTCCAATGTATGTTCTTGGCACCTTTGTCAAAAATGAGATCCCTGTAGGTGTGTGGATTTGTTTCTGGGTTCTCTATTCTGTTCTGACGGTCTATGTGTTTATTTTTATGCCAGTACCCTTTTGATTACCACAGTACTATCATATAATTTGAAGTCAGGTAATATAATTCCTTCAGTTTTGTTCTTTTTACTTAGGATAGCTCAGGCTATTCTGGGTCTCTTGTGGTTCCATATACATTTTAGATTTTTTTTTTTTCTGTGAAGAATGTCATTGATACTTTCCTAGGGATTGCATTGAACCTGTAGATTGCTTTGGGTAGTATACACATTTTAACCATATGGATTCTTCCAACCCATGAACATGAAATAGCCTTCAATTTTTGGTGTCCCCTTCAGTTTCTTCCATCAATGTTTTATAGTTTTCATTGTAGAGATCTTTCACTTCTTTAGTTAAGTTAATCCCTAAGATTTAAATTTTATTTGTAGCTATTGTAAGCAGGATTGCTTTCTTGATTTCTATTTCAGATTATTCTCTGTTAGCATATAGAAATGCTACTGATTTTTGTATGTTGATTTTGTATCCTGCAACTTTACTGAATTGTTTGATCAGTTCTAATAGTTTTTGCGTGGAGTCTTTAGTGTTTTTTGTTGTTGTTGTTTGTTTGTTTGTTTGTTTGTTTTTTACAAATATAAGGTCATATCATCTACAAACAAGGATAATTTGACTTCTTCCTTTCCAGTTTTGATGTTCTTTATTTTTTTCTCTTGTTCGATTGCTCCAGCTAGGACTCACAGTACTATGTGGAATAACAATGGTGAAAGTGGGCACCCTTTCTGTGTCCTGGATCTTACAGGAAAGGCTTTCAGTTTTTCCCAATCAGTATGATACTACCTGTGTATCTGTTGTATATGGTTTTTGTTATGTTGAGGTATGTTTCTTCTATACCTAATTTCTTAAGGGTTTTTCTCATGATGAGAAGTTGAATTTTATCAAATTCTTTTTCAGCATCAATTGAAATGATCATATGGTTTTTGTCCTTCATTCTATTGATCTGATGTATCACATTGATTGATATGCAAATGCTAAACCATCCTTGCATCCCTGGGATAAATCCCAATTGGTCATGATGAATGATCTTGTTAATGTGTTGTTGAATTTGGTTTGCTAATATTTAGTTGAGGATTTTTGCATCAATATTCATCAGTGATATTGGCCTGTAGATTTTTTTTTTTAAATCTGTCTGTGTGGTTTTGATATCAGGGTAATATTGGCCTCATATAATGAGTTTGGAAGTATTTCCTCCTTCTCTGCTTTTTTGAAATAATTTGAGTAAGATTGGTATTAGTTCGTCTCTAAATGTTTGGTAGAATTCAGGAATGAAATAATCAGATCTCGGGTTTTTCTTTTCTGGGAGACTTTTTATATGGCTTCAGTCTCATTACTTGTTATTGGTTAGTTGAGCTTTTGGATTTCCTCGTGGTTCAGAATTGGTAGGTTGTATGTATCTAGGAGTTTATCCGTTTCTTCTAGATTTTCCAATTTACTGGCATATAGTTGCTCAAAGTAGCTGTTAATTATACTTTGAATTTCCGTGGTATCAATTGTAATGTCTCATTTTTCATCTTTGATTTTACTTATTTGGGTCTTCTCTCTTTTTTTCTTAGTGTGGCTAAAGGTTTGTCAATTTGTTTATCTTTTCGAAGACCCAACTTTTAGTTTCATTGATCTTTTGCATTGTTTTTTCATTTGAGTTTCATTTATTTCTGCTCTGATCTTCATTATTTCTTTTCTATTACTTCTGGGTTTGGTCTGCTCTTGCGTTTCTAGTTTTTAAGATGCATTATTAGGTTATTTATATGAAAGTTTTCTTCTTTTTTGATGTAGGCACTTATAGCTATAAACGTCCCTGTTAGTATTGCTTTTGCTGTTTCCCAAAGGTTTTGGCATGTTGGGTTTCCACTATCATTTGTTTCAAGGAATGAATTATTGAATTTCCTTCTTAACCTCCTTACTGACCCCCTGGTCATTCAGAAGCATATTGTGTTTGTATAATTTCCATGGGTTTGTATAGTTTCCCAAGTTCCTCTTGTATTGATTTCTGTTGTTTTCCATTGTTGTCAGAGAGAAGATGCTTGATATTATCTCCTTTTTTATTAATGCTTTAAGACTTGTTTTGTGATCTAACATATGATCTATCCTTGAGACTGATCCCTGTGTTGAGGAAAATAATCTGTATTCTGTAGCCTTTGGATGAAATGTTCTGTTAATATCTATTAGATCTATTTGGTCTTTAGTACAGATTAAGTCCAATGTTTTCTTTACTGATTTTCTGTCAGGAAGATCTGTCCAATGATGGATGCGAGGTGTTGGAGTCTCTAGGTATTATTGTATTGGAGTCTATCTCTCTCTTCATCTCTAATAGTATTGGCTTTCTATATCTGCGTACTCCAGTGTTGGGTGCCTATATATTTAAAATTATTATACTGTCTTGCTGAATTGACCCCTTTATCATTATGTAATGACCTTCTTTGTCTCTTCTGATAGTTTTTGTCTGAAAATCTGTGTGGTATTTCATGTAAGTATAACTACTCTTGCTCTTTTTTGGTTTGCATTGGCATGGAATATCTTTTCCCATCCATTTATTTTTAGTCTGGGTGTGTTCTTTATAGGTGAAGTGGGTTTTTTTTTTCAGGCCACAGATCATTGGGTCTTGTTTTTGTTATCCATTCAGCCACTGTCTTTTGATTGCAGAGTTTAGTCCATTTACATTCAATGTTATTATTGATAAGAAAGCGCTTACTCCTACCATTTTGTTGTTTTCTGTTTCATTTCTTTCTTGTGTTCTCTTCTGTAGTTTTCTTTTCCTTCTTTCCTTCCTTCCTGTCTTCCTTTTAATGAAGGTGACTTTCTCTGGTGGTATAATTTAATTTCTTTCTTTTTATTTTTTGTGTATCTGTGGTATTTTTTTGATTTGTGGTTACCATGAGGCTTGATACCTTATAACCCATTATTTTAAGCTGATAACAACTTAGCACTGCTTGCATTAACAAACAAACTAACAAGCAAAAAGAAAGCTAATAAGAACTCTACACTTTAACCTTGTTCCCCACTTTTTAACTTTTTATTGTTTCTATTTATATCTTACTGTATGATCTATGTCTTGGAAAGTTGTTGTAGTTTAGATTTTTGGTTGATCTATATTTTAGTCTTTCTACTTAAGATGAGAGTAGTTTACCATCATGGTTACAATGTTATAATATTCTGTGTTTTTCTGTTTACTTACTATTACCACTAAGTTTTGTACCTTCAGATGGTTTCGTGTTGCTTATTAACATCCTTTCCTTTCTGATTGAATTGTTCTCTTTAGTATTTCTTGTAGGACAGGTCTGGTATTAATGAAATCCCTCAGCTTTTGTTTGTCTGGGAAAGTCTTTATTTCTCCTTCACGTTTAAAGGATGTTTTTGCTGGATAGACTATTCTAAGGTAGAAAAAATTTTTTTTCAGCATTTTAAATATGTCATGCCACTCTCTCCTGGCCTGTAAGGTTTCCACTAAAAAGTCTGCTGCCAGATGCACTGGAGCTCTATTGTTTGTTATTTGTTTCTTTTCTCTGCTGCTTTTAGGGTCCTTTCTTTATCCTTGACCTTTGGGAGTTTGATTCTTAAAATGCCTTGAGGTAGTCTTTAGGTTAAATCTGGTTAGTGTTCTATAACTTTCTTGTACTTGGACATTGATATCTTCCTCTAGGTCTAGGAACTTCTCTCTTGTTATCTCTTTGAATAAACTTTCTACTCCTGTCTCCTTCTTTACTTCCTCTTTAAGGCCAACAACTCTTAGATTTTCTCTTTTGAGGCTATTTTCTAAATCTTGTAGGCGTGCTTCATTCTTCTTTGATCTTTTATTTTGTTTCCTCTGACTGTGTATTTTCAAATAGCCTGGCTTCAAGCTCACTAATTCTTTCTTCTGGTTGATTGATTCTGCTATTAAGAGACTCTGACACATTCTTCAGTATATCAATTGAATTTTTCAACTCCAGAATTTCTGCTTGAATCTTTTTAATAATTTTTAATTATTTCAATATCTTTGTTAAATTTACCTGATAGAATTATGAGTTCCTTCTCTGTGTTATCTCAAATTTCTTTGAGTTTCTTCAAAACAACTATTTTGAATTCTTTCTCTAAAAGGTCACATATCTGTGTCTCCAGAATTGGTCCCTGGTGGCTTATTTAGTTTGTTTGGTGAGGTCATGTTTTCTTGGATGGTCTTGATGCTTGTGAATGTTCACTGGTGTCTGGGCATCGAAGAGATAGGTATTTATTATGGACTTTGTTGTCTAGAGACAACAAAGGTACTGCCTTTGTGGTCTTGGATAAGATCTGGAAGAACTTTCTGGTTACCAGGGTAAAGACTCTTATTCTCTTCTCTTACTTTCTCCCAAACAAATGGAGTCTCTCTGTCTCTGTGCTGAGGCACCTGGAACTGGGAGTGGGGTGACACAAGCACTCCTGTGGCTACCACCACTGGGACAGCACTGGGTCAGACCTTAAGCCAGCACAGCACTGGGTTTTGCCCAAGGCCTGTTATAACCACTATCTGGCTACCGCCTATGTTTGCTCAAGGTCTTAGGGCTCTGCAATCTGCAGGTGGTGAAGCCAGGCAAGCTTGTGTCCTTCTCTTCAGGGCAATGAGTTCCCCCAGGCCCCAGGCAGATCCGGAGATGCTGTCCAGGAGCCAGGGATTGGAACAGAAAACCTTAGAAGTCTACGTGGTGTTGTATTCTGCTGTGGCTGAGCTGACACTCAGAGCACAAGATGCAGTTCTTCCCTCCTTGTCTCTCCTTTCTGCAGGGAGAGAAGCTGCATTCTATGGCCACCCACCACAGGCCCACGGGAATACTGCCAGGCCACTGCCAGTGCCCCCTTCAAGCCCAGGAGCTCTTCAGTCAGCTTGTGGTGAATGCTGCCTGGCCTGGCACTCACCCTTCCTGGCAGGCGGCTCCCCTCTGGCCCAGGACAGGTCCAGAAACACTGCCTGAGAGCCAAGGCCTGGAACTGAGACCCCAAGGGTCCACTTGGTGCTCTGTCCCACTGTGGCTGAGCTGGGACCTAAGGTGCAAGACAAAGTCCCCTTTAGTTTTTTCTCTGCTTTTCTTAGGCAGAAAGAGTCTTGCCCTGTAGCCACCACAGCTGGGAATGTGCCAGTTCACACATGAAGCCAGCATGTCTCTGAGTCTCACCCAAGGCTACTGGATACTACTGGATACTACTGGATACTCTGCTACTGGATACTACTGGATATCTCTGCTGCTCCTTCAGGGCCCAAGGACTCCTCAGTCAGTAGGTAACGGCTCCTACTTGGACCATGTCCTTCAACAGGGCACTTGTTTTTTTTGTTGTTGTTTTTTGTTTTTTATCCTGAGACAGGGTCTTGCTCTGTCGCCCAGGCTGGGGTGCAGTGGCTTGATCTTGGCTCACTACAACCTCTGCCTCCCAGGTTCAAGCAATTCTCCTGCCTCAGGGCAGTGCTCTTGTGCTGAGACAGCTCTGGAGCGTGTGGAGTTTCCAACTGGGCTGGCGCTTTCGCACAACATGATCAGGCTGAGCCGGAGAAGCTTTGATCTCAGATGTGGGTCTATTCATGGGCAGGTTCACCACGGTGCCAAGGAGAGATGCCTGAGGACACCTGAGTGGCCTCATTCTGCACCTTCCTGACCACAATGCAGCCCCCAAGGGTGATCTGTTTTTTCTGAATATGCAAAAAATATCAACTCCATAGAAGACTCGTGTCTAGTTAATAATCCAAACAGGATTGAGAAGTCCTGTTTTGGAAATGAGAAGAGAGGAAGCGTCCCCAGTGCCGCGGCCCTGGCAGGCATATCCATTATGGCTCCACTCGCTAAATGAACAGCCTGGCTCACAGCAGGCCCTAAACCATCCTAAACCCTTCCATTAATCAAATTGCTTGGATTAAATAGAACAGCAAAGCAGTGATCTTGAGAACCATCTAATAATATTGTGATTGCTTTGAAGATTAAGTGAAAATATCAAAGGAGGTTAACCTAATCTCCTTCCTACCCCAAATGTAAATATACAGTACTGGATTCCCACTGAGAACTGGGAATCTTTTGGGAGGTGGCTCCACTAATCACTCTTCCTGTGGCAATCCAGAGCGCCTCATTAAAGATTCTTGGGGTTGGAGAACATTGGCCCTCGGGAACATGTGGGCGGTAGGAAAGTGAGCTCTTCTGGAGTGGATGTGATGGGCGTTCCTAGGCAGGACTGCCCACTTTCTCTGGGTGGACTGGATGGAACCTTTGATAACCACATGCGAAAAGCACTGCTATTTTTCTTCCTCTATACATTTTCTACCAGAGGTTCACACAAACTTAGGGAGGTGGTTTCTATCGTGGAAGATCGAGTTTCCCAAGTGGTGTGCAGATATCCAGGGCTCATTCTTCCAATCCTGCCTCATACAGGCTGAGAACCTCTAATTCAAAATGCCTGGGATGAGAAGTGTTTCAGATTTCAGAGTTTTTTCAGACTTTGAAATATTTGCGTATACATGGTAAAATATCTTGCGGATCCAGCACAAGTCTAAACATCAAATTCGTGCATGCTTCATGTATGCCGTGTAACACAGCCCAAATGCATGCTTCATGTACACCTTATACACATAGCCTAGCAGTAAATGTATACAACATTTTACATCATTTGAGACATAAAACAAAATTCATGTACATCAAACCATCAGGAAGCAAAGGTGTCAAACTCATCCCCACGTATGGATAAGCTGGGAATGTTTCACGTCACCATCACTCCTGGCTCTGAATTTATCTGCTACCAATAAGCAGTCATTTTCTTATGCTCACTCACACAGACTACATAACAGTAAGGAACACTCCATCCCATTAAAACAGTGATGAGTAACGAGTCCAGGGTTAGTAGGCAGCATGGTAGCATCAGCCATCAGACAGCAGCCGCAGCAAACAGCAGCATCTTCAGTATCCACCAACGGTGCTGGGCTTGGTTATAAGGTGACGGTACGCTGGAACCCCCTTGCTGAAAAAAAGGTGTATTTCGCACCTGTGGTTTGACTGTGACCTGTGACATGGAGACAATGTAGAATTCTTTGCTTGTGGCATCGTATCTGTGCTTAACAATTTTTGGATTTTGAACATTTCGGATTTTCAGGATGCTCAGCCTGTGGTAGACATTAAACTAATATTTGTCGTGTTGAACACATGTGTGGTGAGTGTCGACTGCATCTGAAGCACATGCACAGACCACATGTGAAGTCTTGCCAACTTTAGACTTCAGGAGCCTAAAGTCTAGCAAGAGGTGAGAGAAACACAAATAACATAAATCAAAAGTGACGTGATGCGAGGTCAGGAGTTTGAGACCAGCCTGGTCAACATGGAGAAACCCCGTCTCTACTAAAAATAGAAAAATACAAAAATTAGCTGGGTGTGGTGGTGCATGCCTAGAGTCCCAGCTACTCAGTAGGCTGAGTCAGGAGAATCACTTGAACCCAGAAGGCGGAGGTTTCAGTGAGCCAAGATCGCACCACTGCACTCCATCCTGGGTGACAGAACGAGACTCCATTTCAAAAAAAAAAAAAAAAAGTGACGTGATAGAAATACAGATTCCAAAAACAGGTTCCTGTCATGGGTGCTTTTTTCATCTCCAAGTCGAGAGTATCATGTTCCTTTCCAAATCATATGGATCATACGAGTTTAAGACAGAAGACCCCTGGAGTCTCCATGTGGAATCTCAGAATCACTGGGGGAGCATAGAGCAGCTGCTGGCCCCAGTCCCACCCAGACGTGGCTCTACTGAATGCATTTCCCATGGCTGTTGAAACAAATCACCTCAAACGCAGTGGCTTCTCCAGACCAGATGGAGTGGCTGATGCAGATGAGACATAGTACTATAAGCCTTTCACAGTGAAGGGGCCGTGGAACTAAGAAACGTGCTATATGCTGTGCTTTGAAATGGGGAGAAGACTAGGGAAGCATTCTAGAATGAAATTCCACATGCCTTTTCTGAAGGAGAGCAATGTGTGAATCACCCTAAGTAATAGAAGTGTAAATGCCTTTCACATTTGGCTTTGAGGTGCATTCTGTAATTTTTGTCTTGTTTTGAAAAAATATCTTCCATAATGTGTTCATTGGTTTAATATTTGAAGCCTCATTATTCTCTGAGCTACACATCTATGGAAAGTATACGATGTCCAGGATTAAATTTGGCGAGAGAATGATTAAAATGGCTAGCCTTTTGCGGTCACTCCTAGATGCGTGTATCTCACGGTAAAGGTCTTAATTTCTTTACAGCTGTTTCCTCATTGGTAAAATGAAGAGAATCACAGGGCCACCGCCTGCATAGTGACATGATGAGGTTTAAATGACATAATACATGTCGGCTGGTTGTGAGATCACTCAATGAACAGAAGCCGTCTTCGTCACCATCATCATTTCCATGGTCATCACCACCACCGTGCACTTAATCGCAGTGTAAGGAGGGAAGGCTTGTGGGGCTTTAGCAGATTACAGGATTGTGAGCCTCTCTCTAAGGATATTTAAAACATCTCAGTCTTACAGCAGATCAGACACGGAGTTGAGCGATGAGGAATTGTTGGGAGAATACATACCTGTGCATCTGTCCTTACACTTGGGTGGGGCACATGCTCCTCTGACTCAGGGCGATATCCCCCTGGTGACAAGATTCAAGCAAACATCGATTTTCTCCTCAGCATTTCATTTTGGAGTGGGATCTCCGTGTCCTTTGACATGGTGTTGAATGTTAAAATACAGGGTTTTGTGGCATTGCAGAAAGTCTCTGAGGGCTCCGAGCTGGGTCCCCATTGAACCTACCTACAGAGGTTGCTGTGGGGCCGGGAGAGTTTTTACCACAGTACCTGGCACATTGTAGGTTTCAAAATAAAAAAAAAACGGGGTTGCTGGATCATTGGTTAGTTATATTTTTAATTTTTTGAGGAACCTCCATATCGCCCTCCCCACAGTGGCTTCATCAACAGTGTGCAAAGGTTCCAATTTATCCAAAAAATGGGAATCAGGATCTCACAAAGACGTCTGCACTCCCATGTGCAACGTGGGACTGTTCACAGTGGCCAACCTGTGAGTGTCAACAGACGAATAGATAAAGAAAACGTGCAGACACAGAATGCAATATGCTTCGACCTTAAAAGGGAAGGCAGTTCTGACCCATGTCACCTGCAGAGGTGAACCTTGAGGACATTCTGCTTGGTGAAATGCGCCAATCACAAACAGACCAACCCTGTGTGATTCCTCTTGCATGAGGCCCCTAGAGTCGCTGGAGCCACAGAGGCAGCCGTGGAACGGCGGGAGCCGGGCAGGGGCAGGGAGGAGCGGGGCTGCTGTTCCGTGGGAGTGAGCGTCAGGGGCACGAGTGCAGACGCTCTGAGATCTGCTGTGCAACGTTGTCCCCAGAGCGAACAGCACCGTGATGTCAGCACTTACAGTTATGTGAAGAGGGCTGGGCCCACGCTAAGTGTTCTTACTGCAAAAAAATGAAAACAAAGCAGAACAAAGCCTTAGAGGTAGTGACGATTGCTGTCTATAGTCAAAGGTGTTCTAGGCGAAACCTGTTTTGGTTCGGCTTGTTTTTGCCTGTGCACACAGCAGGTGGCAGCCTGAGCCTGCAAATGGCACCCTGAGATGAGGCTGGACGTCGAGCTGAGGAGGGGGCTTCTTGAGGCCTCTGTCGTGTCCTGGGTGCCATGTGGGTGCAGATCCCTGCCCAGGCACAGCCCCGAGTCCCGTGACAAGGGTGACCCGCACCTCCTAGGGTATCGTGTAGATAGGAGTTTTCTTAGCAGGAGGGTATTGTTCATTGAGTTCTCCGAGTTGGTTAAAAGGGGGAAAAATCTATCATAGAAAATCTGTAGTTTCTTGGTTTTCTCCTTTCAAAAATTCACAGTTCTCTTGACAATCTTACAACTGCAGGAAGTGAGTGTTGTAGCTTCGATAACTCCTCAGCATACTTCATTCCTTGCACAGAACTAAGTCCGACTGGATCCCGGTGTAACTTTTAACAATGAAACCATAAAATCCTAGAAGGGAAACAAAAAATACATGATTAATATTGGGGTAGAGAAGGTATGACCCAAATCCCAAGAAACATTAAAAAAATTGACAACATTTGCCATGTACAAATGAAAACATTCCTGACAGGAAGAAGTGTGTAAACCAAGTCAAACACAAACATTCCACTAGCAAAAGATATTTTAACAAATATGAAAAATAAAAGACTTATGATTCTAATACACATATATGTTAATAAGGAATGAAAGATTGAAAAATGGCCAGAGTTACAGAGAAAGAGACCAAGAGCCATTAAATATTTACAAATATCCTGAACCTCACATGATTAAGGACAGTTTGTTCAAATGATGTCAAGTCAGTCTTCACGCGTCCATCGGTAGAGAGGTAAACCCTTCCCATAATTAGCGAGGGGAGGTGCAAGCAGGGACTCTCATTTACCATTGGGGGAGGGTAAATTGGCCTGATTTTTGGATCTCAATTGGCAATACCTTTTAGAATGATGAACACTTTTGCCCATTGACTCAGCAACTCAGTCCATTTGCACAGAGATGTTTATTGCAGAATTTGTTTGAAATAACAACACAAAGCGTAGAGACCCAAAGGCAGGTTTGCTATTATAACATGTGGCTCCTTCTCTACAGACTGGGAAGTGGAGGCAGGGAAGGCTGCCTCTTTCCCGCTCTGTGCTTGGCAGAGAGCTTCCAGGCAAACCAGAACGGAGGTGGATGGTGAGTTAGACCTTGGATTTAGACCACACAACACAATAGTGCGTCACATCATTTCACACCAACAATAGGGGCCATCGTCTCTCCTTAAACTTCAGTCATAGGGCTCCCACGAATTACTAATGTCACAAAGCCACGTGTGGTCTTGCCTGGGACAGACGTAATGCATCTTGAGCCATGGAAATGGGCTAAGTGCTAAATCTTATAAATATTTGTCCTGCCCTGGACGTTGAGGGCAAGGAAAAGAATGTTTGCTCTCTTACTGAATTCCACATCATCTCAGCTCGGCAATCAATCAAAGCTCTGGCTTTCATCCTGGGATTTTATGACCTCAGATGGGAAGCGCGACAAGCTGAGAGTCCGCAGCTATGTGGAGGCCCCAGGCTGAAAGGCTTCTAACCCATGTTGGAGGGTCTTTCGGCCCCACGGCTGTCCCGTGGGCTGCTTTCTCTTCTTTGCCATTTTCCTGGCAGAGTTGCTTGGATTACTTGATGAGGTTCTTGGGGTTATTTTTTCAGGAGCATCCCTGACATACAGGCAATGTCCTCTCTTCAGTTGGCAGAAGCGCCAGTGACAGGAGCTTGTCGAGGTTTTGTTTCTCTTTTCCCCGTCCTCAGCCTGCTTACCGAGGCCCGCTCCGTGCCGGAAAACACCACTGGTGTTCATGTGTCACCCCAGCTCCATCATCACGACCTGCTGCCTGTCTCAGGTACCGTCAGTTGCATTTTCTCAGACAGAATTTTAACTTCATCAAATTGTGGTAGGAGGAATCCTAGAGACCAGGTAAAATGACTCCTTCATTTTCTAGGTGAGGATCTTGAAACCCAAAAGGGTTAAACGACACTGAAGAGGAAACGCCCACCCCCACAGAACAGTGCAAGCTTGCTAATGAATAGCCTGAAGACCACACAGCACTAGACAGAGCATTTCAGCTTTGAAGAAGTGAGTTCCTGACCTGGGTTCTATGAACCTCTGCTGGTGACCAGCTTTTAGGGCCGACCTTGAAGACAGCGATTCTAGTGAATGGACAGTGTGTAGCTCCTGCTCTCAGTTGGGAGAACTACTTAAAGGGAGTGTATTAGGTAGGATCCAATCTACACTTGGATGTCTAAGTCTCTTTGCTTGTCAGAACAAAAGTCACTGCCATGATCTCGAGGTTCTTCTAGTGCAACGCAGTGTATTTTAAATTCTTACAAATATTGTAGACTTGTTTACATAGAGGCACCATTGATATGTACATAAAACAGGGCCTTTCAGCAAAGTGTTAAGCTGATCATCTGCAGAGGTGAACCTACGACAATGAAATAACACATGTGGACTCGTGGATCAGACAGCACTGAATATGGTTTCTCTTGAGAACTTCGTTCTAGTGGAAAAATGAAGCATCTCTTCTCGTGACATGATTCTCACCACAGCGGTTCTGGTCCCTTCTGTTAGTGATGAGCAGATTGTGTAAAAAGAAAAAGAAAAAGAAAAAAAAATCTGGCCTTCTAAGCACATAAACCCCACGTTGTAAAAAAGCCCAGAATATCCCATTGAGATTATAATGAACGCCTTATTTTCAATTAAGTTCCACTTCATATAATTGGATTTTGTGCTTCAGAACGATGTTCCTAATTACGAGTGTTATGTCTGTGACACAACTGTTAAAAGGAAAACCTTGGACAAGGCCAGGCACAGGGTCATGCCTGCAATCCCAGCACTTTGGGAGGCTGAGGCAGGAGGATTGCTTGAGCCCAGGAGTTTGAGTGCAGCTTGGCAACATGGCAAAACCCTGTCTCTCCAAAAATTAAAAACAAACAAGCAAACAAACAACAAAAAACATTATCCTGGTGTGGTGGTACACGCCTGTAGTCCCAGCTACTTGGGAGGCTGAGGTGTGAGAATCACCTGAGCCAGGGAAGTCGAGGCTGCAGTGAGCTGTGATTAGCACCACTGCACTCCAGCCTGGGCAATGGAGTGAGACTTGGTCTCAAAAAAAAAAAAAAAAAAAAAAAAAAAAAGAAAAGAAAACTCATAGACAAATTAAATTTAAGGGAGTAATTGAACAAAAATGCTTCTCCAATCAGGCAGCCCCTGAGCAAGAATAGGCTCAGAGAGACTCTGGCACTGCCTTGGGGTGGAAAAAAAATTATGGACAAAAAAGGAAACTGAGGCACAGAAAACAGAGAGGAAGGACAGAAACAGCTGGTCGGTTACAGCTCAGCATTTGCCTTTTTGAACACAGTTTGAACAGTTTGTTGCCTGTGATTGGCTGAAACTCGGTGACTGGTACAAGAGTGGGTTAGGTCTGTTTCCACGTCCAGTTAGGTGACAATTCACTGTGTACACAGAAACCTTCAGGACAAACGTAAAGGCAGCTTTAGGCTAAACTTAATTCAACACAGTGCAGAGTGTGTAGGCAGCATCCATGAATGAGGAAGTTATAGTGTGTGAGTGTGTGCGCGCAGCACCTGTGGCTGAAAAAGTCACAGCAGGCGAGCGTGGGCATGCTACAAGGCAGAAGGATGGGCCAGCATGCCGGGCCAGTGCATGGTCACCGGGGGGTTTGCATGGCGGGCCAGTGCATGGTATCCGGGGGATGTGCATGGCGGGCCAGTGCGTGATATCTATGAGGGATTTGCGGTGACCAGCGGGATGGCTATCTGGGGAGTTTGCATGGAGGACCAGTGCATAGTATCACAGAAGTTGCATGGAGGACCAGTGCATGGTATCTGGGGAATTTGCATGGTGGGCCAGCGGGATGGTATCTGGGGGATTTGCATGGAGGGCGCCAGTATCTGGGGGCTACATGGAGGACCAGTGCGCGCCAGGTATCTGGGGATTTACATGGAGGACCAGTGCATGGTGGTATCTGGGGATTTGCATGAGTGGGCCAGCGGAAGGATGAGTCTGGGGGATTTGCATGGAGGGCCAGCGCATAGTATCTGGGGGATTTGCATGGAGGACCAGTGCATGGTATCTGGGGGATTTGCATGGAGGACCAGTGCATGGTATCTGGGGGATTTGCATGGAGGACCAGTGCATGGTCTCCGGGGGATTTGCATGGTGGGCAAGCGCATAGTATCTGGGGGATTTGCATGGAGGACCAGTGCATGGTATCTGGGGGATTTGCATGAAGGACCAGTGCATGGTATCTGGGGGATTTGCATGGTGGGCCAGCGGGATGGTATCTGGGGGTTTTATAGTGGAGCCAGCGGGATGGTATCTGGGGGATTTGCATGGTGGGCCAGCGGGATGGTATCTGGGGGATTTGCATGGTGGGCCAGCGGGATGGTATCTGGGGGATTTGCACAGAGGGTCAGCACAATGGTAACCGGGGATTTTTCATAGCCGGCCAGGTTGATGGTAACTGCAGGAAGGTTTGCATGGCGGGCCAGTGCAATAGTAACTGGGGGACTGGGTGATTTTCAGGTGCAAGAACTCTTCCCATTTCTTCAAAGCGGGTACTGACATGCTGAGCTGTTCATCTGTATGACTGCAACCTCTGTGGGAAGTTGGAGAAGCCACAGACAGAGGCATTTTCTTTTCTTTCTCACAGGTCTGGGGTATGTCTGCCACTGTGTTACTCCCTCCAATGATTAAGTCCTACAGAAGCCAAGCCCCTTTGGGAATCAGGCGCAGAGTGGGCTGTGTCCTCACCTTAGTAGCTTCCCTTGTCCAGACCCCTGACAACCGTCATGTGTAGCAGGGCCTCCAGTTTCAGGGAGCTTTGGGATTTTCTGTAGTGCATCACCTTCTGCTCCTTAACCTGGGTGAACAGAGATGACCATGCCCCATTGGAAGATGGAGAAACTAGACAGAGGGGCATGCGTGCCCCCTTTTCCAGAGCCTCACAATGACTCAGTGTTTGGGCAAGAGATGGATCCCAGGACTCCCAAAACATTCTTCCAGCCTCACACGTTCACCGGAGAGTCACAGTGACTCATTCTCATCCTCAAGGTCCTTCCCCACTCAGGTGTCTGGTGAGAAGCCTGGTTAGAAAGCTCCACTGCAGGAGGAAGGACACCTTGCCACGCGTTTTGAACACGTGTCGTCTTGTCATATGTTGTAAACATAGATGTTTTCAATTGATTTTTAACAAAACGCATAATACATTCCATTAAGAAAAAAAAACAATCAGTGTGTTTGCTTTGTTGTCTGTGAAAGATGTTTTAAATGAAGTGGAGTGATCTAATTTCATTGTCGGCTCCTGAAGAATTCATACAGGAGAGTGCAAACATCCATCAGTATTTGGACATGTACTCCTTGTGGTTTAAAATAAGGGCCAAGCACACTTTTTATTTAGTGATATTCAACATAAAGAAGGCGTTTTCCATGTTTTCGTGATCTCATTTTGCTTTCTTTGAAGATGAACATCACTTTTAGAAAAAAAGATTGCAAAATAATTATGTCATCAGAATTCAATGATAATTCACAGGAAAACAAGACACTGATTGTGTTGGTCAAACAGCCCACGTGCACTGGAAAGCTGAGTGTGACTTTGTGTATCAGATGCTCATGTGGGGAGACCGATCTCTGGACCTGTCCTGGGTCCCAGGGCTCCACCCAGGCTGCATCTCACATCCCCCCGGCACACACGCTGTGTTGCAATTCTTGCCTGGTAGGAGCTGTCCATGACAGCTGGCCGGTGAAGCAGCCTGACTTTTGAGCACCACGTTCCTGGGTCAGTGCAAAGTCAGGTGCACTGGAGCAGGCTCCTATCAGCTAAACATTCAGGAAGTTTGAGAGGCTGATGTTAAGGTAGCTTGAAGTGGTCATGAGAGAAAAATTTGCACCCTGAGAGTTGACAAACGCTTCAAATCGGGACTCCTCCTGTGTCCTGCCCCAGCTGAATACACAGAAATGATTTATCTTTTGCCCACCTCTGTTGGCTTTTGGCAAAGTAAAGTCATGAGACTTCAGGAAGCAATTCAACTTCTCAAAATGAATTAAATAGCTTTCATGAGCTTGCAAATGTCTGACTTTCTTATAGGAGGAGGCAGAGGGTTCAGCCTCCCTAGAGAAGTGATGTTACAATCTCCACCTCTGTCTCCTTTTGGCAAGGTGAAGTCATGAGATTTCGTGGAGCAATTCCAGTCTATATTCAGCACCTGCAATTGCATTAAAGGACATCCCGGGTAGAGGAAAACCAAGGCCAAAGGCACAGGGCGGGGCAGTGGCAAAGGTGATGGGGAAGGGTGGCTGTGGACGCGGTGGTTGGCAAGCTGCAGCCACCTTGTGACCAGGAGGTATGGCTTGCTCAGGAGCCCAGATGCTTGATGCATTTACCATCCAGATGTTCTAAGCCATGTGCACAGAGAGCCCTTGGGCCTAACAACACATACATCACTGTGAAGCCCGAAGAACAGCCATGGAGATTCGTCCTCCCTCCAACAGCCTCAGTGCCCCAGAGTCTGCCCAGATGAGATGAGTTCCAGGAAAATGTTGTCCCCCAAGAGTCCTGGGCTTTACTTTCAATTACGGTACTCACTTCAGGTAGGAATTCCATAGTCATTTCCTTGTTAAGCCTCAGCCTCCTCAGTGTAAAATGGCAGTTCCAGGAGAAAATGGTTGTACAGTAGGAGAAGTCAGACTCAAATTGCTGAAAACATCCTGAATTAGTAGCAACAATTCCAGGTTTCGGTGGCCCCTGGCAGGTGGAGTTATCAGAGCGTCTGGTAGCCCACTCTCATTCCCAGGCTAAAACAAGGTCTGACTGCAGCCCACACAACTGGGGTGTGGCCTGATGAGGAAGGGTTTAGAAAACCGAGAAGAGGCTAATATCCTACAGAGTACAACAGTCACTTCCTGAAACATACCTTAGGTGTGATTTTAAACTTGACTTTCTTGACGCACTTTCTCTGGCACTTACAGAAATGAGGCCATCTTCTCTTGTGACTGCTTTAAGCTCTTGCCAGGCATTGCCAAAAAAAAAAAAAAATTCCCCACCTGGCAACGAGCTGCCCATCTGGCAGTGTTATTGATCGGTGCTTGCTAATGGTCCTTCGCTTTCGTGTCTGTAAGCTGTGGCTCCCTGCAGATCACTCTTCCTGACTCAGAAGAGCAGACACTTCTGCATTACTCACTGTTCTAAAACGTCCTCGTAAACACCAGAGATTTATTCTTCAGCTTTGCTGTCAGATGGCTAATCTCTCATTTATGGGATTGTACTGACTAGTGCGTAGCCAGCACAGCACGGGCTGCCGCTCTCCACTCCCCCAGAGAAGGGCTCGGGGTCCCCACTGCCCCAGGCTCCCAGAGCTCAGCTCTGGTCTTCAAGGCAGGTCCTTCGCACCTGCCTGAGGACTTGCCAACAGTGTTGCTTGACGACCTAGAATAAAAGCTGCAGACTTCAAAAGAGAGGTCTCCTTTAAAGGCAGTGAAGCGTGCCTTTTAGAGAATAGATGTCTATAGTTGCTAAACACTCACATTTTCAGGAGCCTTGGTAAACCTGGAGAAACTGTTTGATTTCTAAGTCAACACACTTCACCCAGTCATCCTTCCATTTGGTTAAACTGCAGAAAGCTCATCACCATAACGTCACTTCTCTAGGGGGCTGACCCCCTCCGTCTCCACTAACAAAGGCAGACATTTGCAAGCCCGTGAAACACAGTGGGCTGAACATGTTCCTACGTTGTTATATTGGAAGCAGAAGCAGCTGCTCCTAATTTGGTCCTCTTCCCTCCAGCCAGAAGGGGATGAGTTGGTCGCCAAGCAGAGGGTCCCATGGAGCCAAGACTCCACAGGCTACTACGTGATCATGGGGATGGGTTAGACCCACTTCCAGCTTATGCAGCTAAAGCAACAGCCCCCACAGGGCAGTAGCCGCTCTCCATGTTGAGGATAGAAGACAGCGACAAAACCAAATCCCAGTGCTTCTGAAATGGACATGTCTGCCCTCTGGAAAAAATAAATTGGCGTTGACGTGATAGAGTCTGCCACCCAGCAAGATGCGAAGTGATTTAGTAATCTAGTTGATTTTTTGTTCTTGATTAAGCGAACAGTTTTCCACAAAAGCAGCTAATCCTCTCCCATCATTGCTGGAGCATGGGCTTAGTGAAGGAAGCAGGTGCAAAATGTTGGGTTTTATTGACTCTCCAAATGAAGTGTTCCACAAGGCGAAGAGGTGGAGGTCTGTAAATGCTCACCGTGTTTGTCTTCTCCCTGGCATGGTAGGGCTGATTGCACAAACACTTGAGGAAGTCGTTGAATGCCAGCCCTCAGTGCGTGGGGCAGGTGCAATGGTGCCTGGAGTCTCAAACCTGAGTCATGTAAGAATCCCCTTAACATGGGTTCAATGTTGACAAACACTGACTTTTAAAAAAAATTTTAACACTGACTTTAAAAAGTCAAAGTCTATGAAAATGTCTTTCAACTGTAAATGTTTACATCAAAAGTTTCATCTTTATAATCACTAATTTTAAAAAACTACCAGTGAAGTGAACACACATGCACACACACACACACGCAAATATACACACACGCGCACAAACACACATGCACACGCACACACACGTACCCACAAACACAAGCACACACACGCGTGCACACGTGCACACACAGGCACACACGCACATGCACATGCACACACACTCACATGCACATAAGTGCACACACGCACCCACATGCACACACGTGCACACACATACACAGGCACACACACGCACACACACATGCACACACGCAGACATGCACACACGTGATTACATTCTTTTTTTTTTGAGATGGAATCCGTGTTGCCCAGGCTGGAGTGCAGTGGTGCAATCTTGGCTCACTGCAGCCTTCGCCTCCTGGGTTCAAGCCATTCTCCTGCCTCAGCCACCTGATTAGCTGGGAATACAGGCATGTGCCACCATGCCTGATTTTGTATTTTTAGTAGAGATGGGGTTTCACCATGTTGGTCAGGCTGGTCTTGAACTCCTGACCTCAGGTGATCCACCCGCCTCGGCCTCCCAAAGTGCTGGGATTACAGGTGTGAGTCACCGTGCCAAGCCACGTGATTATCTTCTCACTCACCACTCTGAGTGCAATGTTTGAAGACCCCGGCTGAAGACCACTGATGTGATGTAAAGATTTGGGCTTTGCCAAGATGGATTTAAGTTTAAATTCCAGCTCCACCACTTAGCACCTCTGTAAATTTGGGCCATTTAACTTCTGCAGTGTCTGTTTATACATAAAGAGAGCAAACATCATCTGCTCCACAGTGGCGGTGAGGCCTGCACGGAGTGTCAGGAGAGCATCTGGTCCACAACAGAGAGACAATTGCAAGCTTCGCTCTGCTTTCTCCTGTAACAAGTATTGACTGAATTGGTTGAATATTGATTTGGAAACTCCATTAGCAGGGAGGAGGTTCCCTTTTGAGGTGAGCTCAGGGGCGCCCCCAGGACAAAGCCAGTGGCGTGGGGAAGAACACTTTCTTCTGGGCCATTTGGAGTGAACTCTTGGGGTGGGAGCATTGGCTCTAGGCAGCCTGTGTGTGACACCAATCTCATTCAGACCTGGGACTTTATGCAAATGGTTTATTTCCTCTGTGCCTCAGTTTCCCTATCTATAAAATGAGGAGGGTAACAGTGCCTTCCTTAGAGGGCTGCATTAATGTTAGTCACGGTTGTTATTATAGGACAATGCATTTTTCCCCTCGACCTTCTTTTGTTCAATCTCTTCACTTTTCTTCCTCTCTTCTACGTCTGTTATTTTTATTGTGCCCCCTTTCCCGGACTAAGGGAGAATATTCAATTAAAGTGACGTAGTTTGAAAGCTCTGAAGGAGGAGTCTTTTCTTCCTCGGCCCCTAATTACTTTGATAATTGGAGTGAGTCCTACGTATGACTGCGTCTAAGAGCCGTCGACGGGGAGACGGACACCAGCTTTCTATTTCATTACAAAAATGGTGCCAATTAAATTGAGTCAAATCTTCTCACCATTCAGACTTTTAAAATATTTTTCTTACAGAAGGAGTAAGGTCTAATTTGGGCCCAGGTTGTCAGATGTCATCCTTGTGAATGCATAAAAAGGAAACCGTAGCGGTGGGAAAGGAAGGGTTCCCTGAAGCATGATGGGAGACCCCGTCCTCGTTTCTTAAAAGTCACTGATGACGGAGTGAGCAGCCATCTGGATTGCCTGGGACACAGGAGCTTTCGGTGCTAACACAGGGACAGTCTGGGGAGCTAGGAGTCTGGATCATCTTGGGTGAGGGGTGGTTTCTGCACACCGTCCTCCGTGTCCCTGAAGGCTTGGTCAACACGCACTTCTTCACAGAGCACCCGCCTGGCCTCCAGGGTTTCCTTCCCGCCCTGACAACAGTTTCGCAGGCGTTGCTGTTCACTTTCTTCAATCTTACCTGGTGGCCTCCACCAAATGCTTTCAGCCAACAACCAGGACTTACATTTTGTTTCCTGAACCTTATGCAGTTTACGGGTGGAGGCACTGGGGGGCGCAGTTGCCTGGTGTGGTTCGTGGGTGAAAGCACTGGGGGGCGTGGCTGTCTGGCGAAGAAGTTATGGGGTAACAACCATGTCACCTGTTCCTAACTTGGGGCCAAGACCTTGGAGTGCCTGGAGGGCAGAATTCTCCATCCCAGAGGCTCCGGCCCAGCGGCCTGTGCTGGCCCCACCCCGTGGCTCTTCTTTTTGATCTTTGAGGCACCGAGTGCCTGAGAGGCCCCTTCCCCTGAGGGCTGAGGCTCCTGCCAGGCGAAGCCCATGGCTCAGTGGTGGTAATGGCAGCACGGCCAAGGTCACTCGTGAGGAGGCAAGGATGTCCAGTCACGACCACCTCCCCATCGTCCATAACAAGCACCCCAACTCCAGAGAGGCTAGAATGTTGGGGATGCAGCGTGTTTAATAATCAATGACACGTGGCAACTCCACCTGGTCTGTGAGGAGCCTCACCGTCACCCTGGCCGTCCTCCCGTCTCCCGACGGGGCAGCTTCCTCGGTGGGCTGCGCCTCTCCCCTTCCCATGCTGCTCCTCCCCACAGCGTCCCTGGTGCTCCCCCTGCCCCCCAGCCTGGCAGGCCCTTCTCTGGTTGTAGGGTGGGAGGAGCGGTCCCTGCCAGGCTCCCCAGTGACCCTTGCCCACTTCAGCTCTGCACTGACACTGTGGTCAAGGTCTTCATTTTGGAATCACGGGCTGGGTATTTGTCTCTGTCAAGACTGCCTTTGGTGCCTGCTGCTTTCCCATGTTGAACACTGACAACCGAAACGTAGGGCATATCAATTATTTGAGCAATGATGAGGAATTATTTTTATTTTCAAGATAGTTTCGAAGTTCTCTTTGAGTCCTGCACCACGAGTCTTCCTCAGCCTGGCAACTTTGCTTCTGATTTTCCGTGAATGTCGTGAGAATATGAACGAGGAGGTTCTTTGTCTCTCAGGCAATGCCAATCCCAAGAACAGGGCATCCTCCTGCCGCACGGGTATGTGCCATGTTCTCAATTATGACTGCGGTTTTCCTCCCTCTGAGGGTCTATCCACCCCACCTTGTGGTGAGGACTGAAGGCTTACAGGTTAAACGCAGCAAACCCATTCAGGCAGAAGTGGTAGTTTGTGCTCTGATCTTGGTGATGTTTTAACCGTTAGATAATTTTTTTTCGATGGAGTTTCATTCTTGTGGCCCAGTCTGGAGTGCAGTGGCGCAATCTCAGCTCACTACAACTTCCGCCTCCCAGGTTCAAGCGATTCTCTTGCCTCAGCCTCCTGAGTAGCTGGGGTTACAGGCATGCGCCACCACGCCCAGCTAATTTTTGTATTTTTAGTAGAGACGGGGTTTCTCCAGTTGGTCAGGCTGGTCTCGAACTCCCGACCTCAGGTGATCCGCCTGCCTCGGCCTCCCAAAATGCGGGGATCACAGGCGTGAACCACCATTCCTGGCTGAGAACTTTTTTTTAACACCTTAAATCCATCAATCGGGATGGAAACTTGAAAAGGCAATGGCAAATATGTTAATTGCTCCATCTAAAAAGCTCCCTTCAAATAAGAATAAAAGGAAGAAATGAGCCACTGAATGCGCCAGGCAATCATCTTGCCCTCACTGTTAGAATCACCCTATTCTTTACCTCTTCTGATCACTTAAACATAAGAGACATTAAAATATATTCTCCAGGTAAGACTAGTTGGCCACCGTTCAACATTTGCAAGAGGAAAGTGTGATGATTTGATGGTATGGCTGGTGCAGATTGAACTGAAAATCTGAGCCAGGTTGAAATGGCTCCATCCCTGCTGGTTAGAGGGGCACACATTTAAATGGAGGTGAGCAGTCTAGTGGTTCCCTCAGATGTGGCTGTGATGCTGAATTCTTGGCTCAAGTCTCAGACCTAGAGAGGTTGACTTGTTCACCAACACTGATCTGTGTGCACTTCCGGATTGTCTAACACAAGATAAATTCGAGCGTGTGTTTGTATGTTTGTATGTTCAACACAGAGAATGAAAGTGATTCTTTTCTACTTGGATATATCACACATTTTTGTGACTTTCTTTTTAGACCTCTAAGCTCAGAAGCACCTCTGCTTATTCCTAAGGTTGAGTTTTTTCTTTGTGTCTCTGTTTTTCAGAACTGAGGAGCACGGAATGTTGGGAGTCAGGGAAGATATTGAGAGTGGAAAAGGAATGAGTGGGTTCACCTTGGGTCAGTCAAGAGTTGGCCTGTTTTTTATTGATTGCTTGATTGATTGATTGAGGTGGAGTTTCACTCTTGTTGCCCAGGCTGGAGTGCAATGGCACCATTTCAGCACACTGCAACCTCCGCCTCCCGGGTTCAAGCGATTCTCAAGACGGGGTTTCGCCATATTGGCCAGGCTGGTCTTGACCTCCTGACCTCAGGTGATCCACCCACCAAGGCCTCCCAAAGTGCTGGGATTATAGACGTGAGCCACCACATCCGGCCTGCTTGTTTTAAGTAAAATTCAAGTCAGTTGGTATTTGTTGACTCACGGTCTCATATTTGACACAGAAAGGTGTCGAGAGGCAAGCAGAATCTCACTGCTGCACTGAGGGGCTTGCTGACTGGCGGTGGGAGGAGAATGTCTAACAAGCTACTACCCCCAGCAGATTGTCCTGGAGAGATGGGAGAGGCAAACGTGGCTGTTGGTGTTTGGAGCAAGAGATTTCAACAGCCCATGGTGAGGACTGGGAAAGGCGAAGTTATGGAAAACAGGGCATTTGAATGGCTTGACACATCAGAACCCTTACATTGCTTTTAGAATATGTAGGTCAGCTGCTTCTCGTGGCGCACATTCGCTGTGTCCAGGGCTGGCCTTCTGACAGCTGGAGATTCCCCAGATAAAGGCTTGCTGCCGGGCTGCACAAACAAGCTGAGGTCAAAGCACTGAGGAAGCTGCCCTGTGGCAGTGCCCTCGGGGGGAGGCGGGAGAGAGGCTGGCCCCGAGAAAACAAAAAGTGCTTCGTAAACCTCCCAACTTCCAGTGATTTGTTGATTGAAATATAATAGTTTCTGTACAGTTCTTTGGAAACCTAAATTTGTGGGTTACTTTCTAGTACTTTTAAAATTAATTTCCTGTAAGCACCAGAAATATGATCAAAACAAACAATTGTAAACTTTGAGACTGTGACTGGGCTCACTACTGAGGAGGGTAGAATAATTTTGAGCTTTAGAAAGACCTGCAGGACTGTCTGCAAAACTCCGAACAGCCCAGGGAGGTCCGCTGGCTGCTGCCCTGACCTCGGAGAAGTCACGTCGGGGCTTTGGAGACTAACATGGTAAATGGGCTGGGTTGGGCTCGTCAGTGAATTCTTCAGGGGTCAGTGATTCTAAGCTCTTGATTCTAGGATTGTCTGCCTCTTGTCGTTATCACTTAGGGGAACTAGAAGCTGATTTATTTACTCCAAGAGCGCCCTTCATCATTTTTTATGCAGACGTCAGAAAAGCATTGCACATTTTCACGGAGTTTCTTGCCATTTACTTATCACATGTAAATTGGCATAACTGAAAGAGTCCTTTCTTTAGTTCTGCATGGATGGTAACAAGTTTCTGGAAATTTATTTTATGTTGAGAGTTACTTCCAGGGTTATTCGATGAAATTTAGATTTTTAAACAAATAATTTTAAGATTGCTTTCTACGTAAGCATTGTTTATCTCATTCATGGGAAAAATGAGTAATCACATTCAATTACAAATCATTTGATAGGTAAATAAAGCCTGATTTTTTAAAAAAGCACTTGGCTTTTTAAAATGAAGTGTTGAAATTATTTCCCTTCGGCCATATTAGTACAGCTTTTCTTTTTAGATTTTCTTTGCCGTCAGGACTCCACTGCATATCACGAAAAGAGTTACAATGCTGGAAAGCCAACACTGGCGACGAACATGATGATGATGATGATGATGAAAAACTGATATTTATTCATTACTTGGCAAGCGTCAGGCATCATTCCAAGTGCCTCATACGTATGAATGTGTTCATTGCCTCAGTAACTCTGTGAGGCAGGGACTATTATCCCCATTTTATAGACCAAGAAGCTGAGGCAGTGAGACCATAGAAGCTACACAGAAATATTAGCTGAATGAACATCGATTTACCTGAAGGAGGGTAGGTCCACTTGGTGCATGTCATAGAGGATTTCCAGAGTTTGAAATGACATGTGTGACAATACAGCTTGGAAAACTAAGAGCAGAGCATGTTTTGACAGCGGAGGTAGCAATTAAGCACCTTTGTTTTTGGAATACTAAATAGGATTTGGCATTTTGTGGATTTGGTCTTATTTTTTCAGACTCCAGGTAGGTGAAACGATATTACGCGTCGCTTCCTGTGGTCAGGTGGATCTTGTCTATTTGGTGAAAGGTTATCTGTCAAATATAAGCTTTTATTTGGGTTACTGTGAAAGCACTGATTCTCTAATAATTATTTTCCCTCTTTTAACCTGCTGTCATGTTTGCTAACAAAGCCATCAGCAGAGCAAATTTAATTAAAGGGTGGATTGCAGGAGATGATGGGCCATGACTAATGGTTCCCGAGAGCATGGAAGAGTGTGTGGAAAGAGAGTAACTCCCTTCAGTCACCGGGACCACATCATTCTCTTATGTCATTTTTATTTTATGAGGAATGTTTTCTCGCTAGCATCATATGTTGAAACTCCTCCTGCCACTCCTGTGAGGGGGGCTGGGCCTCGTAATCATCCCGGACCCAAGAACTGACCTCATGCTTGACTTTCCTGCCCACTCCCTGGGTGGGGTGCACAGATCTCCACAGCATGCGGTCACCATATGGAGGGCGTGGTGTGGCACGTGGGGTGAAGCGTGTGCAGAAAACGAAGTGTGCTCTAAGAGCCGCCTCTCTCACTACACTGGGATCATTTTGCCTGAGTTTGGTGTTGCTCCTAATGTTGGCTCCTTCTGATAAATGTGTCTTTTTATCTGTCCCCATAACAATAATTATCTAAAAATAAATCAACAACGAAAGTCTGCTGAAGATTGTTTGATGGTTTGTTGCCTCAATCATGCAATTAATTTCCTTTCATTGTGATTCAATTCTCGTTAAAAAAGCAGAAGTGAAGAAACATGGCAGACCATCCGCCACGCAGGCGCTCCGTGATTGGACAGCCCTGCTTGGACGCTGGCACCCACTCAGCCTCGGTGGCTGCAGGCAGTGGTCTTACTTCAACCAGAGGTTGTGGCTCATGGTGGCTGTGTGTCTTCTGTATTCCAAGTCCAAGACAGACCCAGGACTGCCAACGGGACCGCACAAGGCAGCCAGGTATGCTGTGAATTGTACAGCTGCACAGGGTTTCAAACAGCTCAACGTTTTTGCAACATTTATGACTCTGTCTTTCCAGTCGCGTATAATAGATATATTTAGGCCTGTTTTAGATAGGAGAACCTGGGACAAAGGTACTGAGCTCAGAGCTGAAATCCAGGCCCTCCTGCACCGAGGTATGATTACTGTTATTAAGCCAACCTTGTGATGGGTTGAACTGTGTCCGCAAAATTCGTATGTTGCAATGCTGACCCCAAGGATCTCCGAAAGTGACTTTATCTGAAATAGGGGCCTCTACAGAGTGAAAGTGGGGTCATTAGGGTAGACCCTAACCCAGTACGACTGCTGCCCTGATAAAAAGGGGGTATTTGGACACAAGCAGGGAAGAGACACAGGAGAAGATGCCGTCTACACACCAAGGGGAGAGGCCTGGAAGAGATACTCCATCTAGGCTCGGAAGGGGCCAATCCTGCTGACACGCCCATCTGAGATTTCCAGCCGCCAGGACTGTGAGGCAATGGTTCTCTATGGTTTAAGACATCCGGTGTGTGATCTTGTGTGAGGACAGCCCTGGCAAACTCAGGGAAACAGGCTTCAGTGCCCCACACAGGCGTCTGTCGTACTGGGTAGCTTTTTTAGGATTATGCCTTTGTAAATCCCAATGTGAGGTATGTGGCCCTGTCCCCCATGCTGCACAGGTGAAGCCAGAGGCCCAGAGCACCGCTGTCTGTGACCTCAACCTGTGGGCGGAATCTGCACATGAGGACACAAAGTTGCTTTTTACTCAATGGAGTCTTTGCCTTGACTCATCCCAAGGTTGTGTCTTCATAATGTGAAAACAACTGATAAAACCATTTGTATTAGTCCCTCCTGCCACTGCTATAAAGATACTACCTGAGACTGGGTAATTTATAAACACAAGACTCACAGTTCTGAATGGCTGGGGAGGCCTCAGGAAACTTACAATCACAGCAGAAGGCCCCTCTTCACAAGCTGGCAGAAGAGAGAGTGTGCAGGGGAAATGCCAGACACTTATCATACAACCAGATCTCATGAGAACTCCCTCACTATCATGAGAAAAGACGGGGAAAAACCGCTCACATGATCCAGTCACCATCCCCCAGGCCCCTCCCTTGACACATGCTGATTACAATTCAAGATGAGATTTGGGTGGGGACACAGAGCCAAGCCATATCACCACATCACCATTTTAATAAAACAGTCAAATGAATTGTCCAGCCTTGTAGAGAGGAAGGGAGAGGCCACCTCACAGAGACCTTTCTCCTTAAACTCAGCTAGGATGTCTCAGGACAAAGGAGTCATAGAGTAGCCGAGCCAGAGGGAATCAGAGTCAAGATGAGATACACGCGATATGCTGGGGGCAGGTGCAGGGGAGGTGAGTGCGCTGGGGGTTAGTGCTCTGGAAGCAAGTTAGAAAGTATTTCCAGGGACATTCCACCCAGCCTCCACCTGTCAGATGGACCATTCAGGTCCCAGATAGAGTCATGTTAGCATATCCATTCTCTCTTGCACGGCTTCTAAAGGCAGCGATGAGGGGTATGATGACCATCCC
Organism: Papio anubis; assembly: GCF_008728515.1. Classification (NCBI taxonomy): domain Eukaryota; kingdom Metazoa; phylum Chordata; class Mammalia; order Primates; family Cercopithecidae; genus Papio; species Papio anubis. Next base: position 164,773,041 of record NC_044981.1, read on the forward strand.
AACAATTGTAGGAACAGAACGATAACCCACATATTAATGGAGCCCTTCTGGGGAACCCGAGGCTGAGCCCCAGGGAAGCAATGGTGACATCCTGGCTGCTGTGGGCGTGCAGTCTAATGGGAGGAGACATTCTAGACAAATTGTCAAAGGTCAGCACATAGAGGGTGAATAACAGGGGCAGCCTCCCTCCAGGGGTGACAGGGACTCTGCGCAAGGGATAGGAAGTTGCTGTGTGGGGGTGCAGGAGGATGGGCTGGGCTGGGCCGGGTCATCCTGGGATGAGAAGAGACAGAGGGACTGAGGAACAGAGACGAGGCCAGTGAAGCAGCCAGGGGCGGGACAGCCAGGGGTAGGACGTGCCGCCAGAGTTGTAGGCAGGAGACCAGCCTCAGGGGACCCAGGGGGGTTCACTGAAGGGCTGATTTTTCATCAAGAAGGCATTGGGGGACCATGAACAAGCCTCTGGACAGAAAGCTTACTCTTCCTACAACACGGGAAATGGATTCGAGAGGGTGCAGCTGGGACCTTGAGGCCTGGGGAGCTGCTGCAGAGGCTTCAGGGTGGCCCTGGAGCTGGAGAGTGGGTGCAGATTTGAGGGAGGCCTAGGAAGGAAAGTCCAGAGGACCTGGGGACCGACGAGTCATGGGGGTGAGAAAATGTAAGCTCCACAAAGACGATGATTTTGTCGATGTTTTTAGCTGTTGTATTTGCAAAGGTTGTATAAGGGTTGCTCATAGGAAGTGCTGAACAGTCATTAAGCGAGGGACTTCCTGAATCGTTCATCAAGGGTGATGCTCAGGCTTTAGCCTGCACCACTAGTGCATGGCTGTGTCACCCACTGAGGCAGATGGCACAGGGCGAGGACTGAAATGGGAAACTCGATCCACATGGGGCATCGTCCGTGACATTATGGAGAAAGGAGTTCTAGCAGAGACTTCCTAGAGCCAAGTCTGGCATGGACACCGCTTCTCCATGCAGAGTTCCCTACACCCTAGGTCAATGTAGCCTTTTGTAGCTTGGATCTTAGGACACTGCTCCACATTACTCCTGTGGTGGCAGTCGCACTTTGCTTTATCTGGTCCATATTTTTTTTTTTTAAATGGAGTGTGGCTCTGTTGCCCAGGCTGGAGTGCAGTGGCACAATCTCAGCTCACTGCAACCTCCACCTCCCCAGTTCAAGCAATTCTCCTGCCTCAGCCCCCGAGTAGCCGGGATTACAGGTGCCCGCCACCATGCCCAGCTAATTTTTTGTGTTTAGTAGAGACAGGGTTTCACCATGTTGGTCAGGCTGGTCTTGAACTCCTGACCTCAGGTGATCCACGTGCCTCCACTTCCCAAAGTGCTGGGATTACAGGTGTGAGCCAATGCGCCCTGTCTCGGGCCCACATTTGAGGGTGTGTCTGATGTCACTAGCAAAATTCTAAGTTCCTGATGGAAGCTGGCCTGTGACGTCTCTCAGCCTCCTGACCCGGTGTATAGCGGGTGTTCAAGGTTTGTCTGGTACAAGAATGAAAAAATACAGTGTGTTCCATGCTGAGAAATACACAGAAAGACTCGGCCTTGAGAGGAGCTGGTCAGATGCCTTTAACTGCAGAAAGACTCGGCAGACCTTTCAACACTGAGCCATGAATGTGAGCAGGTGAGATTGCTCTATGCTCGCATTACGGCCTGGGAGGAAGAACAGGAGGGCACAGTGTGGTGCACTTACAAAATATTCGCCTTGGTGGAGGAAATGTATGCTAAGAAAAAGATCCTCATTTTGGAAAAGCCTAACTGCTTTAACGAAGTAAATGTAAAGTTTTCTTCAGATGAACGTTAAGATTCACTGACCTAAAAATAAAGCTTTGGCAGGGCCAGTGTGTCCTCCGTCCCCATGAACGACTCTGTCTCAGGGAAATGAATTCCACGTGGCTTGAGTGGTGTGCTGGTGATTCTCGCATGTTTTGGGGGTGTTTGTGGCCTGCGATTTTTCTGCAGAATCCCTGGGGCGTGGCAGGGGAGGCCCAGGCCACCCTGGTCCCTCCTTCTTTGGACAAGGTTTACTCTTGGGCTTCTCTGATGTGACAATCCGGAGCTGGCTTCACTCCCAAGGTTTCTCCCAATCACCCACGAGGTTCTGCTTAGATTTAAACAGACAAAGGTCAAAGGTGACACGTGGAAGTGACCTGTTCACTAAGTTGTGTCTTCAGAAACAGTTCACCTGTGAAAGTTGTCAGAATCAAATGGAGTCACTTACATTAAAACCCTGAAAAATAGGGCCAGGAAAGGCTGTAAAGGGAGGGTTCTTACGTATGAATGTCTGACAATAGGAACTGTCACAAAAGACTCTGCAAAACCCACAGCTTCATACAAAGGCATCTCGACCTTACATAAAAGTACAGACACCTGCCCAGCAACTGCCTGTCCAGCCCAGGACTGGCACCACCCTTGTTATTACTGATTCTTGTAGCTAAGAATAATTATCTCAAAACAATGATGTGACCTCCATCCTCATTTTTCCTTTAAAAACCTGTCTTCCTTTACCTCCCTGAATATGCACATAGTTTACTACGGCACACGTATTCTCATTGCAATGCCTATTCCCAAATCAATGTCATTTTCTTTTAAAGAGCCTGTCTCTGTTTGTTCTTTAGACTGACACAGATGGTGTGCGCGCAGGAGCTGAAGAAACATCGCGATTGGAAGGATGGGCGGTTCTTGGACCTGTGTGCCTTTCTCACTGGACCCCATTGAGCTCTCTGCTTCCATGGGGACCCCATCACCTCTCCTGCCTGGTTGAGTCCTCTCTCAGGCTGAGCCGCCCTCATTTCGGTAGAAGCTTTTTTACTTTGGGAGTTGGTTGGGTTATAAGACCACCTGAAATAAAAGAGCTCACACCCCTTCTGGGATAATGGGGGACGTTTTGCCTTCTTGGCAAGTTCTCTGGGGTATAAAGGCCAGTGCCCCTCTGGTTTGAGTGCCATGCTTCCTGTGGATTTTACCTTCTGCCTCCGAGGCTCTTGTCTTCTCGGGTGGATTGACCTTGGGCTCTTTCTGCTCAATGTAATGTTTCGTTGGATCGGAGTGTCTGGTTAGAATTTTGTGAGCACTCTGACGTTGGCTCATTTTGGTTTAGTTTTGTGCATCTTTAAATAATTTGGCTCTTTTTCCCCTTGATTGTTTCTAAAAAATCTTCCCAGAGCAAACACAGACATTCTTCATGGTGCGTGTGGGACGGCTAACTAGAAGCCACTCGGCAGTCGCCGCCGTCTAAGACACTGACCCAAGCTCCTCACACGGCTCCATAGGACCTATGGGCTTTTCTTGGCTCTTGAAGAAATGAAATGGAATTCTCAAATACTAAGGTCCGCCAAGCTTTCTGGGACTCCAAATGGTTACAAGTGTTTCCCGGTGCACGTGTTTAAATCATTGGTCATCATGGGGACCTTTCCTTTTTTTTTTTTTTTTTTTTGAGATGGAGTCTTGCTCTATTGCCTAGGCTGGAGTGCAGTGCCCAGGATCTTGGCTCACTGCAACCTCCACCCCCGAGATTCAAGTGATTTGCCTGCCTCCGCCTCCTGAGTAGCTGAGATTACAGGTGTGTGCCATCATGCCCAGCTCACTTTTCTATTTTTAGTAGAGACGGAGTTTTACCATGTTGGCCAGGCTGGTCTTGAACTCCTGACCTTGTGATCTGCCTGCCTTGGCCTCCCAAAGTGGTGAGATTACAGGCGTGAGCTACTGCGCTGGCCATGGGGATATTTTGAACTCCCCAAGCTCATTTTTCCTTCAGGCTACAGCTTCAGAGTTAACTTGTAGAGTCTTCTAACTTCTCTCTCTCTATGTATACATACACATTTTTTTCTTCCTACTTTGCATTTGCTAATTCTTCTGCAGATGTTGAGATAAAATTCATTGCTCTTGACATGCCAGACAAGGTTTTAAAAAAGTATTAAAGGGCTTTCAAATGACTGACTTTACAAATTACCACAGCTCCATGGCAACCAACAACCGAGACACCTTCTGGAAATGTACATTTAGGTTTGTCTGACTAACAATTGCTTAGAGTAATGAAACAGTTAATTGAAGGAACGATATTACAAAAGAAAAAGTAGTAGAAAATGTTTTAAAAGGCCCTGAGATCAAACAGGTCAAAATCCTGAGTTCACAGAAAAAATATAAAAATACTTCTGTCTGGTATAAAAGTTCTTTTGTCTTGCCAAGAAGGGACAGAAAAGTAAAAAAACTCTACTAAAATGGTTCCCTGCCCGCAGAGACTAGTCAACCAAACCAGACTGATAAAACAAGATAGATTTGTTGCCAGTCCAAGGCCACTTGGAGAATTTATCGTATGTAATTCAGCCAGCCCTAGCAGAAATGTAAACACTGAAAATTTAACCCTGAACTCATTTGAAACTGAACAAAGGGTAAAAAAGAACAAAGTTTTCTTTAAAAATCAAACTGCTATGGAAACTGCTTTACCCAAAACGTTGGTCCATCACCTGCATTAGATTATCTGTCAGGGAAAGAAAAAGTTTAGCTACGTGAAGGTGTCCCGATTTGTCGGAAACATAATTTGGGTCTAACTATCTTTTCTATACTGATGGGTTGGTATGTTTACTGTCTCATGACTAAAATCCTAAAATGCAAACGGTAAGATCTTCATGTGTACATATGTGTATTTAGGTGTACTTATACATATGCATGTGTATGATGTTATACATTATGTCTACATGGTAAAATCTGGTATAATCAAAATTCTAAATTAAGTAGTTTTGACCTAAAATTATAGATTTTCCATTCAGGCCCTTAGGGAGTCTAAAAAGATGTCTCTGTCGGCCCTTAAGGAGTCTAAAACCATGTCTCTGTCATCTTGTAGAAATATTAAATATTAGGCTTTTTTGGTAAATCGCATGGTAAGCACTGTCAGATGGTGAGAGATGCTAGAGACTCCTTCAGTTACACTGACGTGTGTGTTATTGATATGAACATTCCAAAATTGCACAAAACTCTGAGAAGTCTAGTACATCATCAAGTCCTTATTCTGTTTTTTTATGCTGTATGCCACAAAATAACCAAGTTTTCTTGTCAATTTCTGATAACGGTAAATTTTCATTCAGATTTATAAACACGGCTATTCTAAGTCTCTGTCATTCACAGTTACTGTTTTGACTATTGTCTGAAAGCTTTTGCAGTCAGATTCATGAAAAGACTCTAACAGTACTCTTAATTACAGTTTTCTTATAACTTTAAGATCAATAGACTAAAGATTTTTAGAATGTTAATGAGGAAATGGATGGGTTCATGAAGCTGCTAATGGAGATCAAGCAGAACAAAAATTAATCACATAAGCTGAATAACTGATGGAGATAGTATTTCTATTACTTTCATCTGGGACATTGTTGGGATTTTTTTTTTTTTTTCCAGACTTAAGGGAATTTTCTCTCTTAAGCTATCTACAGTTTACAGTAACTTGGTGAGGTACACTTTTGTGAACAAAGGTGGAAGTATTTCCTTTTTTTCCCTAATTGATTCTGCCAGGATTAGAAACTGTCAGGATATATTCTTATTCTCATTACCTTTTGGCAATATGGCTATTCGCATAAGTTCAATACGAATTCGCTCTCCCCTGATAAGAGGATACAACTGAAAACATTGGTTATATTGCCAAGGTTTTGTCTGAAATATCACATTTGGGGATGTGCATAGAATGCCTGTTTGTAAGGGTTAGTAGGATCTTATAGTCACGAAAATTGTCACTTTCTGGCACGCCCAGGAACCTCAAGACAGCAGGTGGAATCTATAGTCAGTATTAGTTTGACTTTCTTGCTCAAGATATCTTAAAATCTGAGATTCCTGTGTGATTAATGTAGAGAGAAGGAGTTACATTTCTGAGAAAACCTGCCAATACACCTGTTATTAGATTATAGCTCTGTGCGTTGTTTTAGAGTTCTCGTTTCTACCTAAAGACTAGACTAACTCCTAAATTCTAGGTTCCTCCAATCCAATTTTTTCCCATAAAGATACTAAAAATGGAAACCATTTCTGAAGTCCAATAAGCTGAACCTAGATTAATTTTAAGGAACAAGTCTGATACCCAATGTATAAATAAAACAAAAAATTCACCAAACCTCCTGATGTCATAATCAGAGACATTCAAATTGCAAACCAGCAGAAGCTGATGCTTTCACACCACAGATAGCCTTTCCTAAGGTTATGGAAACAACACTCTATGTTGCAGTGACACTCTTACTTCTCTTGATGCCTACCTTTTAAACTTGACAGAATGGTGGTCATCTAATGTATTTCATTGGTGGCCTCTCAGCCTACGTTCATGTCTCAAAACCATGACATAACCTGGGTTTGAGAGATTACTCTTAATTTTACTTTCTATTGTCCTTTTTACATTTTGTATCTGTTGCTTGTCAAATTTCTGCAGAAGTACACCTCCTAACAGAAGGATGCTGGCCCAGCACTTTGAGTTGACAGCAAACACCTACAGAACAGATGAAATTGAGCTTAATAACAAGTTAACAAAATTGAACTCCAAGCAGGCTTAGTCTGAGGACCGGCCTCCCTTCTTGCTCAAATGTGGCTGAATGGATTTCAACACTCACTCCTCGTGACCAGTCACTCCCTCCAATGTAGAAGCAGACCAGAACAAATCAAGACAGGTCCATCCTGGCACCGAGGGAAAATCAAAACCTAACTGCAGGATGGTTGATCAGAGAAAGATCTTGATCAAAAGAGGAATGTGAAAGTTACCAGAATCAAAATGGAGTCACTTGTGTTGAAAACCCTGACAAATAATACAAGAAAAGGCCATGAAGGGAGGGTTCCTAAGCATGAAAACAATCACGATAGACACTGCGAACGATGTGAGCTTGCACAAAGGCCCATTGCACCTTACACAAAAGGCACATCTGCCTAGTAAGTGCCTATTTAATCCTAGACTGGCCCCACTGTTTTTATTGGTTCCAGTAGCCAAAGAGAATTCTCTCAAAACAATGACATAATCCTTCTCATTTTTCCTTTATTAACTTTGTCTTCGTTCATCCTTCAGAATACATGCATAGTTTACTACGGCATGCTATTCCCATTGCAGTGCCCTATCCCTGAATAAATATCATTTGCTTTTAGAGGGCTTCTCTCTGTGTGCTTTTTAGGTTGACACACCTTGATCTGTCCTTTGTCATTAGGGGAACCTGAGTGCCATTTGATACACTGAAGGCAGCAAGATAACCCCATTGCCTGGAGCCCTGCCTGTCTGCCCCATCCGGCTGCTGTCCTTGGTGCACCTGCACCCTCCTGCCACCTTCCTCAGGCAGGCTCCTCCTTCTCTCCTGCACCTGGAGCCCAGTTTCTCAGAATGTCTCTGTCAGATGTCCTCTGTGTCTCTACACTTGCTCTTCCCATCGCTTCTCTTCTCACCTGCTTGCATCTCTTTCTCCAAAAGAAAGAAAGAAACCTTCTCCCTGGGACCCAGCGTTATGATCTATGCTGCCCCAAACTCTTCTTTTCTTACAGTCAAACTTTTTCTTTTTCTTTCTTTTTCTTTTTTGTTTTTGAGACAGTCTTGCTCTGTTGCCCAGGATGGAGTGCAGTGACGTGACCTCAGCTCATTACAACCTTCGCCTTAAGGGCTCAAGTCATTCTTGCGCCTCAGCCTCCCAAGTAGCTGGGACTACAGGTGTGTACCACCATGTCTGGCTAATTGTTTTAGTAGAGATGGGGTTTCACCATGTTGGCCAGGCTGGTCTCGAACTCCTAACCTTAAGTGATCTGCCCGCCTTGGCCTCCCAAAGTGCTGGGATTACAGGCGTGAGCTACTGTGCCAGCCCAACTTTTTCTAAGTGTGCCCTGACCTGAGGACCCATTCAAATCGTAAACCAGGAGAAGCTGATGGTTTCACACTGTAAGTAGTTCTCCCCCGACCCTCCCTGGGGGCCACAGTAGATCCACGTGGCCAAGCTCAGCAACTTTTGGTTTCTGTCTCCTTAGACTCCTCCGGAGCATCCAAGGGTGCTGACCACAAGCACTGTGGGCATCTCTGGGGTCAGACCGTCGAGAATCTGCTTCCCATTCTACCACTTAACTCACTGTGTGCTGGGCAGATGACTCCAATCCTCTGTTCCTCCACTGTGAAGCAGGCCTGGACCTCAGCTGGTTCGTGGGAGGATTCCGTGAAATAATGAGGCACTCAGCCCCTTGGGGAAGATTATAAGCGCCCCGTAAATGAAGTGGTTGTGGTTGTTATTCTTTTCCACCTGACCCATAGAGTAACTTCCGCTTGCCTGCTCTTGTGTTTCTAACGCAATACCCGCCTGCGGCCTAGTGAATATTTGTGCAGCAGATTTGCAATATTTCCGGGTCAGCCGCATTCCTGTGGGTAGGCGCAGCTCTGCAGTATTTCCGGGTCAGCCGCATTCCTGTGGGTATTCCTCAATAGCCACAAATCCAATGGCTTCCAGTGCATCTTCATCCAGATGTTCCTTAAGCAGCTCAAAACCAGTGTTGCCTACAAATGGAGATCACCCTTCTCTCCTCTCCCTTGCCTGCTGTCCGTCTAAACCCGCTTCTTTCTATAGCTTATCCCTTGGTCACAGAACAAGTCTCCCCTTTGCCCAAAGTCTCAATTTGAAAATCAGCTTGGACCTTCTCCTCTTCTTAACTTTTACATCCAATTAATCACCAACGAATGTGAATTCTGCCTATGAACTTTTCTGGGTTTTGCCCTACTCTTCCTCCACACGGAAGCTCTGTTGGGCCGTCCTGGGCTGGTTCCCGGGCTGACTTCTGTTCCCTTCTGGTGGGTAAATATCCTGTGGTTGACGCCAGAGGGAATTCTGATGAGCAGCTTTCCCTGACGGTGGGAGAACGCACCCCTCCACCGCCACTGAACTGACAGGGGCAGGACCCTCCATAGGAGTCACAGCCGAGGCGGGGACCACCTGCGGGGGCGGGACCCTCATAGGAGTCAGAGCTGAGGCGGGGACCACCTGCGGGGCGGGACCCTCCATAGGAGTCAGAGCTGAGGCGGGGACCACCTGCGGCGGCGGGACCCTGGATAGGAGTCATAGCTGATCCGGGGACCACCTGCGGGGCCACCTGGCCAGGGAGATGGTGCGGTACAAGCTTCTCTCCTCTGGGAGGAACGTACCCCACTGGTCAAACAAAGAGCCTTCTGAGTCCCAGCTGTGAGTCCCAGCATCAGGGCTAGAGAACAGGCCTGGGGGAAAAAAGGAGCTTTTGAGGTGTGGAGTGAAAAGAAAGCTCTCCCTTCACCCTCTGAAGGTTCACTGGAAAATCAGCTGTCAAAAGGCAGGTGAACTGGAGAAGAGGCATACAAATTGATGAACTCCTACACAGAGGCCTTCAGACTGAAGACCCAAAGACACAGGGGAGCTGGAGGGGAACTGGCCATCTTTATGCTTGGGGTCAAGGCAGTGTGGACGGCTGTGCAGGAATGTGCCTGGACAGAAAGGGCCTGACCTAACGCAGATGGGCGGAGGGGGCGGCAGGGCCTAGCTGTCCAGGTTCCTCCTGGCCTTTCTGGGGAGCCTCCCTTCCCTCTGTGGGGCGGGGCCCTCTCTGGAACGGGGGTCCCATGACCTGCAGTCAAACAAGGTACGTCCGATCATTTCCTCACCTCCAGGTTTTACAGAGAAAGGCGGAGGAAAGTGAGTCTATTTCCAGGTTTTACAGCTGGCTTTGGGGAGAAGGGTCCTGGTTCCTATGACTCTCCTGGAGGAACAGGGATTTTTGTTTCTGTGGTGCCTCAGGGGAGGATGGGGCTGAGAGGCAGGGAGGGCAGGAGAAAGTCGGGGGAAACCTTTTGCTTCTGAGGTCACTCCTGAGGCCTGCATTTTGGGGGATTGTCTTCTGAGTCCCAACAGCGGCTAAGGGATTATTTAAGAATATTATCAACTGTTAATAGTTTCCATCTCTTCAGCCTTTTAAGCTGAGTTGGCCAATCTAATCCTAAAAATTGTTAAACTGTATTTAACTTAAATCTATTCAAATATATATAAATGATTGTAACTATTTGCTGCAGAAGAGTTGATGAGAACACCTAGAAATTCTAGCGTGTGATTTTTCCGCTTTTAAAGGGATTTCTTTCTTAATCAGAATGCCTGCTGAGAAACTATTCACAAAAGAATTCCTACAAACGGGGCTGTCTCCCGCCTCCAGAGAGACCCAGGTTTCAGTGGGCTGTGGGTCCCGGCTAATATCCTACAATAGCTCTTTGCTAAAGCTGAGTCTTCGTTCAACTGGCAGGTACAGATTTAAAGTGGTATCTTGCAGTCAGGGCTGAGACCACATGGACAGAATCAGAATTTGCTCAGCAAGCAGATGAGTCATTTCTGGACTCGAGCTGGCTTCACGTAAATCCTACAGGCATCAGAGCCTGAGCCACACATGTCCCCGGCCCAAGTCCAGAGAAGTCCCTCCACCGAGACGTGCCTTAGGCCTCGAGCCTGTGCCTGGGACAAAGCGGGCCTCGCCTTGGCAGGACGGTTAGAGGCGCGCCTCTGTGGAAGGCCATCCATAGTGATGCTGTGGAGAACGTGCTGGAGTCACGACTTCTAAGATGCCTCTGTGCTCACAGTCTGCGGGGCCAGCTTTCCTGCGAGCCCCACACTTTTCTCTGGCTGATAGTAGTGACCAGCTATAGTTTGTTGAGTGCCCATTTATTTATCTGTGTATTTATCCACTTCATCTAAATCCTGATTACCAGCCTACGATGCTAGTATCACCCAGATTTTACAGCTAAGGAAACTGGTCCAGAGAGGTTGACTAACTTGCCTGTGATCACACAGATACGAGGGGCCAAGCTATGACTTAGAGATTTTTGGACTTTGAAGCCTGGGTTTTCCCTGTATCTCTCTATGTCCTGGGACTGGGAAACTCCCATGGGAGCAGGGTTCTCAGATCTCAGGCCATGGGGACCCGTGCTGTGGACCCCAGCGGTGTGATGTCCTTAGCTGCTCATTTCCCCCCTGGCTCCACTTCCCTGCTATTTAAATCCTGGGACTGAAGGAACATATGTCAAAGACGTGGCACACGTGTGGCTGTAGGGCAGCAGCACAGATGATCCACAGTGAGTGAACAGCAAGGCCGCTGTGTGGGCTCAGGACAACAGGGGCAGCAGCCCCTAGAGAGAGGAGTGCCCCCAGGCCTGTGCTCCTGGGGCTCCCACCTCGGACCCCTAGGGCCTCTTTTCTACAACCAGAAACCTTTCTGTTAACTGCTGAAGTCCAAGGCTGGTCCTTCATACCCGGGGGAACTCACGCCAGGTAAAGCCAGCACTTACTGAGCGCCTGCACAGGTGGTGAGGAATAAAAATAAAGTTCTAAGCCCCACAGCTGACTAAATGAACCCCCCTTGGCCAGGGGGATCCCTGAGAAACCTTCTAAGAAATGCCTCACTATGCCACCTCCCTGCCCCGCTCTCTAACACCATCAGGCTTCTTAAGGACTATACAGAAACTGGCCCCTTGGAAAACCTCCCTGACCGTGGACTTAAACATCTGACTGACGTCCCTTCCCGACAAGAGACCACCAACCTCAGAGTGGCTCTGTCCCTCTACGGAGGCTGCGTGCTGAGTATCTTCCTGTCCCTGCTTCACCTTTTGATGGACAGGGTCTGACTGAAATACAGTTAAATGTTAAGTCTCCACACCCACATGAGCATGGGTCTCATGTAGCATATGTGTTAGCCAACTGCACACGCTTGCAACCCCCCCACTTCATGAATATCCATGGCTCTTCCTGCAGCCTGGTGAGTATGTGCACCCAGCCAGCCTGCTCAGCACGGATTCCTGTCTCCTCCTTCCCTCTCCTGAAGTGCTTGCTTTTTGGTTTTGGTCAGAGGCCTTGCTTCTGGCCCACAGGCGGAGCTACCCTCCTTTAGAAGTAAAGCTCTGTCTTCTGAGTGTATAGATTCTGTGACTTTTCCAGTCCGCAGTGGCCAGTGCTTCACGTTGCCTCAAGGGTGGCAGTCCACAGTGGGTCACGTGCAATTTTTCTGTTTACTCCTCAGAATCATGTTAGAACCAAACTCCTGTTATTTCTCACTTTGTGTTGAGGAAACGAGGCTTGCAGAGGCGGAGGAGCTTGCCTCAGGCCCTAACACGAATGGCGGAGCTGGAACCGGAACCAGGTGCAGTGAGGCTGGTGCAGGGGTGTTTCTGCAAACCACCAACGCGGTGTGCTTGGGGGAAACAGACGAAAAGGGAGCAAAAGAGCAGCAGGAGAGCAAATTCATCTCATTAGTAGAATAATGCTTCCATCCTCATGTGGAGATTGAACACAGAAACATTTTCCACCAGCTCCCAAAATCCCCTCCGGGTGGTTGCCATCAGTACCTAGACTGTGGGGGAACTCAGGGGAACACGACCCCACATCCCTGTAGGATGAGCCTCCTTTGAAAGTCCTGAAATCAAGGACTTTGTAGAGGAAACGGGACTCCCTATCTGATGTACTGGAAGCCAATACTATGACATTGGAGTTTTGAGAAAAGAAAAGTTTGCTGTTGAAACTCGACTCCCAGGGAGGCACGAGTCCACTCAGATCCGTCTTCCTGTGCTGGCTTCACGGCAGTGATTTTATTAGAAAAGGCTCGGGGGCTGGATCCTGGGATTGGCAGGTGACTGGTGGAAAGTCCCTGGGCCTGGGCAGTGCCTCTTCACACTGCCTCAAGGGTGGCATGTGCAAACTCGAGCGAGTGAGCGTGAAGCCTGCGTTGGGAATTCAGGCTGTGACATCGGCAGGCGCATTCTCTGTGGCTTCCAGTGGGCCGTTTGGTTCTAGTTGATTTCGGCTACTTCTTTCATCGCATACATGGAGGGAGTGGCAGCGTTTCAGTAAGTTGTTTCTTTTTTTATCTGCCATCCCGTCAACTCAAGAAGTCCTTTTAGTTGTTGGTTTCTTTAACTCTTTGGGGGCAGGATTTCAAACGGACGGCCTTTGAAAGTCAGACTCAAGAACGTACTGACACTGGGCCTGAAAAGCTTTAGGCCGCGTCAACCTAAGAGGCACACGGGCTCTGGGATGTGTGAGGTCCAGGCCAGGCCATCACCTAACCGAGAGCTCTGGAGTGACCCCGGAGCGAGTGACCCCGGATGCAGGTGCACCTGGAGGGAAGGACTCAGGGAAGGGCAGAAAGGGTGGGGGTGAGGGGGCTCTTCTGAGCCTGCCCTGGCAGGGGTGCCACCCAGGCACAGCCCTCTGTGAAGGTCGATGTTGCCCAGCCTGACATCACTGTCACTCAACCCTCAGGCAAATTAATTGCAAGTACGTGCCAACATTTTACGTCCAACTTGCTGATAATTTTTAACGGTTAAAGATTTTCTTTTTGGAAGAGTATTTCTTTTTGTCTTTTGGGAGAGACTTGGGGGAGGATGTGGCGGGATGACGTTGTCAGAATAAGCACAAAAAAAGAACTTCCAGCCACAGTCGATTGCCAGGGATGCCCAGGGTGGCAGCAGGCAGCAGCACTGGGTGTGGAGAGATGGGTTGGATCAAGCACTACATTCTCTTCTCACTGCCTTTTGCTTAGTTTGAGAGAACTGTTTTTCTTTTTTCTAAATGTTTAAATCATGGAACTTTCCACATAGCTCTGATTCATTGCACAGCCAGCAGTGTCCTAGCCCCACGTGCTCTGACAGCCGCCTTCCGTGAAGAGTGGCTGCTTTATTTCTCCAAGTGCAAAGGATTCCTCTGGAATTCAGTTCTCCACACCAGGCTTCTGTGTGGGCTAATGCCAGTCTGCCTTTGAGGGGCAAATCCACTCCATTTTTCAGGCTCTGGGACCAGAAGGATGAAGGTCTGGCCCTGGACCTGGGGGAGCTCACCACCCAAGGGGCTCACCCCAGCTGCTGGGCCACACCTTGCCCAGAGTTCATTCAACCTCTCCTAAAAATGCGAGAGAATGTTCTGGTTTTAGCACCTTGGTTGAAGCAGTGGCTATTCACCAAGTTGTCTCTGCACACCCCTGGATAACGAAGTGGGTATTTAGATCAGTCAGCACCGAGGAGTTGTTAATGAACTCATTCAGGATAAAACGTGAAAGCTGCTGCTGCCACTTCCCCACTCCCGTTCTGCAGGGGAGGAATTCACTTCTCTAGAGAATATTTCTGTCATATGTTACTTTTTTTTGAGATGGAGTCTTGCTCTGTTGCCCAGGCTGGAGTGCAGTGGCACAATCTCGGCTCACTGCAACCTCTGCCTCCTGGGCTCAAACAATTCTCCTGCCTCAGCCTCCCAAGTAGCTGGGATTATAGGTGTGCACCACCACGTCCAGCTAATTTTTATATTTTTAGTAGAGATAGGGGTTTCACCATGTTGGTCAGGCTGGTCTCGAAGTCTTAACCTCAAGTGAACCACCCGCCTTGGCCTCCCAAAGTGCTGGAATTACAGGTGTGAGCCATGGCGCCCGGCCTGTCTATTAATATTAATGCTGCATTAAAGTGAACATTTCCCTAACTAGCTGTTCTACAGTGCATCTGGTCAAGGTGGCCTGTTCCTGCAGAGCCAGTTTGTCCACACTTCCACCCTCTGTGGCAGGAAGAGTGAGCCCAGCCTTGACTCCCTTCATTCATGTGAACATGGCCTCCTGTCTCCTGGCAGGTGCGTTTCTGACATCACCTTGTGATGGGTTTGTGTTTCTTGATGTCAGTCTCACGTTTCCTATATAGTACAAGACAGGATTTCCAAGTGAGATTGTCAGAGGGAAAAGACTTTTTCATTTTGTTGTATACAAAACAAACTGAATTAGGTGACAAATTATTTCATGTAATTTTGTGCCATGAAATTCGCTCTTTTGCTTTCTATAAATTTCCTACTATTGGTATCTAGTAAAAGGGTCTCATTGCACGATGTGCTAGCAGCTCTGCCCCTGTGGCTGTGTATGGTACAGTCCTCCTCCCGGCTGCTTTCATGGGATGGCATTGAGTTTCTACGGCTTTTCCAGGCACATGGTGCAGCTATCAGTGGACCTGCCATTCTGGGGTCTGGAGGACAGTGGCCCCCTTCTCACAGCTCCACTCGGCAGTGCCCCAGTAGGGAGTCTGTGTGAGAGCTCTGACCCCGCATTTCCCTTCCACACTGCCCTAGCAGAGGTTCTCTATGAAAGCCCCGCCCCTGCAGCAAAGTTCTGCCTGGACATTCAGGCCTTTCCATACATCCTCTGAAATCTAGGTAGAGGTTCCCAAACCTCAATTCTTGACTTTTATGTACCCACAGGCCCAATACCACATGTACACCTCCAAGGCTTGGGATTTGCACCCTCGGAAGCAATGGCCCGAGCTGTATGTTGGCCCCTTTTAGCCACAGCTGGGATGCAGGGCACCAAGTCCCAAGACCACACAAAGCAGCAAGGCCCCGGGCCTGACCCCCAAAACCATTCTTTCCTCCTAGGCCCCCAGCCTGTGATGGGAGGGGTTGCCATGAAGACCTCTGACGTGTCTTGGAGACATTTTTCCCATCGTCTTGGCAATTAACTTTTGGCTCCTTGTTACGTATACAAATTTCTTAGCCGGTTTGAATTTCTTCTCAGAAAAATGTTTTCTTACTTTCTATCCCATCATCAAGCTGCAGGTTTTCTAGACTTTTATGCTGTGCTTGCCTTTTAAACATAAGTTCCAGTCCCAAACCATCTCTCTCAAGTTCAAAGTTCCACTAGGGCAGGGCAAAATGCTGCCCATCTCTTTGTTAAAGCATAGCAAGAGTCACCTTTATTCCAGTTCCCAATAGGTTCTTCATCTCTATCTGAGACCACCTCAGCCTGGACTTCATTGTCCATATCACTATTAGCATTTTGGTCAAACCATTCAAGAAGTCTCTAGGAAGCTCCAAACTTTCCCACGTTTTCCTGTTTTCTTCTGAGCCCTCCAAACTGTTCCAACCTCTGCCCGTTACCCAGTGTCAAAGTCACTTCCACATTTTCAAGTATCTTAATAGCAGCACCCCACTCCTGGTACCAATTTACTATATTAGTCTGTTCTCACACTGCTATAAAGAACTTCCTGAGACTGCGTAATTTATAAAGGAAAGAGGCTTAATTGACTCACAGTTCCGCATGGCTGGGGAGGCCTCAGGAAACTTACGATCATGGTGAAAGTCAAAGAAGAAGCAGGCACCTTCTTCACAAGGTGGCAAGTAGGAGAAGTGCTGAGCAAAGTGGGAAGAGCCACTTGTAAAACCATCAGGTCTCATGAAAACTCGCTTACTGTCATGAGAATAGCTTGGGAAAAATTGCCCCCATGATTCAATTACCTCCACCTGGTCTCTCCCTTGACATGTGGGGGTTCTGGGGATTATGGGGACTGAATTCATGATGGGATTTGGGTGGGGACATAAAGCCTAGCCATATCAGGCAGTTACCTCTTGATGCTACCTCCTCAGTCACATGTGCAAATTCACAGGAGTGAGCATGAAACCTGTGGCGGAAATTCAGGCTGTGATGTCAGCACACACATTCTCCTCAGACTCCAGTGGCCATTTGGGCTCAGCCCATTTTCACCAGCTCCTTCATCTCATGAGTGGAGGGAGGGCTTATGTTTCTCAAGTTTTTTTTTGTTTTTAATCTGTCATCCTATAAAATCAAGAATTTCTATTAGTCATTCTTTTTAGCTTTTTGAGGCAGTTTCATTATTTCATTCACTATTTTGTTTTCTTTCTTGAATGCAAATCTTTAAAGAAATGTCTTTTGTTTCTTGTTCAACTTCCCGTAAAAACCTATCTATCCCTAGACTTCATGTGCAAAAGGATAATAATTATGTAATAAGATAATATATAATTATCTTAGTTAATATATTAAAAATTATGATTCTAAAGTAACCTATAGAAATATTAGCTGTGTTTAAGTGACCACGTTATTGGTTATTGTAAATGATCTATTTTCAAGATTTATGAGATGTTATGTTACATTTAGAAATTTAAAAATGCATTCAGCAACTCTTGCTGATTGACTGCTAGGAGCTGGGTGTTGTGCCTGGGCCCTGCAGCTGCAGAAACGTCCTGAGAAAAGCCCGTGACTCTGGTTCATGCCTGGCAGGGCTCCTGGGCCATCAGGTGGCTGCGCTCACTGTTGTTAGGGGATGAGAGCTGGAGTGGGGGCAGGCACATTGGGGGATGTCTGGGCTGGTCTGAAGAATGAGTCCAAGTTCGTGGTGTTAGGTGTTCTTGGTGAAGAAGGGGCTAAGCTGGGGAAGCCGTTCCAGGTGAAGGGAGATTAATAAGGAACTAGAAACGCAGGTGCAATTCTGAAGAATCCTGTGCACCTCAGGCTGGTGACAGATATGACGTGCTCAAGTCCGCCCCGCCCTCCTCGGGGCATGGCCAGCAAGCGGAGATGGGTGGGGGAGCAGTTGAAGGTCAGATTATGTTAAAAGCTGCAGGAACAGACTCGGAGCCTGCTGGGAAGAGGCATGGAGTGGACACCCCAGGCTGTAACTTTCCAGTCACTGATGTGGAAAGCACAGGACTGGGTCACCTATGATATAGTTAATATCTGCCGGAAAAATGTCAGCAGTGTCCTCAGTGGGAGGATGGAGGATGGCCTCATGAATCGAAGGAGTAAATGACGTAATTTGAGGATCCTTGGAAAAGCTCAAATTGTTTACACACCAGGCTTATATAATTCCAGAAGTCATCCCAAATAAAGTGATTTCTTTGATGTAGGTGTGTGAGATGGAAATGTCCTGCATGGCGTTTAGGTTTCCAGACGCCTGCGAGCAGCATCTGATAGAAAAAGATGGCTCAGAAAGGTCCATGCCAGCTCGCTCCTGCCAAGGAGGCCTCGGCCCTGGGGGAAGCAGCCCCTTAGTCCATCCTCTCTGTCCCTTCTCCTCTGCCCTCTCGCTGGGGACAGAGTCCCCTGGCATTTCTGGTGCTCCCTGTCTGTCCCAGTAGCCAGATGTCCTTCGGGTGTAAGGGAGCCATTTCCAGGGGAGAAGTCATTTTCCCTCGTCAGGAAGCCTACCCTGGAGTTCTGTGCCCGCACTCAGAACCACAGTTCAGTTCTGACTTCCCCAGCTGAGCGGTGCCCCCTCCCTTTACCCAGGCACCAGTGCCTCCTGAGTTCACAGGTGGGAGCACCAGGGTGTCCTAGTCTAGGAGGTACATAATGACGTCAGGCTAACAGTCTCACAACATTGCTGACACACAGATGGGGTGCACCCTTGACTTGCTGCTTGCCAGGCATCAGGGACCAAAGACAGGTCAGATCCTCCCCACTTTCAGCTACCCATGAGTGGGTGCTGCAGACAGAAAGTAACTGGAGAGTGCGGTGTGGACAGGGCAGGGTGGAGCACACACAGGCATGGATACTCAGCAGAGGTCCCCCCTTGAAGGCCATGCCTTGTGGCCAGGGACCTCAGCAGGACAGCGAAGCTAGGTGGCCCTGGGCCCAGCGTGCCCATCCAGGGTGAGGGAAGCCATGTCCAAAGGTCATGCAACCTTGGCTTGACCTTGACCTGGGCCAGCACTGCCTTGGAGGGGATGTGCTGTCACAGGCAGGAGTTTTGGGCAGTGGGGACCCATGGTGAGTATGTGTGTGGTGCTTCATGGCTGTCTGGATGGGCATGGAATCCAGCTACTTGCTGGTAAGGTGGGAGGCAGGAAACTGGGCAGGTGCATTTGTCCTGGCATTAGGGGCTCAGGATGGAGCTGGACACACTTCATGAAACCAGGGCAGAAGCTCCTTCCCATGGACCAAGGGTATGATAGAAGCTTTGCAAGGGTGCTGCGGGTTGGCATTCCGCCCAGACTTCACGCTGGCTTTTCTAGACCTTCTCCCTGAGCCCCTGAGGCTGTGGTTACACTACATAGCTGGTTCCAGAACCTCACTCAGCCCTCACTCCCTCCTGGTGGTCGTACCTCTGTGCTGTGCACCTCACGTCCCACCTGCGAAGGTCGGCCACCTGACGTGTCCTGCGCGGTGCACCTGACGTCCCTCCTGTGAGGCTCAGCCCCCACACACATCCTGCGCTGTGCACCTGACGACCTGCCTGCGAGGGTCGGCTGCCCGACGTGTCCTGCACGGTGCATCTAATGTCCCTGCCTGCAAGGGTCTGCCTCCGCACGCATCCTGAACTCTGTTCAACTTTGCACGTTTGACCGCAAGTGTTGGGAGGCACATCATAGGTGTTCAATCAGTGCCAGTCCCATGGCACGGGGGCTGGGCCGGGTGCAGGCAGGAAGGGTTGGAATTCAGGAATCTGGCAGGCTGGCAGTCATGACCATCCGGGAGGGAGACTGATGGGGTGGAGGCAGGTGGCAGGCGAACCTTGAGGTCAGGGCACAGCCGGCTTCCTGGAGGAGGTGATATTTGAGGCAGGCCTTCAGACATTCAGTATGTTGTTAGCTGTAGGTGCTCAGTAAATGCCAAGAGTAAGGCTGCCAACACTTAGTGAGAGCATGGCATTTGCCTGGCACTGCCACTTTCTCGTGGGGGGCTCATGCTGGTTCGGGGAGGAGAGAGAATCTCCTCAGTCCCCCTGACAGAGGAAGACATGGCGGCTTGGGGGCACGCAGGCAGCTCGCGGGAGGTGGGGCTGGATGTCAGCGGCACCTGTGTGACTCCAGAAACCACGTGGTTACCCCTGTGCCTGCTTGAGGGGGGTAACTGTTAGGATGAAGCGAAAGGAGCCACCACATTGTAAATGGTTTGTGTTTAAGGTGCCAGTTTTAAAACTTCGTGTAAACATACTGAGTTGGCTTTTCTGCCCCGCCCCTCACCTCCGGGCAGGTCCTCAGCAGAGCTCCAGGGTCGGGCCCCATACAGGGCTCAAGCAACTGCCTGAGATGGACTCGGGAGCCCTGAACTCTTTTTGGTTTAAAATCACTGGGCTTGTGGAGAGGAAGGGGTGGGTTCACTTTTTTTTTTTTCCTAACTGGAGGATTATTACAAGTTGTGCATGGTCCAAGCATTCTGCCCCTTCAGTTACCAAAACTATGGTGAGTGTGTGTGTGTCTGTGTGTATGCGTGCCCGTGTATGAGAGAGAGAGAGAGAAAAAAAAATAGGAACGATATAAGGATAAATTTGAATCATATATTCACATAATGAATAGCCTCCTTCAATTGGGTTGACTTACTGCCTGGGGAGGCTTCTTGGGGAGGGCATAAGGTGTTCAGGACTCACAGCCCTGAGGAGCAGGTGGGCAGCCATCCTCCTGGGGTTTCTGCCCAGCAGGTGTTCTGTGAGCTGAAAGCAGACAGGCCGTGGCCGTGTCCTGAGTGTGGGCCACAGTGACACCCCCATACCAGCATTTGGCAGGTGAGAAATCTGCCTTTTGAGGCTTCCCAGGCACACCATATGATTAAATACTGCTCAGAAGGATATAGTCCCTTCATTATAAAAAATAAGAATACATACTAACTTTTTCTTCTCCATTGGGAATAAAAAGCAAACTCCACCTCCTTCCCACCCTCACCCTAAGTTGGGGTTTTGTGCAGTCCCAGGTTGGGAGGGAAGCGCTGTGACCCCTGGGGAGAGTGCCTGGGGCTGGTGACTTCAGGGGCGCTGCACCTCTTCCGACTCCTAAAGACAACCTTTTGGTCCTTGGAGGACTTCTGAGGCTGAAGTGCTATGTGACTTTTTTTTTTTTTTTAATTCTCTTTAAAACATTTACATGTGTATTTAATTTTCCAGAGTTTCTGTTACTCGCTTGGTGCCACTGGAGTTCAGTAGCTGTGGGCATGAAGAAGCCGTTCCCTGGGACCCCGCCCTCCCCGCCGTGGGCATTGTTAATTACAGTTTACTCTTCCCGCTCCGCTCCCTTCCACTAAGAATGAGCCTTTTGTTAGCAGTGCTCAGATGATCATCCCACCGGAAATTTGTTTTTAAGAGCCCAGGTCTCTAAAGACAGTGCTTCTCTCTCACTGGGAGTGCTGCATTAGCCTAAGACTAATTATAGGCCACGGAAAAAGATACCAACACCCTAACAGTATATTTTCCTCTTAACAAGAGCAAACTTAATTTCCTCAGGCTAAGCCACAAGAGCAGATTTGTACTTGAAACGTCACATGGAAACAATGGGAGCCTCTGCCCCGTGCTATGTGAGGGAGGTGTCACCTGCCTCTGCCTGTTTCCAGAAAGCCCAGGGTGCAGCCCCCAGTGGTGTCCAGGCATCTCTAAACAGTTTCTTACTCCCAGGAAACAAGGGGAACCCTGGAAAGCCACAGCAGTGACGGATTCCAACGCAGTTTATCTAGGAGTTTGGCATTAATTTAAAAAGTTAGATGTCTCACACCTGTTGCGTGTTTAAATCTCTATAATGTCACGGGAAATATGCTAGTTAACAAAACGTCATAGAAGATGTCAAGGAGCACCCGCCCTGTGACAGTGTGATGCTGGGTGCTCGCGGCAGCGCTGGGAAAACAGATGCACACACACTTTCTCCAGGTGGTGGGTCCAGAGCCATAGGAAATCTCCCGAGGGCGCTGCATGGGGTCGTACAGGGGCTTCCCGGAGGCGGCGGGAGTGGGAAGGGAAGGACAGCTGGAGGGATGAGTGCCTGGCCTGGCTGTGGGGTGGGAGAGAGGATGGGTGGGGTGGGCAGTGGGGCTGCAGGCGTCTGAGATGAGATGCCCTGTTGGGGAGCGAGGCCCCACTCAGTCGGAAAAATGGGAGCCCCTGAAAGTTTAAAAATAAGGAAATCGCATGGCAGCCTCCAACTTTGGCGAGTCCCGTGTGGCAGGACATGGGCTGGCAAGTGCGGGAGGAAGGTCTCCGTGAGTGACCCTCAGGACACAAAGGCAGGAAGCACAGACCCGCTCCGCTCCTCCTTCCATATGAAGCAGAAAGGAGGGGGGGACCCCACTTTTAACAGAGCAGTGATTCTGAAGTCACGGACCAGACAAGGACCTCAGCAGAGCCAAGGGAAGGGGGAGCTCAGCTGTGGCCTAGACAAGCACCCCAGGTGGGAGAGATGGGCCGGGCTGCAACCAGGGGAGGGAACCCAGCAGACAGACTGGGCTGGAGACAGGATTTGGGAACCCGGGCAGTAAATGGTCAGGCATTTCCCAGGGAGAGTTTGCGGTGGGAGAAGAGGTGAATCCCTGTGGTGCAGGGAGCTGGTGTTGAAGAGAAAGGCGGAACTGGGGGACTCCTGCAGAAGATATGGGCCTGGTGAGCAGGAGGGCATCCTGGAATCAAGGGGCAGAGCTGCTGGGAAGAGGGAGGGCCCATGCCGTGAGAGGAGGACGAGGAACAAAGTTCAGGAAGGAAGGACCTGGAGCCGGGCCGGAGCCCTGGAGGGAGGAGAGAGGAGAGGCCGGAGTTGGAGCATCCACCACGGTGACCGCTGTTTCCCCTAGGCACTGCCCAGGGGCTGCCCATTTTCTTCTTCCAGTCCCCACAGGGGGTGTTGTGATTTGACGGGTAAGGAGAGCGAGGCTCCTAGACAGGCCGTTTTCCCAAGGCCGTGCAGTTCCCACAAGTTCGAATGTGACCTGCGTCCCGCAACTCCAAAACCCTGCCGCCATCAGCTCCAGTCGCCCTGCAGGGAGGGGTCCCCGGTGTCCTCTGTGAATTAGAATCGGAGGCTGACTCCTCAGAGTGTGAGAAGCCGGCAGGCCTGGTGGCTGGGGACGTGCTGCCGTGTGTGTGTGCCAGGCTGAGGACCTGCCAGGCTGGACGCCCCTTCCGTGAGTGGTGTCCTCAGAGGCCGCGGTTCTCTGCAGCAGCCCTGGTCAGTCTGCAGCTGGGAAACCTCGGGTCGAGTGGGTCTGGGGGGAGCCCTGGTGGCCAAGTCTGCTGTGTGGCTGCAGCGGAATCCTGAGCCTGGGTGAGGGGGAAGAGCGGAAGTTTCCTCCCCGCATTTCTGGAGGTTGGGGGTGCAAGGTCAAGGTGCTGGCGTCCCCGGGGCCTCCTGGCTGTCGGTGTTCTTGCAGGCTGGAGGGCACTGGAGGCTGCAGGAAGCCTCTTGTGTGACGGCCTTGGTCCCATTCACTGGGAGGAGACCTGGAGCCACGTCACCTTCCAACACTATCACGTTGACAATGCCTGGGTTTTGGAGAGGACCCATTCGAACCGCAGCAGCCAGGTACAAGCATGTGAGGCAGAGAAACGAGGGTGCAGCTTCTGGGGGCTCGAGAGCCTCAGAGGAGCTTCGCACACCTCGGTGCCCAGTTCCCACCCGCCATGGCATCCTCAGGATGGGAAGGGTCCCTGCCGATGAGTCCCCCTTGCTGGCACAGCCTCTCCCTTTCCCTGGAAGCCGACTTGAGTAAGCAGTCGGCTCGCGCTGCCTTCCTCACTACCCCCTTCCTCCTTGGTTGCCTGGCACATCTGCCCCTGACACCTACCTGTAAACCACAGGGCCAGGCACCCTGGGGCCTCTTCCCAGCTGTGCCCCCGACACCTCACAGCGTGTTTGCACCTGAGATGTTTGGTGGCTTTCGACTTCCGTGATGGCCTCACCCCGGGCCCTGTCCTGCAGTGTCTGCAAATCCACCATGACCCCACCCTGCCGTGCAGTATCCCTGCAGCCCTCTGGAGCTGCTCCCCCCAGGTCCTCAGCGACCTCACAAGGGTTGGTGAACATAAGGGGGATTCCAGCCGTAAACCCCCCTGGGGTCGGAATCTCCTGTTAGACACGCTCATAGCTCCCACAACCTTTCCTTGATGTCACTTGTTAAACGGCTTGCGTAATGAGTTACTTAGTAAATGGCGATGTGTCCCGTCTTTGCTGCAGTCTCTGCTCCACATGGGCTGGGCAGCATCTGAGTGGTTCTCCTGCCTCCCAGCGAGGGCAGCACCAGGCTCAGGGTGGACCTTGGGCTCAGCAAGTGCTCCCAGCAGCCCTGCCATGGTGGCCCTCACACCTTCCAGTGACAGAAACAGGCTCTCTTTGGCTTTGCCGACAGCATTCTCTTGTGGTTTTCCTCCCTCCTCCTCCTCCTGCTCCGTAGATGAAGCGCAGGAAGCCGGAATCTCGTCTTGACTCTGACGTGATATTTTTCTAGCCCCGAGCACACTTCCAGCTGCACCGTGTAAGTGAGGGGGGGCAGGCCATGTGGTCTCTGGAAACTTTCTGTGAACCCCCTAACGCAGGGCTTGAAGCTTCTTCCAGGGGTGAGCCTTCATGTGGGGAGTGGTCTCTAAGGCCCCACATTCTATATGTGTGGATTATCTGTATGTGTGGATTATCATAACTATTGTTATTGTTTTCTGGGAATAGAGCCTGGCACTTTCATAAAATTCTCAAGGGATTCTGGCTCCCAAAGAAGCATAAGAACTGCTGTTCTGTGGTTCCCGCGAGCCCAGGATCATGTCTGCTGGTCACCCCGCGGTCCCCGTCTTCCTCTGTGAGTTAGAATTGGAGGCTGATTCCTGTTGGGGCTATGCAGATTCCTCAGAGACCACAGCTTCTGTCTGCTAAGACCTTAAAAAGGAGACCAGATGGGGCACCTTCTAGATTCTGAGCCCTGGGACGGGAGCTGGCATCTTCCATCTCTTCAAGTCCTCACATCTGCCTGGAAGTGGGCACCATCACCCCCTTTTACAGAAACTGAAAGGCCAGGATCAAATGCTTGGTAGAGTCAAAGCTGAGATTTTAATCCATGTCTCCTGACTATTTTAATTGTTTTCCTTGTTCTGCCATAGATGTTAAATTGCTGGCAGATAAAAAAGCGTGGTGATGTGATGCGCATGTTCTTTTTTTTTTTGAGACGGAGTCTCGCTCTGTCACCCAGGCTGGAGTGCAGTGGCCGGATCTCAGCTCACTGCAAGCTCCGCCTCCCGGGTTCACGCCATTCTCCTGCCTCAGCCTCCTGATTAGCTGGACTACAGGCGCCCGCCACCGCGCCTGGCTAGTTTTTTGTACTTTTTTTTAGTAGAGACGGGGTTTCACCGTGTTAGCCAGGATGGTCTCGATCTCCTGACCTCGTGATCCGCCTGTCTTGGCCTCCCAAAGTGCTGGGATTACAGGCTTGAGCCACCGCGCCAGGCCGGGCACGTTCTTATAAAAGCTTTATTACTAAATTTTTAGTTTAAAAGCGTATTTATTGACTGAAACTCTTCAGCTTGATTTCTAAACGGATCAAGTTCTTGCTATTGCTTAAGGGCACCAGCTTTTCTTTAATGTACAGGCCAGATAACAGTCCGTGAAGTTGAGCAATCTGTGCTTGTGAATTTGGCTTTTAGAGCTTTGTTTTCTACCTAGGTAGGATGTGCTGTTAGGTAGAATTTCGAGTCAATAGTACATCGTGCCCAGAAGACCCAGAGGGCTTTAGATCACTTGAGGTTGTGGCAGGTACGGTTGCTGGTGCCAACATAAATAGCCCGTGTGTTTACCCAGCGCAAAGACGTGAAGCTGGCCGTGACTTCCTGAGAGCCATCCCAAACGAAAGGCAGGAAGAGGGCAAGAGATCAACCTGCAGTATCGTGACGGATGTTTTCACGTTGTTAAAAAAGTATTCGACTGTCTATTGTATTACAATACAAAGAACAATACGCACAAAACTGTTTTTTTCCCCAGAAAACTCCCAGACTGAGGAGAAAGTTGTCTCCTTCCCCAGATGAACTCTGCATAAGGTGGCTGAGTGCAGCGGCCCCGTCTCCTCCCAGGAACACGTGAACACGTTCCCCTGCCCTGGGCCAGCTGGCAACCAAACACGTAGTAACTCCAGATTCAGAATTCGACATTCAGAACTAAGAGGACTTTAGACAAGCGTAGAGCGATGCTGGGAGCTCTCCCACCAGGTTCGGTGCCACATGGCGGTGGCGTGGGGAGGAAAAGCTGCTGTGAGAAAGGCGCAGGGGAGGAGCAGGAAAGGCAAGGGTCTGAGCGGCATGGGGTTGCAGCCAGCGGCTCCGTGGGCTTAGACCCAGGCTGGACCAGGGAATGGGCCGCGTGGTCTCCAGGTATGCTTGGCCGTGAATGCCCAGGTGAGCTTAAGGGCTGGTGAGATGTTGCCAGGAGACCAGAGACACCAGACCCCGGCAAGTCCATGCCACTCCTCTGCCTTTCGGAAGCCCCTTCCCATGCATCAGATGGAACTGAACACGGTGAGCATCCACCTGAGGACCCCGTGCTGCCCGAGCAGGTGAAGATGATTTGGCTGCAGTGAGCTGAGTGAGTGGACCAAACATTCAGTGCCCACGTATTTCAGCCGCTCCACGGTGTGAGGTTCAGCACTGCTACCGCTGCGAGACTACAAAGCAGAGAACCGGCCCCGTGGGGTCCACGGTCTCTTACTCTTTCTGTGATTGAGGGGACTCGCCGATCTTACAAACGGCCTTCAGGAAGAGCAGCCCTCGGGAAGCAGGAGAGAGATGGGGTTGATGCCCTTGTCTCATGTCCTGTGAATTTCCTGCAGAAGGGAAGCTGGCTGGAGGCGCCCGGCTTGCCGTGTGTTGGCCCCTTCACTCGTTACAAGTGGCAGCGTGTGCTTTCCGGATAATCCCCCCGCAACCCTGTGAGAAAGGGGCCATTGTCATCTTGCCCACTTTTCAGATGGGGAAACAGAGGGACACGTGGCCAGGGAGGAGCCCACTTGGGGCACCTGCCACCCTTCCCACAGAATGGCAGGTGCGCTCCGTGGTGGCGGCTCATGTGGTGTGCATGTCCTGACCGTCACCTCTGGCGTCTCCCCTCACTTCTTTGGAAGACTCTCCTACTGGGACTCTAAGGGCCGAGGGGTCTGCGAGGGACCCCCTGTGCAGGTGGTCCTCATGGGATGCCCTCAGCCCTGCCCAGTGGCCTCCGTCAGTCCTGTGCCCAGGTCCCTTGGTGCTGTCTGCCAGTGACCGTCACAGCTGGTCCTGCAAAGCACTAAGCCTTCAGCTCCTGCCTTCAAGAGCTGCCTGCAGAGGATGCGCCGAAAAGAGGTAGAGAAGCTGACCGTGCTCCCTTCTCCCTCACCCCCCAGGGCTCGCCTCACCCCAGGCATCCTTTGGGAGTTTAGGACGCTCCCACTGTCCACACTGCCCATGGACACACAGGCCTCGGTGCTGCTCTGCAGTCCCCGTTGGACACCTGGGGAGGGGATCCCTTAAGAACATATTTTCCTGAACTAAAAGGCTGAGGATTGATGGTGTCACCATCTCAGAGGAGGGCTCGCTCCCAGCACAGGTGTCTCAGGGATCCTATGTGAAAGGCAGGCAGGGCATTTGCTGAGCCTGGTGGCTTCTCTTTGGCATCGATAAAGTGCAGATGGCTGTGCCGAGAGTGGAGGCCCCGCCCCGAGACATTATGGGATGGAGGCCCTGGCCGGAGCCCGGCGATGCAGCTCATCCACCTGCCCTCCTTAGCCACCGCACCAGGGGATGGACCAGGGCAGGGGCTCAGGCCTTTTGGGGCTGGAGAAGCCAGGACTCAGCTGCTGGGTCTCCGTGCCAGAGAGAATGGAAGAGGGCAGGCCCCCTTGTGCAGTCAGAACTGGCATTGAATTAAGGTAATCCTCATTAAACTCAGGCAAGTTAAAACCCACGCTGAGCACTGCACCTTCCTGATGGTGTTAAGCTTCTCAGTGTCCACGGAGAGGAAGCCTAGAAGTTGGGCTACACAGGCTGCGGGATGGTGCATAAGACAAGATGGTGGCTCCTCAAAAATTTCAATGTAGAATGACAGTTTGACTCAGCAATTACACTACTGCGCGTAGACCCAAAAGAAGTGAAAGCAGAGACTCGAAGGATATCTGTCCACCCATGTTCACCGCAGCCCCGTGTCCAACAGCCAAAGGTGGAAGCAGCCACGTGTTCCTGGGTGGGTGGATGGGTGGGTGAGCGGGGGGTGGATGGATTAGCACGTTGTGGTTCACACATATGATGGGGTGTTAAGCAGCCTGAGAAAGGAAGGAAATCAAAGTATTTTACCCCAAAATATATTTCTTTGACAGATTTTATTATTACTATCTATCTATCTATCTCTATCTATCTATCTATTTATTTATTGTTTAAGATGGAGTCTCACTGTGTCGCCCAGGCTGGAGTGCAGTGGTGCAATCTTGGCTCACTGCAACCTCCACCTCCTGGGCTCAAGCAATTCTCCCACCTCAGCCTCCCAAGCGGTTGTGACCACAGATGTGTGCCACCACAGCCGGCTAAGTTTTTGTATTTTTGGTAGAGACAGGGTTTCACTATGTTGCCCAGGCTGTTCTTGAACTCCTGAGCTCAAGTGATCCTCCCCCGTTGGCCTCCCAAAGTGCTGGTGTTACAGGCGTGAGCCACTGTGCCCAGCCTCTTTGACATATTTTAAAATGTCCCTGCAAAGCTGCCTCTTCTGGGGAACGTCTGCATTCTCTAGAGAACCCCCTTCCCTTTCCAAGTCTTTTTCCTGATCCAGGAGAGAATCGTTTAAGAGTCTGGCACCTTTTCAGTCTGATAGGAAACATTAACCATCTGTTCTCTCTAAAACTGCTACTTGGAGGCTGCATCTGCATGATAAGAACCTTGGTCTCCACAACCCCTTATCCTGACCCAGACCCTGCCTTCTATTGGTTCTAGGCCTTTGGATAAACTGTTTCAGCCAATTGTCAATCAGACAATCTTTGAATCCCCCTATGGCCCAAAAGCCCTCCCTGCCCTTTGAGCTGTCCCACCTTTCTGGATTGAACCAATGTACACCTCACATGTGCTGATTGATATCTTCTGTCTCCCTAAAATGCACAAAAACCGAGCTTTGCCCCGACCACCTTGGGAACATGTTCTCAGGACCTCCTGGGCTGTGTCAGGAGCTCTGGTCACTCACATTTGGCTCGGAATAAATCTCCAAATATTGTACAGAGTTTGGCTGTTTTCATTGACACTCTTAAGGCAGGGCTGTGGCACCTGAGCTGCTGTGAGCTCTGAATCTGAGGGACAGCCCTGGACAGAAGCAGGCAGGGGAGGGATGTCTCCTAAGGCAGACAGTGGGAGGGGTGCGGCTGGCACAGTGCCAGGCCAGGCCCATACAAGGCTGTCCAAGTTATTTCCAACAAACTCCTGGAAAAATGCAAAACATTGCAGGTTACCCTTGAGGCCAGGGCAAAGGCCCTTTGACCTTCTTGGGCAATCCTGCTGCGAGTATGATGACATCAGAAATGAACCATTGGTGCACAACTCATAAGGCACAGTTGTAACCTATCAAAAACAAAAAGTATCTGAGACAGGTCTCAATCAATGTAGAGGTTTATTTTGCCGAGACTGAAGACGTGCCTGGGAAAAAGGAACACAAAACCGCAGGAACATCTGAGATCTCTGCTTTGTCCAAAGAGGGTTTGGGGACTTCGATATTTAATGCGGAAAGAGTAGGCAATAGAGGAAAGAGGGAAAAAAAGTTTAGGGGGATAGGAAAAAGAGGCCATGGCTGTATTCTTTCGAGGCCTTGATCAGCATTCACTGAATCCACATTTTATATATGAAAGGAGGCAGCAGAGGAATAGTCAATTACACATTGTCTCACCCTGTGGATCTGCACTAATAGGCATTTGTCTCAGGTGGGCAGAGGGATGGCTCCTGGTCCGTCTTTCTCCTGTACCTGTGAAGATAGGCTGGCAATTTACATTGTCGGGGTGAAATTCAAC
The DNA here is from genome assembly GCF_008728515.1 of Papio anubis. Classification (NCBI taxonomy): domain Eukaryota; kingdom Metazoa; phylum Chordata; class Mammalia; order Primates; family Cercopithecidae; genus Papio; species Papio anubis. The sequence goes on from NC_044981.1 coordinate 164,802,534, forward strand.
AGAACTGTTTTAGGGTAAAGATCTTGGGGCCCACAAGGAATTTCCTTGGGAACAAATTGTGAAGGAGGCCCCCCAGGGAGAGACGTAGCATTTTATCTTTGAAGGTACAAAAATGACAGGCAGTTTTGTGTGGCTCAGTTCCAAACTTGGCTTCTCCCTTTGTCTTAGTGAGTTTGGAGTCCCGAGATTTTATTTTCTTTATGCACTACAATTTCTACGTTTGCTGAAAAGCACAACACAACATTTTTCAAATGTACACACTGCTCTGTGCATTTCCGGGATAAGCAGCGTTTGAAATTCCAAAGCCAGAGAGCAAGGTGCTCCTGGGGTACTGGCAGAGTCAGCCCTCTAAGTCCTGAGGGTTCAACCAACAGAACACCTCAAATGCCTGGTTAGAAAATCCATGCCTGGTACGATGCACTCAACATCAGTTTCCTCCCTCTGGCTCTGTTTTTCTCGGTCACTTTGGTGTAACTTAGAGGTACTCCTTTTTGAGTCACCCCATTTTAAATAGAGGTTGCAAAGTGAATATTCGGAAGCATATAAAGAAGCAAAGTTTCTGTAATGGAGAAAAGAATGAAAGGAGTCAGCGGAAATGCTTTTTCCTCAGTTCCTAAGCTGATTCCAGAAGCATCTGTGGAGCCCCTCTGGGTGAACTTGGAAGGGGGAGTGGGCGGCTGCCATTGACTCACATGCATGTATGTCTGTGAGGTTAAAGGTCAAAAGCCCCTGCTGGCTGTGGAGTCTTGCATGCATTTTTCTTTACTGTTGTCCTCGTCTGGCCTCGGCCTGTTTTTATGACGGCCACAGGAGGACCTCAGCACTCAGGCTGGGCTTCAGAGCTCAGAGCCAGGTAACCACCTGCTGCCTCGCCCGTCTGGTGGCGGGATGCCCTCCTCTCAGAGATGCACATGGACCTGCTGGTATCCAAACTTCTTCTCCACAGGCCTGTGGGGAGGCCCCAAACCCAAGACCTCCACCCAACTCAGGTCAATTGGTTAAGCTAGGAACGGAAGAGAACTGGAATAATCAGGCACCGTTTTCCTTCCATAGCTGACAACTGAATACTGATTTAGTTACCAGGAAGAAAGAGCGGAATGTGGGTGGCAGACCTGGGTGGCCTCCCTGGAATTCCATGTCCCAAGTGGTCTTTAAATTGCAACGTGAATGCAGTTGTGGTACCTCAGTCAAGATTCCTGCCTTTTTGTGAATGTACCTTCCTGCACAGCAGTGGACGTGTGGCCTCTTGGTGCCTGGCCTCCACGAATCCAACTCCTGGCAGCCCCTGACTTCTTTTGAGGGACTCCTCCTGCTCCCACTCTCGGGTCATGCAGCTTCAGTAGAATGGATTTGGGTTCCATCTCCAGGGGAGGAAGGGGTCGAGCCTGGAACCCTCTGAAGAAAGGGTTTGGTTCAACCATGAATGTTTTGCTCAAGTCAGACTAATCAGAATCAGGATTTAATTCTGGGGCTTTGGTGTGAACTGAGTGAAGCAGCAGGCTGTGGTCCTGCCATTTTTCAGAGACAAGAGAGGGGTGGTCTCAGAAGGGAGCTAACACAGACAGGGATAATCTAACGGAAGGCAAGGAGAGACCAGAGCATATCTGAGTACTTGAGGTCTGTCCTGGCTGGCTCAGGCCTCCACAACAAAGTACCACGAACTGGGCAGCTTATACAGTGGAAACTTCCTGTCTCTGTCCTGGAGACTGGAAGTACACGATGTTAGAAGTACAGATGTTACAAGATGCTAGAAGTACAGGTGTAACCTGGACCCTGTGGCTCAGGTTGGAGCCTCCTTAAGGGATTTCCTATTTCCCTTGGGATTTATTGATCCAATGGTGATCAAGAGTGTATGGTTTAATTTCCACACATTTTGAATTCAAGTAGTGTGATATTTTTCCAGCTTTGTGGTTTTTGCTCAAGATTGCGTTGGTTATTTGGGGTCTTTTGTGTTTCCATAAGAAATTAAGGGTTGTTTTTTTTTTAATACTGTGAAAAATGTTATTGGAATTTTGTTAGGGATTGCATTGAATCTTTAATCGCTTTGGGGAGTGGAGTGTGGACATTTTAACAATATTAATTCTTCCAATTCATGAACATGGAATATCTTTTTATCTTTTTATAAAAACTTCTCCAGTTTTTCTCACCAGTGTTTTATAGTTTTCAGTGTACAGATATTTCACCTCCTTAAACTTATTCCTGAGTATTTCTCTAGCTATTGTAAATTGAATTGTTTTCTTAATTTCTTTTTAAAATATATTATTGTTAGTATACAACAATGCTACTGATTTTAGTGTGTTGATTTTTTATCCTGCAACTTTACTGAAGCTGTTTATTACTTCTAGCAGTTTTTTAAAGCTATAGTAATTGAAACAGCAGGCAGTGGCACAAAAACACATATAGACCAATGGAACAAAATAGCCCAGAAATAAATCTGTGCTTTTACAGTCCATTGACTTTCAACAAAGAACGCACAATGGGGAAAGGACAGTCTCTTCAATAAAAGGTGTTGGGAAAACTGGATATCCACATACAGAAGAACGAAATTAGACCCTTACTCACACCAGATATAAAAATCAACTAAAAATGGATTAAAGACTTAAACATAAGAACTGAAACTGTAAAGCTCCTATAAGAAAACACAAGCAGAAAGTTCCACGACATTGGCCTGGGTGATGAATTTTTTAAATATGAATCCTAAAAGCACTGGCAACAAAAGCAAAAATAGATAAATGGGATTACATCAAACTAAAAAGCTTCTGCACAGCAAAGAAGATAATCAACAGAGTGAAGAGACAACCTGTGGACCAGGAGAAAATATTCGCAAACTATACATCCAATAATGGGTTAATATCAAAAATATATGAGGGAGTCAAACAACTCAATAGCAAGAAGACAAATAATCTGATTAGAAAATGAACAAGAAACCCGAATGGATATTTCTCAAAAGAAGACAAACATTTCTCAAAAGGACATTTGGATGGCCAAAAGGTATATGAAAAAATGCTCGACATCACTAGTCATCAAGAAAATGCACAACGAAGTATCACCTCACTTTTGTTAGGATAGGTATTATCAAAAAGATTATATGTTGGCAAAGATGAAGAGAAAAGGGAAGCCTTGTACACTGTTGGTGGGAACGTAGATTAGTACAGCTATTGTGGAAAACAGCATGAAGTTTCCTCAAAACATTAATAGAACAACCACATGATTTGGCAATTCCACTTCTAAGTATATATCCAAAGGAAATTAAATCAGTATGTTAAAGACATATCTGCACTCCATGTTCATTACAGCGTTATTTTCAGTAACCAAGATTCTAAAATCAATCTAAGTGTCTACCAACAGATAAATGGATAAAGAAAATGTTACTATATAAACGCAATAGAATACTACACAGCCTTTAAGAAGAAAGAAATTCTGTCATTTGTGACAATATGGATGGAATTGGAGAACATCATACTACGTGAAATAAGCCAGGCACAAAAAGACAAAAACGGCATGATCTCATTTATATGTGTGACATTTATAAAAGGTAAATGCATAGAAGAGAGTAGAATGGTGGTTCTTAGAGGATACAGGGGGATTGGGAAGATATTGGTCAAAGGATGCAAAATTTCAGTCATACAGGAGGAAGAATTTCAAGCTATTTATTGTATAATATGGTGATATCAGTTGCTTCTCAGTATATGTAGAGGACTGCTTCCAGGACCCTCCTTGTATACCACAGTCCACACATACTCAAGTCTGGCAGTCAGCCCTGTAAAACCTACATACCCAAAATGTTGGCCCTTTATATCTGCAGGTTTTGCATCCTGCAAATACCGTCTTTTCTGTCCTCACTTGGTTGCAAATGTGGAACCCACAGATATGGAGAGTCAACTGTATTTATTGAAAAAAATCCACATTTAAGTGGATCCATGCAGCTCAAACCCATGTTGTCCCAGGGTTAACTGTATAGTAATAGCAATGCATCATATATTTGAAAATTGCTAAGAGAGCAGACAATACGTGTTATCTCTGCAAGTAAATGATAAGTATGTGAGTTAATGCATATGTTAATTAGCTCAATTTAGCCATTTTACAATGTATACATATATGAAAAAATCATGTGATAAAGCATAAATATATACTTTTAAAAATCTGTCAATTAAGAAGTTTTTCAAATACTTATAAATGTTTCAGCTTTACTTCTCTTATTGATTTCTGGATTCATTTCATAGTGGTCAGAGATGATGCTTCATATTGTTTCAGTCCTTTCAAATGTATTAAGACTTGTTTTGTGACCTAACATATAGTTTATCCTGGAGAATGTTCCGTGTGCACCTGAGAAAAATGTGTTTTCTGCTGTTGTTGTGTGGCATGTTCTTTATGTGTCTGTTAGGTCTAGTTGGTTTATAGTACACTTTAAGTCCTCTATCTTTTTACTGATCTCTGACTAGGTGTTCTACACATTATTAAAAATGGAGTAGTCAGGTCTCCAGCTCATATTGTAGAACTCTCTTTCTCCCTTCAATTTTGTCAATGCTTGCTTCATATATTTTGGGGCTCTTGTTTGGTGCATATATTTTTTATCATTGTTACATTTTCTTGATGAATTGACTATTTTATCAATACATAAATATTCTTCTTTATCTCTTCTAATGGTTTTTGGCTTAAAACCTATTTTGTCTGTTAGTAACACAGGCTCACCAGCCTATTTTGGTCATTATTTTGATGAGCTATCTTTTTCTATTTTTCACTTGCAACACATTAGTGTTATTAGAGCTAAAGTGAGCCTCTTGAAGACAGCATATATTTGAATCATTTTTAAAATCCACTTGCCAATCACTGGTTTTTTACTAGTCAGTTTAATTCATTTACGTTTAAAATTTTTACTGAAAAGAACTTCTGCCATTTTGCTATTTGTTTTCTGTGTATGTTACAGATTTTCATTTTGTTCCCTTAATTACCGCCTTCTTTTGTGACATTATTTTGGTAGTAAACCATTTGATTCCCTTTTCATTTCCTATAGACATTATTTGGATATTTTCTTTGGTGTTATTATTGGGATTAAATTTAGTATTCTAAATTTATAACACTAATTTGAATTGATATTAACTTAAGAAGGATACAACAACTCTGCCCCATGCAGCTCCATTCCCTATTTGTGTTATTGTCACAAACTACATATTTATATATGTGAGCCTCCAAAGATTTATAGTGATTTTTAAATGAGTTAGTCTTTTAAACAATGTAGGAATAAACAGTGTAGTTTTGGGCTCTGATTTTTCCAAATATTCTTTCTCCCCTTTCTCTTTCTCTTCTAGGATTCCCATAAAACATCATGTTGTACACCATAAATATATACTTTAAAAATGTATTAATTAAAACATTGTCCAAATATTTTTAAATTTTCCAATTTTACTTCTGTTACTGATTTCTAGCTTCAATTCATAGTGGTCAGAGATGATGTACATTGGCCTACGTGGTGGTGTCCTACAGGACCCAGAGGCCCTGATTATTCTTCTTCATGGTTTTTTTTCCTGTTTTTTAGACAATAGTTTCAATTATCCTATCTTGAAGTTCACTGGTTATGTCTTCTGGTTGCTAGAATCTGCTATTGAGGCCCTCTGGTGAATTTTTAATTTCAGTCATTGTACTTTTCAGCTCCAGATTTCATGCTTGCAGCTTCTCCAGCCTCAGTTCCTATTTACGTGAAACAAAGAACATCCGTGTTGATCCTTCCAGTAGCCCCTGGCCAGGTTAGAACACACAGATGCAGTGATTTGTGAAGAAGGCCTGCGTGCTCCCTCCACCGTGAGGGCTGGGTTCCCACCCTGGGAACACAGACAGCGTCTTCTTCAAGAGGGTGGGGCAGGGAGAGTAAAGCAGCCAAAGAGCTTTCTTCTTGTTTTCAAGTTGCTGTTTCTTGTCAACATTTGCTTGGCTGCTGTAGGCCTCTGTTGTTTTTTGATGTTTCTGGGAGGGGAAGGGGGACAGTTTGGAGCCACCTCTTCCTGTGTTTTGCTGATGCTACTTTAACTGGGGCCCAAACTACAAATCTCAGAGCTTGGTTCCTCTCTTCAGAGTTTTATTTCGTGACTGTCACGGATCAATCTATATCTTTCTGTTATAATCAATTGATTGAAATTAGAGACCCATGCAAAAGATAAGAATGTTTTCAAGATCTAAATAATGCTTCTTAGCAGCTTAATTTCATTTTTCTGCCTTATTAATCTAATTGGTCCATGTGCACAGATGCATATAATGTTAAGTCTAGGCTTCAAAGCATAACAATCTTATCAGCAATGAATTCTTCTTGGTGTTTGTCAAAAACTTGCAGAGAACGTTACATCCGGTTCAGTATTTTATTTTATTGGTGAGAAAACTGAGACCCTGCAAGAGGATGAACTGCTTGTGCAAAGCAGGGACAGCACAGGGGTGAGAATCTGGTCTTCCTGCTGCTGAGCCGGCCAAATTCTTCCACGATAAAGGTGTTCAGAGAAGGAGCATGCATACTTATCCTGACTCGACCTGGTTATGAACTATCTGCGTGGAAAACTAGTACCACTGGACGCAGATATAGCTTCAAAAAAATAAGTGGTTTCTAAAAAGTGCTTTTCTTCCAGAGTTCCCTCTCTCAGTAAATAGCCCTTCCACTGGGCTCCCACTGAAGACACTGGCATCATCCCCGATGATCTCTTACTACCACATCAATCCCAGCCAACACTTCACAGCTAACTCGACCTCCACATGATGCCTTCAGAGTACCCACTCCTGTCCTCTTCACTGGCACCACCCTGGGTCTTGCTCCCACACTCTGCATGTACCTGCTCACCAGTCTCCCACCCCTGCTTTCCCTCTCTGTGGGGGTCAGCCTCCAGGACAGCTCTTAGTACCGCTGCCTTCTGGTATTCCTTCACGTGCAGCCTGCCCTGCACAGGACTGGAGCTTGTGTGTGATGAATGGAGCTTGGCAGAGGTGACAGATGACTCCCAAGACCAGGTCACAGGGCACGGAAGCTCCTGACTTGGTCTCTGGGATTGCTGTACCTGAGGGAAGTCAGCTGCCATGTTGTGAGGATGCTGAAGCAGTCCCGTGGAGAGCCTCTTGTGGGGAGAAACAGGGCTCTCCCACCAAGATCCTGGACCAGCCCACCAGCCATGTGGGTGGATCACCTTGGAAGGGCATCTTGCAGCCTCAGCTGAGCCTTAAGATGAGAATGATGTCTTTCCTGCAACCACATGAGAGACCCTGAGCCATCACAGTCTGGCTAAGCTGCTCCTGGGTTCTTGGTCCACAGAAGCTGTGCAAGGTGAAGATGGACCTCAGTCAGCTGGGGGTTGCTCTAACAAAATACCAGGCTGGGGACCTAAACCACAGCACTTGTTTCTCACAGTTCTAGAGGCTGAGAGGTCCAACATCAAGTTGCCAGCAGATTTGTGTGTGGTGAGGGCTCTCTTTCTTGTTTGGAGACAGCCCCCTTCTTGCTGTGTCCTCACGGGGTGAAGAGAGAGTGCTGATCTCTTCCTCTTCTGGAAAGGCCCTGATCCCATCACGAGGCTCCACACTCATGGCCTCATCCAAACCCAATTCCCTCCCAAAGGCCCCTCCTTTGAATACCCCTGTATGGCAGATTAGGGCTTCAACATGATTGTGAGGTTGGAGGGAAACACAAACATTCGGTCCATAGCAGGTTTTTACTGTTGTGTTAAGCCCTGCACTTGGGGGTTATTTGTTACACAGCAGTGGATAACTGATACACTCCCGATAGCCTATTCTCAACACAACAGCCAAGCGGCCTTTAACATTTTAAATCTAGTTATGTTCATCTATGTAAAGCTTTCCAATGGCTTCTTATCACTCCAAATAAGTTCTTAGCCCTCACCATGTCCCAGAAAGCTGAGCATGACCTGGTGTCTGCCTGCCTGTCTGTGCTTGCTTCCTCACCCTGGCCCCTCCTGCCCTCTGTGCACACTGATTTTCTCACTGCTGCTCCAGCATGCCAACGTGCAGCCTCCTGTCCTGGACATTCTTCCTCAGACTCACTCATTCCCCTCAAGTCTCACTTAAATGTCACCTCCCCGGGAAGCTTCCCTCAGCACCCACTACGGCAGCACCCTGGTCTGCTGCTGCCTGTCCCCTTGCTGTGCTGCATCTTACCTCATAGCACCAGCACAGCAGGTGTGCATGCATGTGTGCACATGTGAGTGTGCATGGGCACATGTGTAGCTGCATGTCACACAAATGTGTGTACATGTGTGTGCACATGTGAGCGTGCATGGCACATATGTATGTATTTGTCATGTGTGCACACATGCACATGTGTGCACGTGTGAGTGTGCACGGGCACATGCATAGGTGTGTGTCACATGAATGCATGTACATGTGTGCACATGCGAGTGTGCATGGCACACATGTATGCATGTGTCGTGTGTGTACACATGTGCATGGGCACATGTGTAGGTATGTGTTGCATGTGTGAGTACATATGTGCATGCACATGTGAGTGTGCATGGCAAACGTGTATGTCACATGCGAGTATGTGGGTTCATGTGCATGTATCTGTGTGCATGTGAGTGCATGCACACACATGCACAGGTGTATGCACATAAACACAAGTGTGTGGACACACATGCATGTGCATATATACACATGTGCATGTCTGTGCACGTGAATGTTCTCTCTCCCTATTAGAATGCAGGGATGCTCTCGTCTCCTGTCATGTCTGCAGCAGCTGGCACAATGCCCAGAACATGCTGTGCTCTCAGTGGATAGTTGACAAACATACCTGTGAGTTAAACAAAACGTGTGTTACTCAGATTCTACAGGACGGGCACTAGGAGCAGTGAAAAGATGAATGGGATTCAGCCCTCCTGAAGCTCACAGTCTAGTAAGAAAGTAACTACCAGATCCTAACAGTCCTGTGTAGTGAATGCCATGCTAGCAAAATCCAGAGCGCCGGGAGCAGTCGCACGGGCTCACGGAGTCCTGCCTTCTGCAGTAGGCGGGGTTTTCACACCTGCTTTGCCAGGAATGGCAGGACAGTCAAGGCTTCATTGAAAATGTAATTTTCTTTTATAGTAATTCCTATAAAGAATTGTTACTTTATAATAATGATAATTATTTTAGAGTTATCTGGAATATTAAAAACAGTGCAGAAGTCTGACCTTAACAGATTGGACCATGTCTACACTTGCACCTGGGATATGTGGGCTGGGCTATTCATTACACAGCTATTAAAAGTCACGATTTAATAACTTTTTCAGGATACCTTAGCTGTACACCTTACTCTAGGAATGCTATCAATGTATGAGAATTTATGTGTGTGTGGCCATGAGCACCCCTGGGTGTGCCTGATGACACACATGCATGCACTCAACTTACATCAAAATGTTACCATTTTATGATTCTGAGTAATGAGATTGTAGGTAATTTTTCTCATAGCATTTAATATATTACAACTTTTTTGCCAATATTCACTATCTTTATTAGGAAATAAAATCAATAAAATATTTATAGAAACAAGCATCATAAATATGGGGTTTTGCTGCTTTTCTTTTCAGGGTGGATAAAGTGTCCAGTTGTCATATCCCTGTGCTAATGGATATTATATTTAACAACAACAACAACAAATACAGCCCTGCCAGATGCCACTCAGCGCCATGCCGAGGTCCAGGGCACGCTGGTGACTTGAAAGAAATCAGCCTCACGGCCCAAAGCGTTCTGCATCTTCTCCCCCTTCCTTACATTTCTGTGTGGCTGGAGCAATGTTTTCTTGTGAGTTTGCCCAGGATAGGTCCGATTCTGTAGCTCATCTCCAGGTCAAACTGTTTTTCTGTTCCTGTGAAATGTAGCTGACATCAGTCTCAAGTGGGTTGCTGCCTTTTCCTTCCTAGATCAAACCCTACCCGGGGCCTGAGGTTCTGGCCTGGCCTCTGTGCCCCTGGCTGGATGGTAGGCCGGGGGTCTCTGATGGGGTGATGGTGACTGCTTTCCATGCTCCTGCAGCTGACGATCAAGCTCCTGGTAGGATGATTATTGATTAGCACCCCACCAATCAGAAGCTGTTTCCTGGCCGGGCGCGGTGGCTCAAGCCTTTGTAATCCCAGCACTTTGGGAGGCTGCACGGCTGATCACGGGTCAGGAGATCGAGACCATCCTGGCCAGCCACGTGAAACCCCGCCTCTACTAAAAATACAAAACTAGCCAGCGAGGTGGCGGGCACTGTGGTCCCAGCGCTACTGCAGGCTGAGGCAGGAGGTCGGCGAACCCGGGAGGCTGAGCTTGCAGTGAGCCCAGATCCGCCACTGCACTCCAGCCTGGCGATGAGGGACTCCGCCTCCAAAAAAAAAAAAGAAGCTGTTTCCTGGTCCTTACGTGTGTTTTCATTAGGCATGCATGCACCATTTCTTCCTTTCCTGTATTATTTAAAAAAGAGCCTACAAAGAATAAAGAAAAGTAGCCCCGTTTAATAATATTAGACACACACACACACACACACGACACACGCCATTAACCCCCACGATACAGACACGCGACACACACGACACGATATATCATTATCATCGCCATTAATATTACGCAATAATACCACGCATACCACACACGCACACACACGCACACACACACGTACGCACACACACGCGCACACACACGCACACACACGCACACACACACGCACACACGCACACGCACACCCCCCCACGCATACACACACACACACGGACCCCTCCCACATGCACATGTGTGCACGCACATACACATGCACACACAGGAGCCAACATACTGTAACTTTTCTGTGTTTTAGAAAACTCCTTTGTTTAGGTTGTGGGTAGAAGGACTTGGGAGCCTTGATAACCTCTGACAACTATGTCCCCAGACGGCTGCAGTATGGTGGCCCCCTGCTGCAAATAAATGGACTTTCTCCTTTTATTCATGATCCATACCTCGAATAAAGACAGCAGCAGATAGTACAGCTCCTTGAAAGATTTCTTTGCAACATGGATTAGGCCTCGAGAATTGTTTAATCTAAGCATGACTGTGAAATGTTGACAGAAAGATATGTAAAACACAGGTCCAAACACAGAATGATTCAGAAACAAGGACAGGTACAGACAAATCACCCTTCTTGACCATAGAGATACAAACTATTGGATTCTGAACAACCATTAAGAGTGTTTGCCTTTATTTTCTTTGATTTTGGTGAAGACGAAAAACATTGAGACATATGAATTTATTGTTTTTAAACATGGTTTATCACTTCCTCAAATATGCCTACTTCCCTCCAATAGCAAGCCAGAACAGTACATTTCCTAGTATCTACTTTCACACGCAGACCACATCCATACCCGTGCGAGCACACACTCATGCACACACATGGGTGTGGTGTGGTCCAGGAACCGGGTTCCAAGTCAGGTGCGCCTTGTTGAAATCTCAGTTCCACTTCGCACCTGCTGTGTGACCTTGGGGAACTTGCAATAACCTTTCTGAGTCTCCAGTTCCTTATGTGCGAAATGGGGTAAAAATAATGTTTTGAAGTAGAGTTGCTCTGCATGTTCGCGGGTTGAAATCCCTGGCGGTAAGTGTGAGTTCCTCCTCATGGTACCGAGCTCAGACCCCGCCGAGGACTGGCAGCTCTGGAACCAGCATAGAGCTGCACCTTCTAGGTGCTTGTGAGGTGAGAAAAGCATTTGGAGAGAATTTATCAGTGTTTCCTTCTGCTTTAAGCCAGTTCAGCCCGTTTCTAATCCCCGAAGCTCTTTGATTGTGTCTTCAGTGTAAATACTGAAGATACTTTGGTAGTAACAGCAAAAGAAATCATTGGAGGTGGAAGAACGTGTCAGGAGAGGAAAAATGGATAGTCTCTCCCAACCTGATCTCTGCATTTAAGTGATTTGGATCCGAAGAGCAAACAGTTTCTAGCAGATGTTAACACCGGTTAAATAATTAATTCCACAAGCTCAATCATGGTGTTGGCAAGTCAGTGACCTAAGGCCTCCGTGTCTGAGCCTGAGCATCGAGTGACTCAAACGTCGATTCAGGCATGAAGTCAGGCTGGGCAGGGACGGGGTGGGGCTGCCTTAGGGTTTCCAGGTTGTCTGTTGCTGAAAGCCAAGTGCAACCAGCAGGTCACACCCCATCCCCACCCTGGCTGCCCTTCCAGATGCCTGGGATGGTGGCGTGGCTTTAAGAGCTCTTGGGAAGGCCAAGGTCAGTTCCTAGCTGGAGATGGCTGTGGCCAGTGTCTTGGCAGCATCCAGGCACTGAAAGGATGATGAAGTTTCTCTCCTGCTTGGAGAGCAGGGGGGATGATTACCAGGAGTGGAGAAACTCGCCTTCTTTTGGAAAAACACAATGAAGGGATTCAATTTCCAGAGCAATTAATCTAGTGCCTCTGGGGGTTTTACCTGTAACTCAGGAGCTGCCTTCTGTGACCCCATCGAGGCCTGGGAGGATCACCCTTCCCCAGTGCTACTCGGAAGAAAGCGTTTGATCCGAGGATCACAACACAGGCACCTCATGAGTTATGCATGAAAATCATCAAAGCACAGAAAGCCTGGCTGGCAAAGACCAACCTGATGGCACAGGAAAGACAGAGGCTCCGGTCAAAGGAGGCCACGTCCTCGGAGGACCTCAGGAGCTGGGTCAGGATGACAAGGGTTTACATTTAGAATGAGTTGGGATAATGTCCAGTGACTCGTTTTGGTTCTTTGAGTTAAAAAAACACAGGCAGCGTTTCTGTAACAAGTCTTTCAATTCCGCATGGTTGCCAGGGCCCTCTGCGGCATCCTGCTAAGCAGGCGTGGCGGATGACGGGTGAGCCAGGGCCGCTGGCCACAGCTCTTTCATTTTCCTGCAGAGCTCATCAGGAAAGGCTGCTCTGACATGGAACCAGTAAGCCCTTTCCTCTACCTGTCGGGCGATTTGCACGGGATCTGAACCAACGTAAGTCCTGTGCTCACTCGTGAACAGGAGGGTTAGAACTCTCCCCGCTCAGGGACCGTTTACCGTGGTCTCCTCTGTGATCTTTCTAAGTAAGGGATAGGGGGCAGAAGCCCAATTCTTTCATTTTCTCACTGTGGAGCCCTGAACAATGACCCCTCCCAATGTATTTTTACTTCCTAATCTTCAGAACCTGTGACAAATATCTTACACGGTAAGAGATGGGATTAGGTGAGGGAGCTCTTGAGGAGGAGCTGATCCTGGATTTGCCTGGTGGGCCCTAAATGCAATCAGAGGCCTCCAGGTGAGAGAAAGGCAGAGGGAGTTTGATCACAGACACAGAGAGGGCAGTGTGGAGATGGAGCCGGGAGGTGCAGCTGCCGCCAGGGGAGGCCTAGAGCTCCCCCCGAGCATCAGGAGGCTGGGAGGAGCCTTCCTGGACCTTCAGGGGAGCTCACTCTGCCTGCACCTGGAACCAAGGTCACGGGTCTCTGGCTGCAGGTCTGTGAGCGGGTTGATCTGTTGGTTAAGGCCACCAGTCAGTGCCATTTGACTCGGCGTCTGTGGGAGAGAAATACAGTCCCTTCCTCCTTCCTGGAGCTCCCTCCCCGTCCTTGGCTTGTGTCCTCTGGCATGCCATGAGCTGTGGCCACAGCGAGCCTCACGCTCCAGACCTTTCTGCCTGGCTTCTGCTGAGGTCTAGCATGGCGGACCCTCCCTCACGTCCCAGCCCTGACTCCCCTCATCTACCGACTGTCCCCGCTCAGCCGCTCTGAGCGCTCCCAGGAGAATGCTGTGTTTGTGACTCGGCACCGAGGGTTGTTTATGTAAATGTCACTCACGGCAGCGGACGCCTCTTCAGACGGAATCCATGTGGCAGCTGTTGTGTCCCTGCGGGCAATTTGCTCATGAGTTTGCACTGTCACTGGAGGTTGAACAAAAATCTCATTTATTGAATTCCAGGCTGGAGGTAGTCTGCGCCATTTCTTCATCTGGTAGATAGCATTTTTTTTTTTTTTTTGATTCAGGATTTAAACCCTTTCTAGGAAACAGACATCTCTAGAGAAAAATGAAAGCATAAATCTACCTCTATAAGCTTGAACAAATACATTACAGTAAAGCTCTGTTAACTCAGACTAACTTGAAGGAAATGCTGCTTGTTAGCGGAACAGATCATTTAAAGTAAAATAAACATGGTACCCACCTTTGATCACCGTGGATTCCGGAGCAATGTTCATATTCCATGCAAGGAGGCAAAGGGCCAGGTTCTAACGTGGGATTGTTTCTCCTGCCCCGTTGCCAAGGAGGGACACACGCAGGAAAACGGGAATTTAAAGGATTGCTGACTGTGTCTCCCTATGCCCCAGCGAAGGGCTCCAGAAAAGTGAGCGGGGGCTAGGCATAGAGCCCAGGCGGGGGTCCCAGGCTAGGCCTCACTCCCAGCTCTGTGGAACCTCAGCCCTGCTGGCTCCAGAGGTCAAGACCCTGTGATACAGGAGTTATTCAGAAATAATTTTTAGGCAGATAGTAAAGGTAAAGGTTCTCGGTGTAAATTTCCCTGTAATAAAAAACACTGGAACCATCTCTTTTCTAAAAGAAAAGGCAGCTCGAAGGGCCGGACTGGCAAGCTTTGAGATGCAAATGCCGGCCATTAGAAACTGGGTCACTCAATAAGGCAGTTCCCGCTGTCTTCTCCTTGCCAGCACGGGCACCAAGTTCATGGCCACCTCCAGACAACACCATGTGTTGGGAACATCATGGAGACCCGCATTTGCATATTAAAGGGCTAAGGTGGGAGGGCCAGGTTTTTCTCAGGCTATGTAAATGACACACCTGGTCAAGCCAATCCCCTGGCCTTATGCAAACCAGACACCGCCTCCTCCAGCATCCCGATAGAAGCAGCCCCTTTTCTGCCCCACAGTGGGGGTTTTCTCTTTGTTCGAATCCCCCTCCCTCTGCTCTGTATGGGGTTAGGGGGGAGGGGAGCTGCTTTCTTCTTCCGTCCTGCTTTCTTGCCTATTAAACTTTTTGCACTGGGCCTGCCGGCCCTGCCAGTAGCTCAGGGGCTGAAGGGCCCTGGACCCAAGTGACCAGTAAACAGCCTCGATCTCTCTCTGTCTCTCTGCATCTCTGTCTCTGTCTCTCTCTCATCCACATCTTTGGAGACAGCCTGGCCTCCTGGGGATGGTGGGCCAGGCCTGTGAGGTCAGGGGGATCCAATCACTAAGCAGAGGATACAGAGCCCAGCCTGCCCTGCCTGCCTGGCCGCACTGCTCTTGGGGGCATGGGAGACGCTGCCTCAAGTCCTCACCACGGCCAGTGGAGACGGGACAGGGGTCTGGCATATGAAAGAGCCGTCCTGTTCAGCCCTGCTCCTGCAGAACCAGCCTCGGGTGTGCCTGTGACGGCTCCATGGAACAGGCCACTACAGATTCTGCCGTGACAGTCAGGACGCTGGAGGGCCCCTGCCACCATAGGGCCTGACTAGGGGCAGCCGGGCCTGAGCGGGAGCAGGGGCGGCCTGTGGGGAGAGGCCCTGGCTCGCCATGCATTGATTCTGCAACTCTTACTAAACCAGCACTGACATCCACGGCCTCAAAACCCTCTGGTGCAAGCTTGGAGTTTGTGTTCATCCTTCCGTGTTTTCAGGGGGCTGAGCACGTTGCTTCCCGGCCTCCTGCTCCCCACAGATGAGGCCGTGCTTGGGTCACAGCTTCCACCTCATTCTACTCCATCTTCAGTGTCTGTGATATGGGCACGTGTCTGTTACATGTGTGTGTGCTATGTGTCCCTGTGTGTGTTTGTGTGCTGTATGCTTGTGTGTATGTGTATGTTGTGTTTTATGTGTTTGTGGTATGTCTGTTCATGTGCGGGTCTGTACGCTCTGTATCTGTGCATGTGTGTGTTTGTGCATGTGTCTCTATGTTCTTGTGCGTGTGCATGTCTGTATCTGCTGTGTGTGCGTGTGTGTGTATGCTCAGTTTGTCTGTGTACATGTGTGTCTGTATGCGGTGTGTGTGTGCAAGTATGTGTCTGTGCATGTGTGTATACTCTGTGTGTGTCTGCATGCTGTGTGTGTGTGCATGTGTGTGTGCATGTGTGTGTGCATGTGTGTATCTGTGCTTGTGTCTGTACTGTGTGTGTCTGTGCAGGCTGCATGTGTGCGTGTGTATATTCTGTGTGTGTCTGCATGCTGTGTGTGCATGTGTGTGTGTGCACATGTGTCTGTACATGCTGTGTGTGTCTATGCAGGCTGCATGTGTGCATGTGTGTATACTCTGTGTGTGTCTGCATGCAGTGTGTGTGTGCATGTGTGTGTGCATGTGTGTGTCTGTGCATGTGTGTCTGTACATGTGTGTGTCTGTGCAGGCTGCATGTGTGCATGTGTGTATACTCTGTGTGTGTCTGTATGCTATGTGTGTGTGTGTATGTGCATATGTGTCTGTACATGCTGTGTGTGTCTATGCAGGCGCATGTGTGCATGTGTGTATATTCTGTGTGTCTGCATGCTGTGTGTGTGCATGTGTGTGTGTGTGCATGTGTGTCTGTACATGCTGTGTGTGTCTATGCAGGCGCATGTGTGCATGTAAGACTTTGCTTTGTGTGCCACGTGGGGCAGCTCCCTAGGAAGGCACCTCTGCAGGGTCCTGTTGCTCAAGGACTCTGCTCAAGTCCTGTTCCCACTGAGCTGCCTTCCTGCTGCCCGGACCCACAGTTGGAAGCTGAGCTCTGCATCCCGTGCCTGGAGCAGGGCCTCTCCTTGCTGTGTTTTTGCTGCAGGAAGCATCCTCTCAGAATGGGTGCTTGGTGGAGACTGGAGCCTGGCCCCTCCACGTGCTGCTCTCAGGCCCCTGGGGGTGACCAGGCCAGTGAGGGTGGGGCCCTAAAAACCTGTGGCCATGGGAGGGTGTGCCTGAGCCTGGGGTCTCCTCCTCATGGGGGCCCTGGCCACCAGCTGGGTGTGCACTTGCAGCCCCAAAGATGCCCCATGGATCCCACCTTCCAGCGTTGCTGGGTCCTGCCTGGCACTGTGCTTCCTGCCAGCAGAGGGTGCAGTGATAGCTTGCCTTGTTGTTCCTTGTGCCCTGAGTGACTCTGTGCCCCAGAACCCATAGGCTGACCTAAGCCCCAGTGTGGCTGCTTTGGAGATGGGACCTTGAGGCAGGTCATTAAGGTTAGATGAGGTCATGGGGGTGGGCCCTGACCCCATGGGATTAGTGTCCTTGGAGGAAGGGACACGGGAGAGCTCTCTCTTTCTCTCTCTCTCTGTGCACAGAAGAAGGAAAGACCTGTGTGGGCACAGCACAGAGGCAGCCCTCCGCAAGCCGGGAGGCAGCCCTCTCCAGGAGCCAGCCCCGTCCACGTCTTCATCTTGGACTCCAGCCTCCAGAACTGTGAGAAAACAATTCCTGTTGTTAAGTAGCGGGGACAACAGGCATGCACCTCCACACCCGGCTAATTTTTGTATGTTTTGTAGAGACAGGGTTTCACTATGTTGCTCAGGCTGGTTTCCAAGTCCTGGACTCAAGCAATTAACCCACCTCTGCCTCCCAAAGTACTGGGATTACAGGTGTGAGTCACTTTGCCCGGCCTCCAGAACCCTTTTATTTTCCCAAATGGAAACTGTCCCCGTTAAACACTCATTCCCCTTCCCTCTCCCCAGCTCTTTGCAGCCTTCACCCTCCTTCCTGTCTCTGTGGTTTGACTTCGCTAGGGAACCTCAGATCAGTGGGCCCATGATTATTGTTTATGCTGCTTGTATCTTTAGACATAATTGAGTTTTGAAATAAAAAAAGAAAATCAAAAATAAAACATCACATTTTAAATCAAGAATTCAAGCTGTCTTTATTTTACAAAGAATAACATGGCCACGTGAATTCACAATTCTAATGAAGTGTGACCTAGTCCTGTCACCCTGAATTCATCAGAGATCAGGGGCGTGGCCTCAGAAACCTCAGGTCTCCAGGAATCCGCCAGGCCTTTCCCACACAACCAAAGCGAGAAGCAGAAGCGTATCTCGGTGTCTCTGCAAGTTTGTCGTCTTTCCTTGACTTCAGCCAAATCTTCACAGGAGAATAATCAGCAAATCAATGTAATTTTTATTCCTTGTTCACTGGTATGAGAAGTGTTAGATTATCAAGCCACTCTGTAATGAATGTCTCTTTATTAGCGGAGTTGATTCCACAAAACCCACTATGAACATATTTGGGGCACAGCCGATTGCTATAAACTATAACAAAGCAAGGCTGTCATGCTCACGAATTCAGGGCGGGGCTCAGCTCTGAGGGTAGAGCAGGGCTGGGACCCCCGCCTGGGATCCAAAGCTGTTTTTCTTAAGCTGGGTGGCGGGGCAACGGTATTCGTTAGTGCCTTGTTGTAGTATGTAAACGTGTGTTGGTGCCTATCCCATGGAGAATACAGAACAACAGACAGAGGACATTGGTGCTCACTGGCTAGCAAGGGGGGCAGCAGGGCAGCGGGCAGGGCTGGAGGGTGTGAGAGGGGCAGAGGCGCTGCAGGATCCCCAGTCTGGAGACACTTTGGAAAGTAGTACAGCGTGCTTGGGGGACAGGGGGCAGGGAGCAGGAGGGTCCACACTGGTGTGGGGCAGGGGCGGGGTCCACACTTGCGTGGGGCAGGGGCGGGGTCCACACTTGCGTGGGGCAGGGGCAGGGTCTACACTTGCCTGGGCATCTGGAGGCCCAGGGAGGCTTCTCCGGACTTCATCCTGAAGGGGTAGAATCCACCCTCCTGCTGGGATTCTGGCCGTATCCTTATGGTCCTGGAGTGGCCGGTGACTTGATGTGGGTCCTCATGCCCAGGAGGATGGAGGATCAGCCTGGGGCTGGGCTGGATGAGGGCCCGGATCTTGGAGGCTGCAGCTTAAACAGAGAAAAATGAGCGGATCTGAGAAATTTGCAGTTTCAAAGATGAAATTGACAGGCCAGAGTGGAGAGTTGGAGCAGGAGGCAGAGACAAGGTGGAGCTTCGGAAAAAAGAAACAAAGTTAAGCTGAGATACAGCAGTGCACACGATGCCGAGCGCCTACTGAGTGTTCATGCTCCGGCAATTTCATCAGTCAACCCTGTGGTGGTTGGGGGTAGGTTCTCTCTGCAGTCAGCCCCTCCCCAGACAGAGCCACCGCCTGGATCCTGGGATCTGAGGATGAAAGCGCTGAGAGCCCCTCGCGGGCCCTGGAGGACAGATGAATCCGTGATGGGCAGCGTGGCCTCAGGCCCATTGTGAGTGGGATCGCGTTGGCGTCCCCCAAGGGAGATGCCACTGCAAAGTCCAAATACCTGAAGAGCCCCGACGGAGCCAGGCCAGACAGTTCTTCTCCCCGAGGCACCGGCTGAGCTGCCTCATTGACTTCCCCACCCCGGTGGTTTGGAAAACGGGACGCCCATCATTTGAGCTGCGACTTTGCCCCCTCTCACAGCCGTGTTGTATCATCACTTTACATTAATGTTAAAAAAAAAAAAAAAATAGAGGCCGGGCACGGTGGCTCACACCTGTAATCCCAGCACTTTGGGAGGCCGAGGCGGGCGGATCACTAGGTCAGGAGATCGAGACCATCCTGGCTAACATGGTGAAACCCCGTCTCTACTTAAAATACAAAAAACTAGCCGGGCGAGGTGGCGGGCGCCTGTCGTCCCAGCTACTCGGGAGGCTGAGGCAGGAGAACGGCCTAAACCCGGGAGGCGGAGCTTGCAGTGAGCTGAGATGGCACCACTGCACTCCAGCCTGGGCCACAGAGAAAGATTCCCTCTCAAAAAAGAAAAAAAGAAAAGGCACGCGGCAAAGTCTCCAAGTACAACCTGTGATGTATTCTGCACTACTTATTCCATTTGATAGAAGCTGAAGAAAAAGGATGAGTGGCCCTGCCTGAAATCAGCCGTGGCATTTACACCATGATGTCAATTTGACTCAACATCCATCACTGCACTCACATCGCTTCATAAGCAATTTTCCAACATTTCTGAAGCCGTAGTCACAAAAAAGAAATAAGGAGTCATGCAGGTCAGGTTTTGAAAATAGATCTAAAACACAAGGCTAAACTTTCTAATAGCCAGTCATGCCTAAGATTTAAAATCCTCATCCTTCTAACACTTTTCAATGTAGCTGTTCTTGGCCAGCCTCAGCTCAGCAAGCTCAAATGAGAGCTAAAAGAGTGTTGGTCTGATGTGGTCAGCAGATGTGGCCTTAGGCCTCCACGGGTCACTCACAGGTTTGATTGATGCTTGTTGATTTAAGGATGTTTCTGCCTGAGCTCTGGCTCACTCTCCACCAGTGATTCCTCCCTCAGTTTCCACGTGTGCTTCTGTGATGGGATTTTTCTTGGGTGCGTAGAAATAGTCATGTCTCGTATGTGGTTAGAAAATTATCCCTCAACACTGGGTTCCCTTCTTCCTCTAATTCTTGCCTTCCCTTCACAGCGAGTCTACTCAGGAAGGTGCCGTGGTGGACACGCACGTGGCCAGGAGAGGAGCTGTTCACACTCTTGTCCATGTTTGCAATGTGCACAGGTGCAGCTCTGTGCAGCCACTCTGCCGGGTGACCCTTTCCCGGCACCTGCCTGGAAGCTGCTGGATCCTGTGTCTCCGCACTGCCTCCCATTGACACTGCTCTCACTGAGGTCCCCGGGGGTACCTTTCATCCTTCCCCAGTCGCTTAACCACACCCGTACTCAGCGTCTCTACAGCACTCGATACTACTAACCATGGAAATCCCGGCTTCCTAGGCTTCATGACGTTGGTGGAACTGGTCTTTCTCCTCCTCTCTGTGGGGCCTCTGTCCCTTAAATGCAGGTGTTCTTTGGGCTCTGTTCCTGCATCTGACCCCTCCCACTCCCTCTCATTTCCATGGCTCCAGTTATCACCTGTGCACCAGAAACTCCCAAGCACAAGTTCGACCACATGACCTTCCCTGGAGAGCGCCTGACCTGCACAAGACTTGCCAAACATCCTCCGAGCCTGGTGGGGAAGGTCGGAGGCGTGGGCAGGAGAGGGCCTTGCTGATCTGACCACATCCGCCCGTTCACCTCCCCAGCCCAGTCACTCACCGTTCCTGCCCCTCCAGGGAAGCCCTGGGCTCCATTTCACAGAACACATGAGGGTCCTGAGAAGATTCCGAGTTCTTTCATGTTCTCCGTCTGTGTACACATTACTGCGGACAACCCCAGTGTCCTTCATGATGCAGCTCCCTTTCCTCTCCTCTGGAAGCTTCCGTGACACCCTGTGTGGGGTGAGACCCCCACCAACCACCCGCCACTGTCGCACCCCAGCCTGCCCGTGTCGGAAAAGGTACACCCTACCCATCACGGACGGGGAGCCCACTGGACAAAGCTACATCTGACACCGTAGGGCTCTCCCTGTCGGTATCTTCCAAATGGCTCATCATTGATTAAATAGGAAATCATTAAGAGAAATACCAAGAGAAACTAAATGTTTCAATGGCCACTTAGACACACTATTTTGCTGGGGACTCAGGCTTTTTCTCCGGCAGAAACTCACTGGGGTTTGTGTCTTTCCTGCACGAACAACATCAAATGACTCTCTGACAATTTTCTGCTCATTTCCGCAAAGTAGGGTGAGGACTTCACAACCCAGCAGAGACAAACGCTGGCTGCCAAACGCTTTGGGACTTAGGATTTCTCCATCTGCTCCTAAGTCAACAGCAATTTTTGTAAAGCAGATGGATTTTCTATCTTTCCAAAGCATTCGCCTTAGTTTTTGGGAGAAACAAAGCTCTGTCCTTCCACGCTCTGCATCTTAGATGTCATATTATCATATTGTATTAACCACCTCCAGTCTTTTTTCTGTGATCACATTTTTTCAATAATAACAACACATGTGACTTCAAGCACAGTTTAAATGAACTACCTAATTTGTAACAGAGTAAATGAGAATTCTTCAGGAATTCCTGGCCCCATGTGGTCACTGAGGGACCTCCCTTCTTTCGCAGCAGCGTGGGAACCTCTTGTCAGCTCGGAGCTGTCTGCGTCCAGACCCCAAACACCTTGCTCTGCTGTCTTTCCCCACGGCAGCCCCATCATTTGCAACCACTCGATTCTCTGCTTTAATTTGCCTATCATCTTTCTTTCCTTCCAGAACATGAGAACCGTGAGGACAGGGACTTTTGTCTGCTTAGTTTATCGCTGTATATAATTACACTCAAGAGCAATGGTTCAGGTGCCTGATACACAAATATTTGCTGAATAAATACATTTCCCTTTTTACTCATCTCACCATCAGATGGAGTTTGCATTCGTTAAAAATTACATTCGGCTCTGGTTGCAGATATTCGAAATGGCAGGAGTTTAAACAGGGTAGAAGTTTATTTCTGTCTCTCTAGAAGGCCAGGTGCAGAGACTTTGGGGCTGGTCACAGGGTCCAGACTGCTCTGGGAATTTGTGGGCCAGGACGCAGCCTCGGGCAGGGCGCCCAGAACCGTGCCCCCATTTCTTTCCCATCCTTTGTCTAGAAATTACACACATGGCCACACTTACTGCGATAGGCTGGGGAATGTGTTTTTCATTCCAAGAGGCCGCTGTTTTTCCTGTCGACAATGGGTAGAACAATTACCAGCAAGAAGCACTCAGCCGCAAGCTCGCTTGTGTGATGAGGTGGAGAGGCACTGAATGTCCCTTCCTCATCACTGTGTTGACTTTGGTGGAGGTTTATCATGATCGCCTAGGACAATGTTCACAACTTCTAGCATGTCTGCCCCAATAGAATTGAAGGTGAGCTCAGGGCAGCGTGGAGTGCCTATCCGGCCTCCTCCCAGTGTGTCCGCGTCTCCGCTTAGTCTCTGAAGTGAGCTGTTTGGTTGCATGTGGATTGGCTTTTGGAGGGAAAGGATCAGGAACCCTCATCCGATGACCCTCGCTTCCCAGAATCTGAGACAGCACAGGATGGAAATCACACCTGCCCTGTCGAAGGTGGACACGGAACTCATGTGGAGCCTGGGATTTGGGTGGGTGATGGGGGCGGGGGACTCTTCATAGGTTCAGCAGAATAAGGAGGGTGAGGGAGGGCACAGGGCGGGCCAGGCCGCGCATCATGGGCAGGACACGGCCGCTTCCCTCCCAGGTCTCCTGCTGGTCGGAACACGAGCACATGTGCCCAGGAAGCTCGGTGGATAAAAGCTGTTGCTCGTGCTTGTTTGGGAAACTGGGAGGAAGTCCTGATGAAAACGGGGTGCATGGGAGTGGATTAGAAGAGCTTTAAAACGTCAGGCTGATGGGGTAACTGTGGTGTGTGGGATGCCCGGGCTCCCCAGATCCCTTTGTCAGTAACTTCACGTGGCCTCCTTCATTCATACGTCACCAAGCCACAATGGAGCAAGGCAGAGAGCGCTGCTGTGGCCCCAAGGTGGGGAGAAGAGAGTCTGGAGTGGCTCCAGACACCTACAAATGTCTCCTGGGGATGAGGTCTTCGAGGGCCTCGGGCTGCCTTTCTCATCACCTGTTTTAGTGACCTTCATATCTTCTCTTTTTAATTTTTATTCTTCTAAAATTAGCCTATTTAGGAAGTACAGTACAATACCTGTAACTATTCTCGGCCTCGGAAAGATTTACTTTTATAAAATACACAGCTAAGTAAGTTGTGCAAAACACCTGACATAAGATATTTACAATACAGGCCTCTCCCTGAGCTGATGGTGCCGGGGGCCAGGGTTCTCAAGAGTCCCGGGAGCCACATGCACATCACAGCTTGCAGAAGAAACACCACCTCCTGCAGACACAACACTCTGATGTCAACATTTGTAGATACACAAGAGATTGGCAAAGTAGAGATGTGTTTTCAGACTACTCTTGATTTCGTATTCACTTTTTGTCATTTTTGTTGGTCATTTCAGTTAGTGGACAGTAAGAATGCCAGTGCTACCCGTGGGCAGCAGCACGGTGTATTCTGATGTCAAACGGCTTCTTAGAAAGTCTGGGAACCTGCCACGAGGCACGATGCAAATCCAGTTGAGAGTCCTTTGTCTCTTATGATTCTAAACAAAAGTACCACCTTCTTCAGGGAAAGCGGACCAGCCAGTGCCCACTGGAGGGCACCTTCCCTGAGGTGTAGTTTAGTTTTCCTTTCAATGCCATGAACAGTTTCACTTCCAATTAAGCACCAAAGCAAAAGATATACAGAAATAGTTCACTTGGGAGAGGATGGAGTCAAATCAGCTGTTTTTCTTTTTATTGTACTTACTATAATTTTTAAAAAATCCTAAATGAAGGCTACATGGAGAGAGTTCCTCCTGTTAGGGACTGGCCTGACATTGCACATCTCAGGTCTTCTGTGCAGGCAGAATGCACGGCGAAGACGTGCCTTGTTCATCACCTGTACAGAGACCAAAGAAAGCAAGCTTCATGCTTCTCTTTCTCTCTAGAAACACGAAAGCATGAGTCTGGAAGTCTATGAAACATGATATTGTTTTAGAAACTGTGGAAATTTCTGTTTGTATTTTGGGGTGTTTTACAAGCACCATGATGGTAGCACAACCCTCACCTGCCCTAGTTTGATTTGTCAGATTTCACCAGCTCACTGCACAGGCTGCACAGATGGCACGCAACAGTGTGTGCAGCTTACTGCTTATAAATCTACTAGCTTGCTCATAAGACACCGTTACCGCAGACTTTTTAATCTATCTTACCCTACCCCTGGGAAAAGGACTGGTAAGTATGACATTCATGAAGTATCTTGCGTAGGCAACGATTTACTCAAATGCCAAACTCAACTTAAACGTGAGTTTTTCCATGCGAAGCATTGGGAGGCCTGAACCAGCTCCTATTTGAGGCAGCATTAACATGCTTGCTCTTCATCCTAAGAGAAATATTCACTTTCTCTAGGGATGAGGAGTGGTTAGCAGAAGGAAATCAAACTTTTCTGGAAATGATTTCAGCATATTCATCTTGTAAGAATGTCTTCTGATATAATGTTTAAAAAAAACAAGTGAATGTCAGAGTTGCTTCATGCAATTCCCCCTGGGTTTTAGGAATTTCACCAAACACAGTCTGAGGACCTGGCGTCTTTCTGCCTGGTCAGTCCTGGAGGCAGAATCCGGAAACAGCCTCCGGTTTCTTGGATCGAAGCCTTCCACTGCTGGGCTCGGCCCTCCATCGGATCCCTCCCTCACCCCACGCCCTTTCCCAGAGGCCTTCTGCTTCTCGGACCTGAAATGTTGATTTTGCTGGGGCCGTGATTGGTGGTCTCAGAGCCAGAATTTCCCATCTCAACTGCCCTTTGAAAGACAATGGCAAGAGGGACCCAGGTGACATGGAACAGAGCTGGGTGCCTGCCAGGGAGAAAGACTATGTACAAGGAACGCTGTGAGCCATCCCTGCTTCCAGTGGGCAAGACCGGAAGTCACCTGAACTGTGAGCCTGGTGGGTGCTCTGGCCTCTGCATCTCAGCCACTCATTTGTGAGGAGTAAATGAAACAATTTCTGCACAGAGCCCAGCACTGTGCTGGATGCATCCCACACATTTCAGAAAATGAACCCTGACCACAGCATGAGCCACGGTGTCCACAGAAAACACAGAGTGTGCCCAGTGGGACCTTTGGACACAGGCAGAGTCCCCTTTGCCTCTCCCCAGTCTCTGCATCCGTTCCCATTTGGCGTGTTGTCGGATGAAGCAGAGGGCTGAAGTACTCTGGCTTTTCACTGTGGGTTTCTGAGCCAATGTAAAGACACTTGTTCCCGGGGACCCTGGATTTTCAGACACCCAGATATCAGGAGCAGCACAGCTGGAGTTCTGTGGAAAGTCATACCAGTTATTTATGATCTAATGCTTTTCGATTAGAAAGATCAACAGCATCACATCTGGGGAAATAGTTGTTATGGTCCACTGTGTGATAAAAATACAAATGATCCAAGATCCTAAGAAATATAATGTTCAATAAACAGGATGTTCGCATTCTAGTGTTTTCTGACTTTCAATTTATGTTAAGGCCTTCATGGAATCCATGTGACTTGGTGTAGAGATGGGGTGCCCCCACTGTCAATCACTCTCAAGAGCTTTGCTACCTCCTCCTCCCAGCCTCTCCTCCTAGGAAGCATCTGAAGCTCCTGGGGCTCCCTGGAGGCAGGTGCACAGCCTGGGCCCCCAGGACAGGTAGTGGTGCCATGTTCCAGCCCATCTCCTTCCTGTAATTACAAGTAGAAGAAATAAATGGGCTCATGGACTATTTGATAATCCAATTAATGAAAAGTTAATCATATGAAACTTCCAGAAAAATAACATATTTTGACTAATTAACCGCTGACACACCTCTAAAATACTTTCCCCCTGTAATTGTTGTCTGTGTATTCTTTGGTTGACTCTTCACATGCCAAATCTTGTATAGAGAAAACTAAAAGTTAATACAGCAATCTAGCATGCATGACCAAAATTGATTTTTATTACTGAGTTTGGAAAATATTTTATATAAAAATGTCGTTGTAATAGCATGCAACTTTTTATAATTTTTTTGTTTCTTTTGGGAAAACCTCTACCAAGTTTCTTTTGTCCATAATGATATGATTTCGGAGCTGTTCAAGTCTTTCTCTGCTCTGACCCCTTTTGAATTGGCCGTATTCATTAATGAATTTGCTTTTAATGTCCTCATTTTTATTATGTATGAAACTCGATGTCAACATTGTCCGTCGTGTTCCCATGAGTAACTCTTCTGTATCACTTGGATTACCAGCTAGCTCAGGAGCCCGTGGATTTCTTCTACTGGCAATTCCTCTTTCTTTTATGCATTCTTTCTTATGTATAGTCTGAGTGTGTATGATTGCAAGGTGCTTGCAGACTTTCTGAGGACAAAATGTAACACATCCTGAGACATGATCTGATTTACAGAGACGCATAGAACATAAACCACACACACAGAGGCACCTGCTGTGTGTAACCCAGCTATAGTTTTGCACCACACACAGAGGAATTCTGATAAACTCTATCTGGCACGGTTCATGTCAGTAAAGAAAAACAAACCTGATGTGCTCTTCATTGTAGATATTGTTATCAGTAGCGATCCTGGAGGAATGCATTTTTATTTTGGGTAGGCAATGCGACCTGAGTCCACTGTGTACAGTTTCATGCTCTTGAGGATTGAAAGAATTCTTTATAGATTGTTTCTAGCTCCTTATATTTAAACCTAATTCCTCCTCCAGTATTCACAGACTGCCACAGAACGTCCCCATCAGGACATGCCTCTTAGTTCTGCCCTCAGATCTCTGGGCCTGCTTTTGGGGGGACCTCACCCTGGCCTTTCTCGGCCACCAAGCCCCACCGCACGGTGCTTCCCTGGGAGCCCCGGAGTCCGCTCCACTCTGTAGATTTGGCCAGGCATCCTGGGCCTGGGAATTCCCTACTCACAGAACCCTGAGCCCCTTGAGGGTCTGCATAAGCCCCTTAGTGGATCTTCCTTCTGAGGGTAGAACGCACTGTGGTGTGAGCCCCAGGTTAATGAGGGCAGCTGGCAGGAGCCATGGAAAGAGTGTGAGCCTGGAGGCTGAAGGGCCCTGCAGTGCACGCATGCATCCAGGCAGGGGGCCCAGCTGGCATTGCCACAGGCCATGGGTGCCAGGGATGGGTGGGAGATGGGAAGTTTCCAGAGGGGTGGGAAGAGAAAGGAAGTGCTGTCCAGAGGCCCACAGAGCACATTCGGTCAGGAACCTGACGCTGCCCCCTCTAGGGCCTGTGCTTGGTGAATGTTGGATTCTGAGGCTCCAGGTTTTGTTCAGCGTTTTGCTCACTGGCTCGCTCTTGGCAAGTTTCCTCCTGCTGTCAATATTTGTTGCCTTAAACCAGTCTTTTCCTTTCTTCTTGGGTTCTGTACCTCTGTTTGCCAATGCATCCCTTCTGAAAATTAAGTAACACAAAGCATATGGCTGGCCTTAGGTCTTTATTTTCCTTTGAAATCCTTCATCCCTACTACTATTCAGTGTCTGGCCAAGAGGGAAGCCAGAGACACCCTGGTTTAGCATCTCGCTGTCTGGTGGAGGCGGCTGGAATCAGGATGAGGTGTGGCCGTGGTGGCTGCACCTGCTCCTCCCGCCATCAGTGCCCTTCCCGGCCCTTAGCTCACCCGACTTTGTCTTTCATGCCTCTCTGGGCCCAGCATCTACCCGGTCCTCTCCAGGCTCCTCACATCACTCCCCCTCAGGCTCAGGCTTCCCCCAGAGCTCCAGCTTCTGAGTGTGGGGTGAGAGACCCCCACCACTGGGCAGCCACAGAGGGTGGAAGGCATGAAGGTGACAGGGAGAACTCTTATGGGTGACCCTGAATAGACACCATCTGTTGGAACACTGACAGAATATTTGCCCCTTCGGGCTGATGGATAAGAAAAATAATGCCCACTCAGTGCTTAGCAAAGGGTAGAGTCGGTGAGTGGTGGCAGGAAGGGGTGGGAAAGGGGAGATGGTGGTGGGGGAAAGGGCCTCAGATCTTCCATCTGGTCTTCCTCACTGATGTCAGAGACCTCTGCTGTGGGGAGCTCCGGACCTGGCGGCACAGCTTTGGGACTCCAGGAACTTGATTCAGCAACACTTCTCCAGGACCGAAACTGGCTTTGTGAGGGTGACCGCCAGGGCCTCAACGAGGTAGGCAGAGAGGGTTAAATAACCCATACAGGAATAAGCAGGGACTAGTGCGGGAGCTATGGGGGAGTGGAGGATGTTGAAGTGCGGAGAGGGCCCTGAGTGACCTGAGTTGTGGGAACTGCCGGTTGGGGTTGAGGCTCACATGACAGAATAAGTGTCTGCACTTCTAAGCAGAAGGGTATTGATTTTGGGACACTCAATGGCTTACAGAGGCACTGGAGGAGCTAAATAAGTAGAATTCACATTGAGCTTTTAGAAACAGTTCCCAGAGCCTTGCCCTAGAACTGGGTCCCGAGAAAGCAGCTACCTCTTCCTTACTCAGGAGCCTGGTGCACTGGGGGCTGTCACCCTAGAACTAGGTCCCCAGGAGGCTGTTGCTACAGCTTTCAACTTTGGAATTACACAGCCTCATGCAGTCAATGCCTGGGCCACAGAACCTCCTCCGTGTCCTTTGGAACGGTTCTTGCAGCAGCCTCTATCCCATCCCACCTTGCAAGTCTGGCACAGGTGCCTCTGATGGAGAGGACCTAAATGCTACCTTCAATCATAGCTGCAGAGTCATATGGGAGATGTGACTTTAGCTTTCAATCTCTGTTAAAGAGGTCCTCACATTAAAAATGGGAATGGCTATGGCCTGGCTATTCTGGGGGCATGAAAAGGGGACAGAGAGGAGCTGGCTAGAGAAGTAGAAATAGCCAAAGGGCTTGGTAAGATAAGTCTTCCTAAAATTTAAGCTCTTAGTTCTGATGCTGTGTGATAAGCCCTTGAACTTGGAGTAAAACTCTCCTGTAAATAATGCCTCCTGCAAGTGATGTCTGGGGAACATTAAGGAAAAGTGTAAGAATTCTTCCTGTGCACATGAGAAAAACTCAATTCAAACTAGCTCAAGCAAAAATACTAATTTATTGTCTCATGTAACTGAGAATTCTAAGAAGATGGACTTCAGGCATGGTTGGATCTAGGTGCTCAACCCAGGCATATCCCTGCTTTCATCTCTTGCCTTTGTTCTTCTTTGCATTGGCTTCATTTTTTAGAAGGCTGTTTCTATGTCCCGCCTCCCACTCCAGGCTGATGTAATGTGTACAACGACAATCTCAGAAGCAGAAGGGTTCTATTTGTTCTGGTGTTTGTATCAATTGTAGAAAAAAGAAGTTGGCTTGCTTGGGACGTGCACTGCATTTTGGCCCAGTTGCTGTGTTCAGGGGTACGGTGTTCTCCGGACAGCCAGGCTGTGCCCAGGGACAGTGGGATTGATGGGCAGCCCCATTAGAATCACGCACAGTGGAGCAGGGTGGTCCACAAAGGCTCTGATTACAGCCGACAGAGGCCCCCAGGGTGTGCTTGGAATGGCATGGGGCAGAAATAAGGGCATGGTCACCCACAGATATGAGGACCAAGGCAGGGCAAGCATGTGGGAGCCCCTCAGCAAGCCCAGACGCCACGTGCCGAGGAAGTTTCCTCACCCTGAGTCCCCCGAGGTCTGGGGAGGGCAGCTGGGTCCAGCTCCATAACCGGCACCACAGTTTGATGCGACTCACCTGAATGAAAAGCACACGGTGACCCAGCCGGCAGCCAGGTCACTCGGCACAATGCAAAGATTGTTCTTCTAACCATTCTGTTTGTCTCCAACTCCTGAGACATTTCCTTTCATTTTAACCTGACCGATTTTCATCCTGCAACTTTGAAGCCAGCGTAGTAACTACTCTCCTTGGGTCTCAGCAATCGGTGTATTTGAAGTTAGGTTTCCTGAATTGTGTTCTTATTTAATGATATATCAAACATTTTTCAGCAGATTCACTAAAACCTATCATCATAGACTCCATCTTTTCAAATATCTACATCAAGAATGCAACTTAAAAAGGGTGAGAGACTGCCCAAATGTGGCCGAAGCTGAGTAATAAACACGATAATCCAATCAAAGGGGGCAGCGTTCGCATCTGGAAAAACAGACTCTCACTTGAAATAAAAGCAATTGCACTTTGCTCTGTTTCAGTGGCCTCTAGGTCTTTGGGGTAACACATAAGATGGTACAGAAACTCCAGTGCGGTCTATTTAGAACCTCACAGGAGTTGGAATTACCTAACCTCATTGCCCAGTAGTGAGGCACGGTGTGCTGTGCACTCGTGTGTGTATGTGTGAACATGCATATGTGTAGGTATGTCTTTGGGCACATGTGTGTACATGCATGTTGGTGCATGTGTGTGCTTGAATGCTGGAATAACAAGGAATGAGACAGCGATGTGTGGGGCAGATACAGATTTACTCACTATGCACTTTATAAAAACATACACACTTGCACAATATTTTATTTTATAAAATGATTCCTTATATCAATTTTATTTAACCTTAATAAATTGCTCAGAAGTTATGGCTACGCAGCCCTTAGCTGTAAAAAGTGAAGTTTATAGACTTGTGTAATATTTGCCAATAAAGTGAAAAAGACATATATACCTTTTCTCAGTTTATGAGCATCACGATGACTACTGCAACCCAACAGAGACTGTGGATCATGACAGAAGAATTCCTGCTCTTCACAATGTGTCCCTTCTGTTAAAAATAAGAGAGACATGTTTGTTATTGCTATAGCAACTCACAACTATCAAATAGATGCCTCCGCCCAGCGTGACACCCTTTCATTGCATCAGCTCCAGGCCCCACTTCTGTTGTTGAAGGTGCTGGGACTGGGACGTGACCTCTCTCAGGAAGGGGAGCGAGGCTTGCCATTCCCATCACAGCATCTGTGTGCACTTACTCTGGCCCGGGTGCAAGAGCTGTCAGCCTCTGTCCTGCAGAATGGGCTGGACAACTAAACGTATGAGCATTAGATGTTATATTGCTCACGGCTTCTTACCTCATCCACCCCTCCTACTCCTCCCTGAGTAGCCTTAGCAAAGAATTTCCTCCTCCTCCTCCTCCTCCTCCTTCTCGTCCTCCTCCTCCTCCTCTTCCTCCTTCTCCCTACCCTTCCACCACTTGCAAGACTTTTGGCTCAATGCATTTATTTCCGTCATATTTTGGCATACGTTTGAATTCTAAATTCCAAAGTTTCCAACTCCTTACGTATAAAACAAACAAAATAATGTACTCTTCTGTTATTTTCAATTGAGCATGTAGAGCAACACAGATGCATACACACACACAGAATGTGCAGGGGGCTTCAGACCACCTGTATTCACTCTGACGTCGGTGAGGAGAACCAGGAAAATGCCAAGTGATCTCACCACTGGCTCTTGCTTTGCTGAGACAGTTTTCCAGACTCAGGCCTTGCGGAACAAGGACTTGAAAGTGTTTCCTTCTTCTTCCCTGGTCACAGCAAACCATTGACAGGCATAGGAAAGTAAGAAAGTGTGAGGTTCAGAAGAGAAGAGGGTGACGGTGCAGGCAATGGAGCAGGGCAGGGTTCAGCCTGGGAGGGGAGCGAGCAGCCCCTGTGCTCTGAGGCTGTGCCCGGGTCTGACTCCTGGGGATGTGCAGGCTGGTGTCGCAGTAACACGTCCAGAGTCCGGCTTGGTTTTGCTGTGTGCTAGCACCATATTACCCGGCGTGGGCTTGAATATGGCCCCTTGCGCTGGGGGAGGGAGGGAGGAGATGCCCCATGGCCCCACGGCAGCTCTCCCAGTTAAGCTGAACAAAAGTTATTAAAAGTTTGGCCAACACTTTCCCTGCCTGAAGCATCTGAGTTATTCTGATGGCTCAGGGAGGTCCAGAGTACCTAGTTCTAGGAACCTGTGAGCTCCTTAGTCACAAAACCCGTTTGCTTGTCTTTATATGTTTTTACTTCTATTTATCTGCCCAGCAAGTCCCTGCCGTTGTTCACACAATCGTTTTTTGGTTCAGATGAATAATTTAATAGACTTTCATAGACAAGACACTGTCAGCAGTTGAGTCAATTGGGAAACCCGGGTTTCAACCTGCACAGTTAAAAGGAAAGCAAGAAAACACAGCACAGAAATCTGTCAAAACACACCGCAGAAATCCATCAAAGCACACATTGTCTGGGAGGAGAAATTCAGAGCCTCTCCACCCGGTGTGAAACTGTATCCTCCCCGCCAAACCAAGCACACTGATTTTCCTTTTCAACTTTGCCCAACGATGGTAACTGTTGAGTTTCCAGGGGCCACTCAGCTACATGATATCACTTAAATTTACTGTTGCCATTCACAATGGGGCACTTGGAGATACAAAGTGATTTGGCCAGAGGCCCACGGCTGGTAGCTGCAGGGGAAGGATTCCAACGCAGGTCTGTCTGCCTCAGAGATTTTTGTTTCATTCTCAGGCCATAGAACGCCTCACCCCCACCCCCACCTGAGTTTTAGAAACAAAGTCTTGATTCTTGCAGCTGGAGATAAGTTCAAGATATTAATAAATGCAAGATATTATCTAATATTGTGAAGTAGAAAAAGGCAGAATTGTGTGTGTGATCTCATTTCTTTTTTTGCAAAAAGGAAGTCTCCATAAAGGAAATACACATATATTAATAGAAAGATCACCAGGTGGGGGAGATGGCAGATTCTAGATGATATTTTATTATTTTTTCTACTTTTCACCTTCACATATGTAGTCACCTTCACATATGTATGCCGCCACTACCCCAACCTTACATCATTGGAGTCATTCATTAAACCCCAATCTGTGTGAGTCACTGCAGAAGTGAGGCTAACAGAAGCCCCGCACTGAAGGCCACGTTCCTTCGTGGTGCCGTCCCACGCCAAAGCTGCTGTTCCCACGTGGCTATGGAGCTCTGGAGATGAAACGAGTGACATCAAGGGGCTGAATGTTGAATTCCATGTAATTTTACTTAATTAACATTTAAATAGCCTCGTGCGGGTAGTGACTACTGTATATTGCCCAGCACAATTAGTAACAGGGATGTTTTAAAACACACATTTAAATGAATCACAGGTGAAGTCGGGTGTGCCCGTCTGACTTGGCAGAGAGGGGCCGACCACTGGGTACCTGTGCAGACCTTCTCCAGCATCACACACAGTGCAGGATGGCACAGGGCCCGAGCAGCTGGCTTACCTGAATTGTGGCAGCAGCAGTAACAACCCCAAACTAGCTTCAGAGTGTGGATTTAATTACAGAAGTCAGAGGAGGGCAGGCACCGGCTGTCTTCATTCTTTCTCGGTGACCTCCACCTGTCTGCTTCCACCTGCAGTAAAAGTCTGACTTGATGGCTTCATAATAATCTAATTGATAAGGAAGTACTTTTTTATATACTACCTTCATCCAAGACACAATTTCCTCCTAAATATTTCAATATGAAGACTGCCTCTTTGTTTAATGATTTTTTAAAAACAAATTTACTGCCAGAATTAGTGCACGAAGGTCCTGAGACCATCGCTGCATCCTAAATGCCCCAGCAATGAGCAGAGGGGAGCCCAGCCCAAGCCTCTTAACGGAGCTCTGGTCTCTAACGCGATGCTTCTAATCTTATGAGCCTTGGCTACTTTTTAAATCTAGGAGCACCAGAGCTCCAATCACAAGGTCCTATATTCTCTCTAGAATCTTGGTTAAAGCAATGAACGTGTCCCTTGCTTTGCTTTTGCCCCAGAGACCTGTAATTGCCAACACTTCACTTTAAAAATCTCTTACAAACCTTAATCCTCAAAGCCCCTCTGTAATATCATAGACAGGAAGACCAGTGTCTGCACTTCTAGCGCTTTTCCATTTATTTTTATATTCATAATTTTATTCGTTTATTGGGAAATTTAAGGCATATAGAAGTTAAAACCACAGCTGAAGCCTCAGGAGGTGCACATTTTCAAAGATTTAAGAGATTCATTTCTTTGTCTGCGAAGCACGTGCTCTTCTGCACTGTGCTAAGTGGTCTGTGCCTGGGCACCGGGAGTTGCGGT
This sequence comes from Papio anubis, assembly GCF_008728515.1. Lineage (NCBI taxonomy): Eukaryota > Metazoa > Chordata > Mammalia > Primates > Cercopithecidae > Papio > Papio anubis. The sequence goes on from NC_044981.1 coordinate 164,836,905, forward strand.
TGTCAAATGGGCCTGGGGACAGTGGACAGTGGACAGTGGAGGAGCAAGTCAAGAAACGACATTGACAGTAATCACCCTGCTTCAGTGTTTCCATGAAGTGCTCTTAGATGCAATGATTGTGAAATGGGAAAATCATGAGTGGCCACCTGGGCGAGCCTCAATGGCCGACATCTCTGCATCTGAGCATCTCTGCAGAAGCTGCCGTCTGGTAATTTCAGTCTGTCCTGGGCACCTGGATCAAAGTCAGAGGCCCTCCCTCATGGCTCCTCTTCACCTGCCCCCGCACTAGGGTCCTATCTTGGGCAGGATCCTGGAGGCTCACTCGCTTCTTCCCAGGATGGAAAAGGCGTCTGAGCTGCTTGTGTCTGATGAGGAACTTGTTTGACAGGTGAGAGGCACAGAGCGGATGAGTGGATTCATATGGAGCCAAGAGTTCCCAAACCACCTGTGCAGGAGACTCACAGGTTCCCAAACCGCCTGCACCTGAGGCTTGCTGGGGGCACGACTCACAATGCAGGCTCCTGGGGCCCTCCAGAGACTCTGGTCTCAACCAGCCCATGGCACCCACCTCAGGTAACACTGGCCTCGGGCACTGATTCTCAACCGGGGCTAACCACTAAAAATTTACTCAAGGAGCTTTTAAAAAGTATCAGTGCCTAGGACACAACACAGGTTAATTGAATAAGAACTTCGGGAGGAGACTCTAGGTACTTGCATTTTCCTAAAAATCTTCCTAAATGACTCGGGTTTTCAGCCACAGTTCAGCAATGCCAGTCTAAGACGAAAAATGAAATGACTGGGTTGGAACCTCAGGCTGTGCGGAGCCCACAGTGGGTCCGGACTTCGGTTTCAGTGCCCTCCATGGTCCAACAGTCATTGAGGACCCCAAATTATTTATGTAAATTATATGTCAGTATCTACCATATTAGGAATTAAAACAGAAAATGTTTTAAATATTCTAATTCATTTTAAAATAACAATAATAAATCCATTATGTGTTAACATAACATTTTTGTTAAAACCAACTATATTTTTCAAAAGGGAAAATCAGTGAGAAGCGTGGCATTAATCTACATGTGTGTCAATCTCTGTCTCGCTTTAATGGAAGACAGCTGGACTCACACAGCTGCTGCTGCATTCCACCTGTTACGGTGCGTTTTGGGGAATATATAAGGAAAATCCAGACCTGTGTGTGTGTGTGTGCGTGTGTGTGTGCGTGTGTGTACATACATATATGTAGGGGGAGAAAGGAATATTTTAAGAATTTTTTTGGATTATTATGGATATTCTTATTTTAATCTTTACAAAAACCTGAAAAGTGATAGTTTTTTTGTTTTGTTTTGTTTGTTTTGTTTGTTTGTTTGTTTGTTTTTTGAGACGGAGTCTCGCTCTGTTGCCCAGGCTGGAGCGCAGTGGCAAAGTGATAGTTTTTAAAGTGATTAATGGCCACGTAGAATCCGAAGCCACGTGGGTGAATGTTTCCTTGTCTCCTACGCTGATATTCGTGTGTCTATCCGAAGCCACGTGGTGAACGTTTCCTTGTCTCCTACGCTGATATTCGTGTGTCCACGTAGAATCTGAAGCCACGTGGGTGAATGTTTCCTTGTCTCCTACGCTGATATTCGTGTGTCTATCCGAAGCCACGTGGTGAGCGTTTCCTTGTCTCCTACGCTGATATTCGTGTGTTTATCTTGCCCTTTGAATGGGCCTTTTACCCAGGCCTAATTTTGTGACTTCACATGTTCACCATTTGGAAAATATTGGTTTACTGAGATGTGCAGAAATTCCAAATGCAGACCTGTCCGAGAGACTGAATATATGAAGGGATGCTGGGAAGACCACAGAGAAGCCTGGACTCTGACCCACACCTGCAGCAGCCTGCCCAGGAAACCTGACCCTGACCTGGTACCTGCGAACGCCAGCCCCAGAGCCTGGCCTGCTATCTGGGCGTCAGGACTGCAGGAGGTGGGACAAGGACCCCACCACAGCTGACCCTATATGGCAGGGCTTGATCAGCGACTAACAGCTTTCTTTACCGTTTCCCTGCTTCCCACTTAGCACCAACCAGAGAAAGCCAAATACACTCCCTGGTAAGTCCCATAGGATGCTCCGATTCCAGCTATTCACCCCCAGTGTCCCCGGACAGCAGCCTCCAGCAGGGCTCACCTGGGGCCTTCAGTTTTCTCATCGTAAGTCCCCGTACCCCTGCCTTTGAGTCTCTGGTGGACACTCACAGTGGTGACTGACGCCCCCGCCACAGCAAGCCCCGAATACACAGCCTCTGCGTGTTCCCGCTGAGTTGGTCTTTGTTTGTTTTCACACTTAAATTATACACTATAAAAAAACCATAGTTGTTAATATTGCCACCCATCTCACAAAAAAGCCTCTCTATATTGTAAAACTGTCAAGCTCAAGGTGATAAATAGAAGTGACCCAAAATTCTAATGTTTCTTAAAAGTTCAGATTTTATCATGAGCCGCAAATACTACTAGTTCTTTCCCTTGGAGGAACATGTTGTTAATTAGCGAGGTCTGAGTACCACAGTTTGTCTATTGGTTGTTCTTTCAAGTAAAAACTGTGTTCCATTTAAAGAAAAAAAAAACGGCCGGGCGCGGTGGCTCAAGCCTGTAATCCCAGCACTTTGGGAGGCCGAGACGGGCGGATCACGAGGTCAGGAGATCGAGACCATCCTGGCTAACACGGTGAAACCCCGTCTCTGTTAAGAAATACAAAAAACTAGCCGGGCGAGGTGGCGGGCGCCTGTAGTCCCAGCTACTCGGGAGGCTGAGGCAGGAGAATGACGTAAAACCCGGGAGGCGGAGCTTGCAGTGAGCTGAGATCCCGCCACTGCACTCCAGCCTGGGCGGCAGAGCGAGACTCCGTCTCAAAAAAAAAAAAAAAAAAAAAAAAGAAAGAAAAAAAACATAACCAAAACAGCGAGTTCAGCAGGTAACTGGAACGACGGCCTCAGTGCTTTTCCCACAACAGTGATCATGTTACTCCAGTGTGGAGAAATGCTTCATCCAATCCCCACTTCACAGCACAGAATATTAAAAAGACAAGCCTGCACGGGTTGAGACTAAATACTTAATACTGAGCCTCACTGCTTGATTCTGGACACTCTTGGGTGAAAATGGCTTTTCTTTTCCCTGCAGGTGGGCGGAGGTGAAGAAGACCCCAGCTGTTTGTGTGGTTGGTCCTCAGCTTGCTTCGGGTTAAAGATTCGGTAGTTTTACCCACCATTGCCTTTATATACCAGCAATGGGATATCCACACAGTTAAAAAAAAGACTTAGCATTATGATAAAAATAGTTTTCCCTTTGTGGGCCCCCTGAAGGGTCTCGGGATCCCAGCAGTGTGGATAGCAGACTCGGGGACCTGGCAGGAGGGTTTGGGTTAACCCTCTGTTGCAACCTGAGCGTAATGTGAAGGAGTCCCAAAGCCCTCATGCAGTTTTAAGCTTTAAATGCTTTTCTTCAAGTTTTAGTTTGTGGGGGTAGTTTGGTCTATAAGGCAAAATGACTAAAATGTCTATGAGATGTCTGAGAACTGTGATCAATGAAAGAGAAACAGAAGTGAAGAGGCATCAGTTTAGGGGACAGCATCGGAAATACTAAAGGGTGACAGCTGTCGTGTGAATAGGACTGACCGGCTCCAAGGTCAGCCACTAGCCACGGCTGCAGTGAAATTCAGGCCAACCAGCACTTTCTGGGGGTCCTATGCCCTATCTTCCTCTCCTTGTTTCCTCCTTTCCCAGGCAACCCAAACATAAGGCCAATTCATCTGCATTTAGTACCACAAAGAGAGGAATTTCTAACACTCTTGAGAGTCCTCATTTAAACCTGCACGTTGTGCACATGTACCCTAGAACTTAAAGTATAATAATAAAAATAAAAATAAACTGCAATTTCTGAATTACTTGGGAATACTCACGGGCCATCTCGGATTTCAGAACATACAGGGGTTTATCATTAATGTATTGAGTTCCAAGAGGAGATTCTTAGCCCCTCTGGCATTCTAATAAAACCTATAAACGGGTAAATTAGGCGTTGCTACTTAAATTGGGTTTTTGTCCTTGAGCTCGAAAGTCCTGCAGGGAAAACAGCCCGAGGGAGCCCCTGCAGGGGCGTTGCTTAGGAGAGGCTGTCCTGTTCCAGCCACAAAGGCAGCTCCGGGAGACAAACCAAGGCCCCAAATCCACGAATCCATGGTTCCTGATGCTGTCAGAGCCACTTCCTCAGCAGAGCATCGGTCGTCCAGCCCGATCTTCAGGGCTCAAAGGGAGGCGAGCGCACCCAGCCTTCTCTCAGCTCCAATCCCCATTTAACTGTTTGGTTTTGAAAGATTTCTCCAAGAAAAATTTATATATGTAAATTATGTATGTCAAGATTTACCATATTAGGAATTAAAACAGAAAAATTTTAAATATTTTAAAACAGCAATAATAACTCCATTATTTGTTAACAATGGAATGGAGAGGCTGGATATTGTGAACACTGGAACGGAGAGGCTGGAGAAGATGTGGCGAGCACTGGACGCACATGCAGAAAGTGGCGAAACCAGAACTGGCTCCCTGGGGCTGCCCCTGCCTCCCTTGTCGCCGGCTGCGTCTGTCACAGGGCTGCAGCACGGTCATCTTCGTTTTGACTTTACTTTCAGGTGGCAACGCACAGTGCCACAGCCTGTCGCGGTCACCTGAGCACAAGTGCAGTCACAATCCTCCCTATGAATTTTGTCGCGGCTTCATACCTGAAATAAGTATCATTGTATTATCACGTCTCTGTGGAAATCCACATCTTTCAATGCTCCTTTTGAGACACAGGTTATTGTAAGTTGAGAAACAACTGCTTTTCCAGAGTTAAATTCACGCAGAGAGCTCTGTTGTCATAAAGTTATTTCTCACTGATGCTTCACCCTCACCAAGCTTCCAGGCACCTAAAAAGCATCACTGTCATTGCAGGCAGATGTAAGAAATAAGAAAACACCCACGCATGCTCAGCGTGGAAACCAATTCAGTCCTCAGTTCCAACGACAGGTGTCTCTCTCAGCTGGCTGAGACCTTCTTGGGGCAGGACCCTGGGGAAGAAGTGCCTTCTTGCATGGGCCAGACCTGGGGGCCCTGGGGGGCTCCCCTGGGGGACTTACAGAATGGACACCCACCACCCCCTTAGTTGTCTCCAATTGTACCCTGAGGAAAAATAGTTCAGTTCCTCCTCTTTCCCATTGAGAACAGCCACCCGCACGTGCTGGCATGCAAGGGCCTCTGACGGCCAACACCAGCTTTCAGTGAGGCAACTAGGGGAGGAGGAGCAACGATTCCAGGAGTTGGAGATTTTACAAGCAGCATCTAGATGAATGACTTAACTTTTCCAAATTTCTGTTATCTTTTTGACAAAACGTGTATTGGTTTCAAGTATCAGGAGAGTTGAGGAATTGAGTGAGTTTATACAACGGATTCTCTGTATGGAGAGGGTTTAAGTCTCATTTTCTCCTTTGGTTTGTTTTTTCCCTTGGATCTGGTTGGGGGTTGAGCCTACAGAATCATCCCCTGCAAAAACAGTCATTTTACGTGCATGTTAATGTCAATAAAATCCAGCCAAGCATAATCTTTGAAAGGCAAGTGTGTTTACTAGGACGAGTCACAACCTGACACCCTGTGGCAGATGCCGACGGGCCTGACTTACTCAGAATTTACCATCAGTGTCTAACATCTTGGCGTGGCACTGGGTGGAGATCTTTGATGGAAATTTTAGTGATTCTTACCAATGTGGAACCATTTCCATGCTTGAAGGACTGAATCATATAAACAATATTGCTTTCATAGAGTCCGTAGGCTGAATTAGACTTTAAAATCTTAACAGCAAAGATGTACTTAGCATTAGAAACAGAAGCACTGGGCCGGGCGCGGTGGCTCAAGCCTGTAATCCCAGCACTTTGGGAGGCCGAGGCGGGTGGATCACGAGTCAGGAGATCGAAACCGTCCTGGCTAACACGGTGAAACCCCGTCTCTACTAAAAAAATACAAAAAACTAGCCGGGCGAGCTGGCGGGCGCCTGTAGTCCCAGCTACTCGGGAGGCTGAGGCAGGAGAATGGCGTGAACCCGGGAGGCGGAGCTTGCAGTGAGCCGAGATCTGGCCACTGCACTCCAGCCTGGGCGACAGCGAGACTCTGTCTCAAAAAAAAAAAAAAGAAAGAAACAGAAGCACTGGTGGGAAGTGAAGGGTGTATAAAGCGAATAGTATCTTTTATACACATGCAGCATCTTTTGGGAAACTCTCCGAAATGCCAAGTTTGAGGACTTCCCAGAGTGAGTCAAAACTACCTCTTGTGGTTGACAGAAAGAAGCGTTTTAGGATGTATTTAAATGTTGCATTATGTCTCCCTGGGGCATTTGTGTTTTATCTATTACTGGAATAAAACTTTGTTCCATAGAAAGAAATTTGGGGTGCGCTGTTGAGATGAGGGAGTGAGGGTGAAGTCCCTTCCAAGGCCCCAGGGGTCACCCCCACAACTTTCTCCACCTACTTCATAGGGAGCCTTGAGACTCGGGGGCAGGTCCTACTTCTTCTCTACTTTTTATGACAAGGCTGATATTTTTTTAGAAATATTAATGAGCATTTCTATTTTGCATTTTCTATATACAACCTGCTTAGCAGATAGCAGCCTTGGTGGAATGATACAAAATAATGCAGAGTGATGGAGTGGACAGTCCCTTCAGACACGCTAGCCAGGTACATGCAAAGAGTCAGAGTGGACAGTCCCTTCTGACACGCTAGCCAGGTAAATGCAGAGTCAGAGTGGACAGTCCTTTCAGACATACAAATCAGGTAAATGCAACGATGCTAGTCAGGAATGATTTCACACACAATGATTTCACCGCCTGTGTTAGCATCGAGGCCAGCTCGGTGGAAAGGCTGTGAGGTCCCTATCACGGAGGTGCTGGCAGTAAGGAGAGAGGGGCTGGGCAGGGAAGCCACCTTCGCATTCCAGGGGGTCACCGGTAAAGGAAGGGATAGAGACACGGGGGAGAAAGCAGGGCCCGGCTGCCCCATTGAGAGGAAATCATCGGGACAGGGGCTGAGGGGAAGGCTGGTCAGGGCAGCCCTGCTCCTACCTGCAGGCCCAGCTGGCAGCAGGCTGCAAAGACTGGGTGGGCTTGAAGGGGTCCGCATGGGCTCTCAGCCACCTTCTCCAGGCCTCAGCGGCCTGAAGGCGGAGGGGAGAGTGAGTCATCCTGCCCTTAGCCCGTGTGGCAGGGAAAGGAGAGCGCTGAGTGAGTGGTCTGAGGCAGGGCCCTGAAGAGCCAGGGGCCTGTGGTCAGCAGAGAGGCCTGTGAACTGAGGAGGGTCTGTGATAAGAACCGAGGATCTGTGGTCAGCAGAGGGGCCTGTGAACTGAGGAGGGTCTGTGATAAGAACCGAGGATCTGTGGTCAGCAGAGGGGCCTGCGGTCAGCCCACCCAAGGGCTGAGCACCATCAAATGGAAGACTGCGTTACTGGTCGCCTGGGTATTTATTTATTTATTTATTTATTTATTTTATTTTATTCTTTTTTTGAGACGGAGTCTCACTCTGTCGCCCGGGCTGGAGTGCAGTGGCGCAATCTCGGCTCACTGCAAACTCTGCCTCCTGGGTTCACACCATTCTCCTGCCTCAGCCTCCCGAGTAGCTGGGACTACAGGCGCCCGCCACCACGCCCGGCTAATTGTTTTGTATTTTCAGTACAGACGGGGTTTCATCATGTTGGCCAGGATGGTCTTGATCTCCTGACCTCATGATCCGTCCCCCTCGGCCTCCCAGAGTGCTGGGATTACAGGTGTGAGCCACCACGCCCAGCTGGGGTAGACTGGTTTTTAAATTGCCATGGACTAATGATCAGCCAAGAACCCCTCCTCCCAAGTCAGTTCAGTCGACATAAAGACACATCTCCTTGGACATCCAGGTTGAAGGGTGGGTGAGGTGTGGCCCGCACTCTCCACCTCGCATTGGGTCTATTGGGAAACAGGTGCTTCTCCGACAGCCTTGGTTCAGGAATAAAACAGATGCCTTGGGGCTGGGGGCTGCGGTGGGCAAGGTGGAGAGGCTGGTTTGGGACAGGATGACAGTGGTGGGGGTCAGGAGGGTGTCTCCCGTGATCGACACTAGAACAAATCTCAGGAAAGCCGGGTTTGCGCCCAGCTGGCCCTGGACTCCACCCTGGAACCCACAATCAGGAAGCCAGTCCTCCTGGTGTTTCTTCAGCTGAAGCATTACCTTGAAGGACTCCCCAGGTGCAAAGCCATGAAGGAATGGCTGGAAGCAGAGTTTGACGCGGAAAAGTCCTCACCACAAAGGGGGCTCAGCAGGGAACGCAGCCTGAGGCCCTGCTTCTGAGTAGGAGGCGGAGGGCTCTGGAGGGCATGTTTCTCGGGGCTGCACCGGCTGCCTCTGGGCACCCTTTGCCCAGGGTTGGTGTTGAGGCCAACGCATGGGTGTGGCTCCCTCAACTCCATCCGGACGCCTCGGGAGGCTGGGCTGTTTTTCTCATACCAAACATACATCAAACCATCATCACCAAGGGAAAACGAGACCAAGTCTGCAGGGCCACTGACAAAGGTTTGCAGCGTTGGTCGGATTTTTGAAAAAATTATCAAAGCCCTTAATAATGTCACTGATAAGTGTGTGGTGCAATTGTCTCTAAAATAGGTAACATGATGGGTTCTTTTCAGAATGTGGATAATAAGGCATTTAGACAGAGGACACCCCTGTGTCAGGCTGCACGCAGTATCTGAGGGCAAACATGGTTCTAGCCCCAGCTGCCCGTTCCGATGGCAGCCATCGGCAGGCACCATCGCAGGACAGCCGTGCGGGAAGCGCAGGGATTCTGTGGAGACGTGGTGAAGCTTCCTCTGCAGCTGCCCTGCAGGTGCTGGGCACAGTGTGGCTCAGTTTGAAGGGCAGTCATCTTCTGGAGGGGGCGGGGCATTGGTGGCAGGACCCCTTCATGAACCAAATCTGCACACGCATCCCAAAATCAGCCCTGAGGAACCTGAATGTACAAAAACTGTGCCCTCTGTACGTGCCGATTTCAAGTTCCATGAACACTGCATATTCATTTATGTTTGGTTGAAAAACGTGCTGAATAAGTGGACCCACGCAGTCCAAATCCACATTGTATAAGGGTCAACTGTGTTTCAATAGCTTGCTCAATCAACTCCCAGCTTCTCTTCAAATTTCTTATTTTGCTTTTTCCGTAGGAAGCGTGTCCATTGTAATTTCTAAAGCTCTCTCAGCTAGTTGGTCCCCACTTTTGTAACTGAGCTTAAGAACATGACACATAAAATCTGGCCCAGGACCTGAAGTATATAATGCATTTTTAAATCCTTCTTTTCAAGTGTGTTAGATTCAGAAGAGAGCTGGGTTAAAGAAAACGGCATCTTTTTGGTGCTTGGATATTTTCCTGATAGTTCCAGTGGTTTTTCTGAGCTCTAAGCCTGGGGTCTGAATAAATGAGGCAACTTGTTCTTTTCTTCTCCTCGAACTCAAAGCTTACATTAAAACTAGGATAAGCTGTGAAGCCATGCCCTTCCCGTTCATGGACTAAAAGTAATAAATATTTGTACTCAGGGCTCTGGGCCCCAAATCAATGCCAGAGGACCGACTATACTTTAGTATCCTTTTATTTATTTTTATTTTTTATTTATTATTATTTTTTCTTTTTTTGAGATAGAGTCTTGCTCTGTCGCCCAGGCTGGAGTGCAGTGGCACAATCTCTGCTCACTGCAACCTCCGCCTCCCAGGTTCAAGCGATTCTCCTGCCTCAGCCTCCCGAGTAGCTGGGACTACAGGTGCCACCTATAGGCACACCATCACACCTGGTTATTGTTTTTGTTTTGTTTTGTTTGTATTTTTAGTAGAGATGGGGTTTTACTGTGTTAGCCAGGATGGTCTCCATCTTCTGACCTCGCAATCCACCCACCTCTGCTTCCCAAAGTGCTGGGATTACAGACATGAGCCACTGCGCCTGGCCTCGGCATCCTTTTATTTTAAATTGGCATCCCTAAGCCCTCCAAAACTTTGTCTTTCTTAAATAAAAATTTAGAAAATGGAGAGTTAGTGCCGTTAAAGATAAGAGCTGTATCAGTCAGATTCCCAAAGAAGCAAAATTCACAGGATATATGTACGTTAAGACTTTCCCTTTAAGGAGCTGGCTTATGCGACTGTGGGGCCCACACACCTGAGAACTATGGGGCAGGCCAGCAGGCTAGAGGCCCAGGCAGGTTTCTATGTTGCGATTTCGAGGCAGAATGTCTTCCTCTTTGGGAGGCCTCTGTCTAGGAGACCCTCAGCTGATTGAATGAGACCCGCCGCACGGTGGAGGGTCACCTGCTTTACTCAAAGTCGAATGATTTAAATGTTAATCTCATCTAAAATATACCTCTCAGCAACATCTACACTGGGGTTTGATCAAACAACTGGGCACTGCGGCACAGCCATGTACACATGTAACCTGTAACCATGACACGACCCCAGGAGGCTCTTTGAGGTGTTTCCAGGCCAAATGGGGTCCTTGCTATGCTAGGGAGAATTGCCTAGCAGGTAAAAACAGCATCGTACTGCAGTGGCACACAGCAGCATCGCACCACAGAGGAGAGGCAGAGGCGCCGAGGCAGGGGCTTTCTGCTTGATACTCGCCTTTGCTCTTGAAGCAAGAGCCCCAACCCAAGCAGGGGTTTGAGTTTAGAGCAAGAGTGGCTCCCCTTCGTAGCACCTGTGGCTTCCCCTGCTAGCAGGTAGGGAAAAAGGAGTTCATGCCCTAGATGGCTACCCTAAATTTTAGTTGGTTATATGATCCCCAGGGGCAAAGATCTCATTCCCCAGACTCCCATGCAGCTAAGCATGGTCACATGATGAGTCTGGCAGATGTGATGATGTGGGAGATATGTTGGTGATGCCACAGAGTGTCCCTAAGGGGAGAGGTGGGCCGTTCCTTACTATTCCATCGCTGGTTGGATGACTGGGAAATAACCCAGCTCCTGGCAGGTGCCAGCACATCGTGGGCACTCAACCAATGACAAATGCATCAACATGCATGATGGACAGACAGATGGACAGATGGATGAACAGACTAATGCAAAGATGGATGGACAGACGAATGGAAGATGAATGGGCAAGTGGATGGATAGGTGGATGGATAGATGGATGGGCAGAGAGATGGGCAGATAGATAGATGGACTTACAGATGGGCAGGTGGATGGACAGTGGATGGGTAGGTGGATGGGTGGATGGATGGGTCGATGGGTGGATAGATAGTTGGATAGATGGATGGGCAGATGGATGGGCAGACAGATGGACAGAGAGATGGGAAGATGTATGGGCAGTGAATGGATAGATGGATGGGTAGGTGGAAGGATAGATGGATGGGCAGACAGATGGACAATGGTGGAAGGATGGATGGAAGGATGGACAATGGATGGTGGAAGGATAGGGATGGATGGACAGGATGGACAATGGATGGTGGATGGATGGTGACAGATGGACAATGGATGGAAGGATAGATGGATGGTGACAGATGGACATGGAAGGATGGATGGATGGGGTGGAGGGAATGGATGGTGGAAGGATAGATGGATGGAAGGATGGACACAGATGGCAGGAATGGAAACCAAAATGGAGTGGATAATGGAAAGGGGGCCAGGTGCAGAGCTGCCGATCCCCAGACTTCATACCATGAGAGAGAGAGATTAATGTCTATCTTGTGTAAGGCACTGGCATTTTGGGTTTTCTGTCACTGACCGTTGAATCCTAATTGATACACATCTCCATTCCCGAGGAGATGGAATCGTTCAGGATCCAATTTGGATCAGAGTCGAATCATGACCCATCTGTGTGAGCAGAACCTGCTTCCAAACTTTATCCCCAGGGGGAGACGAGATTTGCTTGTGGGTGAGTGTTTCCTCAGTGCCGTGCCCTCCTGCTCCATCCTTGTCTAGGGGAGCTTACGTGGACCCTGGCCTGAGATTGCTGCATGAGAGAGAACTGTTGACTTTCTAGAGATGATCGAGGCTATGAATTCGCTGTGTACAAAGTAACTACAGGAGCCCTTTACTGAGTGAGGGCTTGGAATTGTCTTGTGTCAACTGTGAGTGGTTTCTCCCTGGTGTGATGTGTCTGCTTGTGGCTCTGGGAGAAATGATAAGCTTGAGCCAGAGATTTTCCAGCTACTGAGCTTATTTTTAGAAAGGAAGATCCAAGTTCACGACTTTCTCTGTTTGCTTTTACAAGGACTGACACAGAAAGAAAACCTTTGGAACAGGAAAAGAAGAGCCTCCTTTGACAAAGCAAAGGAGGATCACAGAGTTCCAGCCTCGAGGGCTGCGTCTGGGGGTTTCCTGGCATTAAAGGAGCTGATGGTGAATTTTCACTCAAGCATCACCGGCAATGTGAAATTCAGTGAAGTGAAAGGCTCCCTGTTCCCACAGGGTCACATTCAAGCACAATTCAAATATGAATACAGTAAAATCATGAGATCCCAGCTACTCTCAACAAGTCTTACCCACAGCGTTTGTGGATTTTGTGCCAGGCACAAACTGTGCCATTTTGTGCTGGAGTTGGGTCTTGTCTGTGATCCATGGAGCCTGCTGTTTAGTGGGGGAGACACAGGTTAAAGCAGCCCTTCCAATAAGTGTGCAGGTGTTAACAGGGAAGGTGCAGCATGGCCGTGTCCATCTGAGCCTCCTGTGATCAAGGAAGGGTCAGGAGGAAATATGGTCTTGGCTGAGACCTGAGAATGACCAGAATCAGCTGGATAAAGAGGGTGTGTTGGGGAGGATGTCCCAATGTCTATGCAAATCTGCAGTAGGAGAGAGGAGCATCCAAGAGATGGAAACAAGGTCAGCTAAAGCAGCAGAGCAAAACCCAATTCTCAGGAATTGGGTTTCCCCAATATCTGCAGACCCAGATTACACACAGCAGCCCCTCAGCTTGCAGCCTGCCCCTTTCCTCCTGCAGAAATGGGAGCATGCAACGTGTCTGAGTTGAAGTAGCAGGGGAGTTGGCCACCATCAATCATGTTCGACAGCCTCAAAGGTGGCCAGAAGACGGGCACCTCATGGTGCAGGCTTGGTGCAGTGAGACAGACTTGGTGAGCTGAACCACATCCACTCAGGTCACAGGGCCTGAGCCACCCGAGGGGCTGGGCTTTGTCAGGGACATCTTGGCAAGTTTTAAGCAGGGCCTGACCTGGTCACTTTCCCATACCTGGGACCTCCCTCCGGAATCTGTGTGACTGATGAACTGGAAACATGACATCAGCAAGGGTAGCCCGTGGGCCTGGGGAGGGTCACCCAGAGAAGCTTCCCATGGTGTCCGGAGTGGGGCAGGTGCTGGTGGAGGAGACGGGCAGGGATCAGGTCAGTGGTCCTGGGGAAGTATCCCACATCTAATTAGAAAGAGCGCAGTCATTCTTCATCTCAGTTCGTGGTCTGAAAAGGAGATATTTGGAAAATCAGTAAGTATCTCTTTAATTTCTCAGGAATTGGGCCTAATTTAAATGAGAAGTGTCCCAGCGAGAAAACCAAGGGGTCTTGTCGCGTCTCAGGATTTCCCCAATATCTGCAGACCCAGATTACACACAGCAGCCCCTCAGCTTGCAGCCTGCTCCTTTCCTCCTGCAGAAATGGGAGCACGCAACGTGTCTGAGTTGAAGTATCAGGAGAGTCGGCCACCATCACCCGTGTTCGACAGCCTCAAAGGCAGCCAGAAGAGGGGGGCCTCCTGGTGCAAAAGTGGAAGGTGCCAGCTGTACCCTATGGAGGCTGCTGGTTGGGGAAGATGGAGGCAGGGAACTGGCATCAGGGCACTCTGCAGGGTGTGGTGCACACTTGGCTTTCTCTGGTTGGTCCTGAGTTGGAAGCAGGGACAAAACCTAGGCAGCTGTCAGCTATTCATCCAGTCCCGGCTGTCTTGGGTCAGTTGTCACAGGGGTTCCTGCTTGGCATCCTGGGCTGTGGGTTGGGGTTCCATCTTTGCACATGGCCCTGTTGTCCATTTCTGGGCTGCGGGTCGGAGTTCTGTCTTTGCACATGGCCCTGTTGTCCGTTTCTGCATTCAGTTTCCCCCTCCCTCCAGTGACGCTGCAGAGGGTCTCAAATGCATGTGTGCATATCAACACCCCCACTCTCACTTCCAAGCACCCCTCCACCAGAGCCTTCTGTTGGGACTTGGGGTGTACGCTGGCAGCACGGGTGGGCCTTGGCTGTCTAAGCAGGGGTAGGCTGGCACAGGCCCTGCTAGCCCAAGACATGGGGCAGGAATTCCAAGTCCCAGGTGTTGGCTTGGCCTAGAGAGTGGGCATGGGGCTGGGTGGGTGGTCAGTCCCTCTGCCCTGTGGAGCCTGCGCCCATGGAGAGGACAGCAGCCAGAGGGCTCCAGGCTGGGCCCCCACAGTGCAGCACCCAGGCAAGGCCCTCAGTGTGGTGATGTAGCCGTGGGGGTTTCAGGAGGTCACCAAGTCCCTGCTTGTGCCGGATCCCGGGTCTTCCACTGTAAAATGAAGCTGGGCAGGCGGCTTTCATCGCTCAGCTTCTGTAAAGGAGACCTGTGTGGAGCTCCAGTGTGCACACACGTTCAAAGGGGCTAGTTCTGCAGGAAGCCCGGCTCTCCCGCAACAGCCATGGCTGCTTGTTCCCAAGGCAACCTCCTGAGGAGGATGTGAGGTTTTGTGGAGGACAAAAACCAAACACAAATCCACCGTATACATGTGTGGTTACTGCATCGATACCTCCGTTCTCAGGCCAGCTTCCCTTTCCTCGGTTTCCAGGTTTCCTCAACAAGCAGGTCCAAAATATGTTCTGCTGAAGAACCGTGGCCTTTTGGTGACATTCCCTAGAGCTGCTCAAAAACAGGGCTCGGGCTAAGTTCACTTCCTCGGGCTCTGGAGTCAGCATTCTAATTAATTATTCTAATTATGGTGAGATTTTCCTCTCCTCTCAGGCCTTCACCCTTCACCCACCAAGCCCTGGCCATTCCTCTTCAACCCCAGCATCCCCCCAGGTTCTGTGCAGGCCTCAGCTTCCAGGAACCCTGCCTTGGAGTGTAGTTGGCTCTGTGACCAGCAAGCAGGAGGCCACGGCCGTCCCACTCTCGGGGCTCTCACAGGGCGAGTGACTTGGAGAATACCCTCCACGTGGAGCTCAGGGCCACCCCCCGACGGGGCCTGCAAGGGTGGCGTCTGCCTCTCACTCATGCCTTCCTGGCCTCCTCAGGCCTGGTGAGAGTTGAGAACTGTGCCGAGCGCTCACAGCTGGGTCCCAGTATCCAGCTCCGTGAAGCTGCCCAGGGCAGAGCAGAGGGCAGAGGGCAGAGGCCAGAGGCAGCCTGGGTGGCCCGGCCACCGCCCCAACCTGAGGTCTCCCAGCAACACCAGCTCTGGAAAATGTGAATCCCAAGAAACATAAAAGAAACCCTGAGGGTCACGAAGAAAGCTGTGCTCTCGAGAAACAAATACGTAGACAAAAAGGAAAAGGAGAAGAGGAGCAAGTTCAGCTTAGGTAAGGAGATGAAGGAAAAAAATCTTTGATTTATGATCAAACATACAGGCTCCTCTGAAAATGTGCAACACGGGCACCTTTTACCCCTTTGCCTACCTGTGCATCAGTTCTCATCAAGAAACAATTATCTCTCTCTCCCTCTCTCTGCCCAGCCTTCCTCTCCATCCTCTCTCTCTCCCTCTCTCTGCCCAGCCTTCCTCTCCATCCTCTCTCTCTCCCTCTCTCTGCCCAGCCTTCCTCTCCATCCTCTCTCTCTCCCTGTCTCTGCCTAACCTTCCTCTCCATTCTCTCTCTCTCCCTCTCTCTGCCTAGCCTTCCTCTCCATCCCAATCAGAAACAGTGCACAGCAGCAAACAATGGCACTAACGAAAGGAATCAAACTCATTAAAGATGGCACAAAACATTCACTCTGTCCCCCACCCCACCTCCTATACCAGTTTTGCTGTGAATAATTCATGCTTTGGGTAGATTTTTAACCTGAATCTGAGCCCTTGACCTGAGCCTTTGGAAGTGAAGATGAAAGTGTAACCATTGTCATGGAGAGGGGCCCTTCTCTGTAGCTGAAGGTGAGGTTCCTGGAAGCACAGGGCCCTCATTTCACCCTCAGAGGGAAGGGGGTTCCTAGAAGCACAGGCCCTCGTGGGGAAGGGGGGGCACCTGCTGCACCGTCAGAGGTTTTCTTTTTCATTCTCACTCATATGAACACAACACAGGCACCTTTTCGTAAACTACTGTTTCTATTCCGACCATACACGTGAACACTTCCATCACTGGGATGGCCCCGTCTATTCTGAACATACATGCGAACGCTTCATCATCGGGATGGTCCTGTCGCCTTGAACATACATGCAAACGCCTATCACTGGGATCGCCCTGCCTATTCTGAACATACACGAACGCTTCCATCACTGGATGGTCCTGCCTATTCTGGAATATATAATAACGCCCATCACTGGGATGTCCTGCCTATTCTTGAACATACACACGAACGCCTTACTCTACCGGGATGGTCCCGTCTGTTCTGAACATACACGCGAACGCTTCCATCACTGGGATGGTCCCGTCTGTTCTGAACATACACGCGAACGCTTCCATCACTGGGATGGTCCCGTCTGTTCTGAACACACGCGAACGCTTCCATCACTGGGATGGTCCCGTCTGTTCTGAATATCAACGCCCATCACTGGGAATGTCCCTGTCTGTTCTGAACATACACGCCGGAACGCCTATCACTGGGGATGGTCCCGTCTGTTCTGAACATACACGCCAACGCCTAATACTGGAGATGGTCCCGCTTGTTCTTGAACATACACGCGAACGCTTCCATCACTGGGATGGTCCCGTCTGTTCTGAACATACACGCGAACGCTTCCATTACTGGGATGGTCCCGTCTATTCTGAACACACATGCGAACGCTTCCATTACTGGGATGGTCCTGTCTCAGCTGGGCTTCACTTTGGGCAAAAGCTGACATTTGCTGGCTTTGTAAGATTGTGAGAAAGCCTTAGTTAATCCCAGGGTTGGAGGAATTTATGAAAAAAGAAGCGAGTCGGGGTGGTGTTAATAGATTCTACAACTTTCTGCACGGTGAGACAGATTTGCCTATTGTTTTTCTGATTTTGAAGAAAAGATTAGTTCTTAAAGGAACAGGTGGTATTTTTTATATTGAAGAGGGTTGAAATGCTACAGCTTTATACACTCACACCCCCAGCAAGTCAGTACAAATGCTTTACCCCTTCAATATAAACTCCATTTTCCCTGAGTAGTTCTCCAAAGATTCTCAAGGAGACTGCTTCCAGCTCAGGGACGCCAAGTGCAGCAGCCAACACTGCCGATGCACTCGCGGTCGAAGGGCTCACAGGGCCAGGGGTGTCCGCCTCACCAGGACAACGCCTGAGTTATGGGGGATGATACCCTCCATATAGAAACAGGGCAGTGCCAATATTTCGTGGTTTCTCAATTATTTACCCTCTCCCCTCTGGGCCATCCCCAAAAGCGGACAGATCCAATCATGCGGCCCCCTCCCCACTCTTGCCACTGTACAACCACTCACTGTTTAAGGCCCCTTAGCGTGGACTCAGTTCACAGTTTCATGGTTGAGCTTTGACCTTAGTTCACAGGATGCTCTCCGTAGGCCTGGCTGTATGTGCTGTTACTGAAATGGAAATAACAGCTGATGGACTGAAGTTGATTTAAACCACTTGAAAAATTCAGTGAAGCTTGAAAACAAAACCTTGTCTGTTACCATGTCCACACCAAGTTCAAACAACGCTGGCTCCAGCGCGGAGTAAGCTCAGAGCCCTTCAAAGCTGCAAGGCTTTCAGCAAAAGTACATGGCTCAGAAAAAAAGAACCTGAAGCCAATTCACCCAAAAACGAGAAAGCCCAGGGGCAGCCAGCTGTCAGACTAACCTGCACCCGAAATTTCTGGATACAGTAGCCGTCTTTGGGGTGTTCTAACCTGCACCGAAAATTTCTGGATAGAGTAGCTGTGTTTGGGGTGTTCTAACCTGCACCAGAAATTTCTGGTTAGAGCAGCCTTTTTTGGGATGTTCAAAGCAACTTTCAGGAATTTTCAATCATCAGAAGCAACTCCCAAAGTGGCAGTTATCAAATGATTTTTTTAAAAATACATAGTTGGGAGTGAACTGAATTTTTATGACTCCTTTCATGAGCTGAATCTAATCTGCTACACACTGTTCTGCTATTTAAAGCACACTGTGTATTTGAGCGGTAGGAAAAACAGTTTATCAAAGATGTAATCCAATATTCACTTAAGCAGCTGAATGCAACTTGTAGCCTTGAATGACCACTGAGTGATTTTCCTACAACCAAGGCAGTGTTGGGGCAAGAAGGTGGATTTCTTTTGAATCTGAGGAGCTGTGTGGATTGAGGACATCACACCTCAGCTCTCAGATACCCAAAATCACAGGAACACACCACTTCCTTATTAGTATGGCAGCTATGAGCACTTAAGACACGCACAGCACAAGCAGTACACTTAACGTTTCCATTATTATCTGTAAACCATAAAAGCAGAAATGCAACTTGCATATCATGGGCTTAGACTCCCAGGCTCCCTGAGCCTGCACCTCAAATACAACCCTGAATCCAACCTTCAGCCAGAAACACAGAGGTGGAGGAGGGCGAGCCCCATTTCACAGAGGAGAAAATACAGGCTCAAAGGGTGACAGAGAACTGAATCCAGAACTGGATGTCTCCAAAGTCTGTGTTAAGTTTTAATAGACCATGTTGCTTCCCGATTAAATCAGAATTACTTCTAGGGAGTTGGTAATTCTCATGTCCAAGCGTCAGAGTTTTTCCGTTGCATCGTTATAGGGACACATCCAAGAGATGCATAGGGAAAGCAGTGCATATACACTGGGTGTGTGTAAATTTGCACTCCACTCTATCTGTGAAAAAGACTCCTGTAAAATATGCACACATTTGTGTCCTCAGCCCTGGGCGGTGTGTGAGGAGTAATTGATGCCGTAAAAATATTTTTGATAAGTATTCAGAGTAAGACATTCCATACAGAAAGTCCTGTTACTTTATCTTAAGATTCTATAATTCACAGACTGGAGAGATGTTGCTTAAGAGCCAAACATCCTATTGAATTTAAGAGTCTTTGGGAAAGTTATTAACTTGTCAAATGCAGTGCTGTTCTGAAAAGCACAGTTCCAGTTATATACACTGAATCGTGCCAACTCTCTATTTTTTCACTGATGAATGAGGTGAGAATGATCAAAACAAGAATAACTTTTATTAGAGTTGTCAGTATTACAACTTAGTTTTGAAGTAAAGGCCCGATGCTAGAAAACCTGACCTCTGTTTCTCACCCATCACTGGCTCATAAAGACTAGCTTAGTGTTTCGTTTGCTCAATGGCGGATTTCCTGCACTGTTTACATAACAGTGTGCATTTACGATGAGCTCTGTAATTATTTTTAGCCACCTTAATGGCTCTCAGAGGAGAGAAAATCCTGGTGTCCACGGGACAGATGGAGGGTGAGGGCCAGGGAGGTCAGCGGCTCTCACGCTGCCATTTCTCTGCAAGCTCAGGAAATTAATTCCAGGGCTGGACTGTATCCAGGGATCCACATCAGCTCTCTGGGCACCGCCCTCACGCCAGTGTTGCATTGCAAAGGGAGATTGTGAGGGCTTTGATAATGCCAGAGAGATGGCTGCCATGTTAGGGCAATAAAGGCCTGAAGCACAATTGTGGAAAGGGAGCTTTTCAGTCCTTGCTGCCGGCTTCAGCAGAGCCACCTGATGCCAAGGAAGAGGGAATTCAGGATTCCCCCGACCCCACCCTGCCACATCACTGTGAACAGCCCTCGTCCCGGAGAAAACTGGCCGCCAAGCAACCCCTTGCTCCTTGCAGATGTGGGGTTTGCACCTAGCATTGCCATTGCTACGTAAATACATACAACAAAGTCCATAGAGTATCTTCGGTGTCAAATACGTAAAGTTTGGAAAATGCCATTGGGTAATGAAATCAATAAGATAACAAATAGAAATAAAAATTTATATTGCAGTGCTTAGATCGTAAATTTCTAGATAACAATGTTTAAACTGGAAACCTCACATTGTTGTTAAGTTAGAATAAGCAAACCTCACATAGTTTGTGGTTTTAGGCTAGAAATAATTGCTGCATTCAACCCACAAACAAAGAAAAACATTCTTAGAAGTCCCACCAGCCTGGAGCTAAGTAGATCCTTGGGGTGGGCTTTGACCCACTGGCTGTGTTTCCTGGGGGGCCTGCGTGTCCTGGGCGGTGGTGAAACCGGCTGCCTTGGCGCCTGTGTCGGGGTGACTGTGTTCTTATTGACACTGTCTGGAGGTCTGATGCCCAGGCGCCCTATGACTCCCGCAGACCCCAAAGGCCGTTGATTTGAACTGGCCTCTTTGATGACTGGCGGCTTTTCCCAGGGCTTTGTGGTGGCTTTTAGAAGGATGATTACTGACTAGTTGGAGGATGATCTTTTTCCCTGGACCACATTTTTATGAGGAAAAGAATATACAGCAATCTTTGCTGTTCTGCAGCCCCGACTGGTGATACCCAGGCAGACAGGGTCTGGAGTGGATCCCCAGCAAACTCCAGCAGACCTACAGCAGAGGGCCCTGACTGTTAGAAGGGAAACTAACAAACAGAAAGGAAGAGCATCAACATCAACAAAAAGGAGGTCCACTCAGAAACTCATCCAAAAGCCAGCAACATCAAAGACCAAAGGTAGATAAATCCACGAAGATGGGGAGAAACCAGTGCAAAAGGTTGAAAATTTCAAAAACCAGAACGCCTTTTCTCCTCCAAAGGATCACAACTCCTCGCCAGCAAGGGAACAAAACGGGCGGAGAATGAGAGTGACGAACTGACAGAAGTAGGCTTCAGAAGGTGGGTAATAACAAACTCCTCCAAGCTAAAGGAGCATGTTCTAACCCAATGCAAGGAAACTAAGAACCTTGGAAAAAGGTTAGAGGAATTGCTGTCTGGAATAACCAGCTTGGAGAAGAACACAAATGACCTGATGGAGCTGAAAAACACCACACGAGAACTTCATGAAGCATACACGAGTCTCAATAGCCAAATCGATCAAGCAGAAGAAAGGATATCAGAGATTGAAGATCAACTTAATGAAATAAAGCATGAAGACAAGATTAGAATACACAGATCATTGCTTTGAAAAATAAAGCTGGTTCATTGCCACATAGAATCTAAACCTATCAATCTAATGATTTATTGAATTACTGTAAATATTTATACATGATTTCATGATTTTATTAAGTCATTTGCTCAACACACAGTGAGGGCTCTCCTGTTCTGGTGGGGCAGGGCCTGAGTCCAGGTCATACTCTCCATTGTAACTAAGCATCCACGTACAGTTGGATTTTTGCCCCTGTCCATTTTAATGGCCCTAGATGCACAGTGCCATTTCTGCTCTAAGCCTAAGCTTCTCCTGGGCAGGACGTCCTCTCCCAACTGTGTGAGGCTGGTGCAGTGTAGGGTGCTTGGTAGGTGGGAAACTATTCTCGTGAACAAATGAATGAATAAAATGTGGGTGCCACATGGGTGTCACAGTGCATCTGTCCATGAAGTATGTTTGTTGTGAAAAGGAGGTATCCAAACATCATGAGGCCTGTGCTCTCTTAGTTCAGGGTTGGGAAGTCGCTCCCACGGAAATCCAGGGGAGCCGGCGTTGGCTGTGGCAGTGTGATGGGAACCCACCTCTTCACAGTGCAGTTCCTCTGGCATAGCTCAGTCCTGTGGGAGACACCTGCACTTCCGGAAGACAGGAGCCGCCAGCACCTTTCCCGTCTGGGAGCCTTTCCCGACTCAAGGACTCTTGCCCAGAGGGAGGGAGGGGTGTGCGGGGCCCCTGAATCAGTGCAAGCCACCGTCTGGGTCACTTACATCTCCTGGGCTTGTTTCCCTCCCAGGACCTGCTCGGGAATTTTTCCAGACCAATTTGAATTTTTCAATTTTCCATGCAGCTCCGGAATTTTTCCAGACCAAACACAAGGGTGACAGATGAGAAGCACCCGGGGCGGCGGTTAGGGAGGACTGTGGGTTAGGAAGGACTGTCAGTTAGCAAGGTCTGTGGGTCGGTTCGCGGTCTGGGAGGTGAGGGCAAGAATCCTGGGCAGTCTGGAGGAACCCGGGCTGGGCAAGGCCCAGGAGGAACTGGTGGGCAGTGAGGAGAAGCCGCCTGCCACAGCTGGAGCTCTGTCTGCTCGGAGGGCTTTGCTGGCAGCCTGAGAATCCGCGTTGGCTCTTCCACAGCACGAAGGCACAGACTCGCTGCTAAAGGGGACGGACACACCAGCCAGGAGACAAAGGCTTGTGGTTTTATGGCCAGAACATAACACATCTTTGAGGGTTTTTTTTTTTTTCTTTCAAATTTAGAAAAGAAGGGCAGTAAACAGGCCATCACTGGCCCTAACCTTGGGCTGTCTCGGAGGTAGCCTGGAGATCCCAGACACGGGGACACGGGCGCATGTCCCATCCACCTCAAAATCTCACTGGTCCAGAGCTCTGCACCAAAGGCCAGGGCCGGCCTTCGCTCATCTCATCGGTCAGCCCGTCCTGGACCCCTCCTGCAGATGGGAGCTCCCGCCAGAATACAGATCCTGGAATCCAGGAATTCCCAACCTGAGCAGTAACCAAGTTATCCCAAAAGAGAAGGGGACTGCACCGCGCCCTCCCTTGGAAAAGGCATTTTGCCGAGAAATGTGCGTTTTTGAGTTTTCCCTCCATACCTCACTGCTCGAAATCATCGTAAAGAATGTTCATTGCTGTCAATAAGTAGTTTTGAACATGGGTTCCCAGAATGACTGTGTATTTTGACAAGTTTCCAAAAAATGCCTCACCCTTTCTGACCTTAATTGTTTTCTCTGCTCTTAATACCTTAAACATTGCTATAGTTTTATTACTATTACATCAGTAGCTCTATTATGTATCATCAGATCAAAAGCAAAAGTTCTTTGGGAAGAAGTCCTTGATGCATTTATTAAGTTAAAAATGTATTTAACAATAGTTTCATCATCCAGTTTCTCATTTATAAATATGCACACACTTCAGTGTGTGAGGATTAGTACCTAGAGCAAAAGGGGAGCTGCTGTGTCTTCTCCGGCTAATAAGACCACAGAGGTTTTCCTTTCCCTCCCTTCTCTCCCTTTCCATTCTCTTCTCCTCCTTCCCTTCTCCCCCTCCTTCTTTGCTTACCTGTACTTTCTAAATCTTCTACAATGATTACATATTCTTCTGTAATAATAAAAAATCAAACTGAAGAGAATGTTGACTCTGAATTTGAAAACAGATAAAGAGAATCAAAATATCCAGGACTTGAAGGAAGTGGCGCTTCCCTTTTAATCATGTACCTTCTCTCATTATTTCTGTTGATCATCATCATCTTAATGTTTTGTAGTTATAACTGTTTAATTGTTCGATCTCTTAGCAAACTTACAAAACTAGATTGCACCTGAAGTGACAAAGCACGACCTCAATTCTTTGAGTTCTCTTTCAATCTTTTGTGGACAAAATTGAGAGAGCAAATTAAAATGGACACTCAGGGTTCTGGGCATTGCCTTCCCATCAAACATTTTATAGTAGGCGTTCGATCTTCCGATATCACCAAAGGTTTTGCCCTTCATGATCCGACATAAGACTTCCCAAACTCTCAAGCGTGTCTAGCCACCTGTGCTCTTGCTAAGATGCAGGCTCTGATTTGGAAGGTCTGCAGCGGGCCTGGGATTCTGCATTCTAACAAGGTCCTGAGTGATGCTGGCCGGTGGACCATGCTTCGCTCTAACAAGCATCCAGAGACTAGAGGTGGGC
This sequence comes from Papio anubis, assembly GCF_008728515.1. Taxonomy (NCBI): domain Eukaryota; kingdom Metazoa; phylum Chordata; class Mammalia; order Primates; family Cercopithecidae; genus Papio; species Papio anubis. The sequence goes on from NC_044981.1 coordinate 164,860,769, forward strand.
TTCTTACTATGAAAATTCCTTCTCCAGAAGGCCTAGAACTTCTTGGTTTTAGTGGAAAGCCTGGAATCATATAGAGGAAACCTGAAATAGGTGTATGCTGTCATTCACTGACCCACACCTTAGAGGCTGTATGAGGGGGTGATCATTAAGGTTTCTAGCTTTAAATTGAGAACTGGATTTGAATGCGAGCTTGTGGGAAAGCTTGGGTAGCCCTTCACCTCGGTGTCTTGATTTCTTCCAGAGTCGCTCTTGCTGACGTGTAGGGTAGAGAAGTGGAGATGGGGACATGCCCACACAGCTGGCACAGTGGCCTCCGTGCAAGGTGCCCTCACCTGGTGCCAGTGAGAACCACTTCCCGCTAAACCACTGCCTGTGTGGCCTGACTGGGGACACACACCACAGGCTGCTGGACGTGAGCTTCTTCCTCTTGGGAACCATGATCTTGGGCCCTTCCTTTGGGTCTCACACTCAAGGCTCCAGCGCCACACGAGGTCATCCTCAGAGAGGACAACCCCTCACCAGCTGGCTCTGGGTCCTTCAGCCAGTGTGGACGCTGCTGGAGGAGGTGCTGAAGAGACAGAGCTTCGGGACAGTAGGTCCTCACGGGACATCAAGGATAGGCTCTCGGTGTAAGAATTAAAGAAAGAGGAGAGAAACACGAAGGGTGGCTTAACATTCAATATTTCAAACCCAGGGGGACCTCTGACCAAGTTAGGTTACAAGCCGCACTCCTTTACAGACTAAGAGTTTTAAAGGATTTAGGGTGGGAGAGTTTATCAGAGGCTTGGGCTGCTTCTGTGTTTCTTTGTTGTGCTTATTTGGGAGGGAAAGTTGTGCCTTTCTGCAGCTGCAGGCATACCCCTGAGTCTGCCTTTAGAAGGGAAAGGAACGTGCTTATTAAGGCCCACTGTTTTCCTGGGGCCCATTGTATGAGGGTGAAGTTTGGCCATTACCCAAGATACTTTCCCCCACCTCCCTCAGTGTCCCAGCTGCTTTATCTGTGTTTTACTGTCGGCTCTTTCTGACTGCTTGTAGTTAGAAGAGAAGTGATTTCCTTGAAATGCAGGAGGCTGAAAAGGGAGCTGGAACTGAAAGGGGCGGGGTTTGTCCGAGATGATGGTACTCATGCTCTGACACTCGGAAACGGCAACTTGAGGAGAAACGACATAAAACAAAACCAATTTGCCATCGGTTAACTGATAAAAACAAGAGTTACTTTCCTTCCTACAACATATTTCTGGCCCAAAAACATTATCACCATACCTTGAAACAAAGAACAAAACACTCCTCATATGAAACATGGAAATCAATGTGAGCTATACAGACATTTAAGAAAGACTGAGAAAAACAAGTAGGACAATGATTTCCCACTGACTCCAGGCCAGGGTCATGGGTGGCTGGAGCCTGTCCTGGCAGCTCAGCTCAACCCACAAGGCAGGCCCCATCCTGGGCAGGACGTGGTCCCATTGCAAGTGACTCACCCACCCACACTCACTCTCACTGGGAAATGCCGAGGACCCTCACGTGCACATCTGTGGGATGTGGGAGGAACCTGGAGGGCCCTGAGCTTCACCCAGAGAGTGGCCCCGGTGGTAATTCAATTTTTTTCATATCAACATTATACCAAAATGACGTTGAACAAAATGACATCATCTGAGGACCTGCTGCGTCTACACTGCAGACCATGGATGGGCCTTCTGGGTCTCCCTTGTCCATCTCTGTTCCCACAAGCAATGTGATGACCAATTCCTAGCATCGTGTCAGGAAGCACAAGTTCCCAAACGTAAGGAAAAGCTGTGTCTCCCTCTCCCCCAGGGGCTGTGAATGGGCATGATCGGCCAACTTGGAAAGCATGGATCAGGAGCAGTGTACCCCTGTTGTGATAATACAAGTTAGGGTGTGATCAGGGCCCCAGGTCTCGCAACCACTGTCACCTCTGAACAATGACTCTGAGACATCTCCTCAACAAACAAATTGTAAATGAAAGCCATGTCTTGCTTTCTTATGGGCTTTTGAACCTTACTAATAAGGAGTATCAAGCATGATGAACGTGATTGGATGCTCTTCACTGTGTGTGATGCAAAGGGCACTTCACCAGAAATGAGAAAAATTGAGTTCAAGCTGGCACCAATATTAATCCAATGTGATGCTCAACTAGATGGTTCTCTCTGGTTTCTCAACCTGTAAACCAAGGTAATAGGACCAGTTGCTTCTCTCAATCTGAAGTGTTTAAGTGAGGGTAGGTTTATGGTCTTGGTTTAAAAATTAAAACAGACTTTCAAAAAAATTTTTAGTTTTTTTTTAAAATGAGATGGGGTCTCACTATGTTTTTTGTTTTTTTGTTTTTTTGAGACGGAGTCTCGCTCTGTCGCCCAGGCTGGAGTGCAGTGGCCAGATCTCAGCTCACTGCAAGCTCCGCCTCCCGGGTTCCCGCCATTCTCCTGCCTCAGCCTCCCAAGTAGCTGGGACCACAGGCGCCGCCACCTCGCCCGGCTAATTTTTTGTGTTTTTAGTAGAGACGAGGTTTCACCGTGTTAGCCAGGATGGTCTCGATCTCCTGACCTTGTGATCCGCCCGTCTCGGCCTCCCAAAGTGCTGGGATTACAGGCTTGAGCCACCGCGCCCGGCCAGGTCTCACTATGTTGACCAGGCTTAACATAGTGAGACCTGCCCAGGACTGGGCCTGCCTTGCGGGATGGGCTGAATTGCCAGGATGGGCTCCAGCCACCCATGACCCTGGCCTGGAGTCGGTGGGAAATCATTGTCCTACTTGTTTTTCTCAAGTGATCCTCCCATCTCAGCCCTCCAAAGTTCTGGAATTACAAGCATGATCTGCCATGCCCAGCCAAATCCAGACATAATTTAGAAAAGTGAAGCCTTCTTACTTTCCTGCGAATAAGCTTGTATTAGTCTGTTCTCATGATGCTATAAATAACTTTTTGAGACTGGATAATTTATAAAGGAAGAAGGTTTAGTTGACTTATGGTTCCGCAGGACTGGGGAGCCCTCAGGAAACTTACAATCATGGCAGAAGGCATCTCTTCACAGGGTGGCAGGAGAGAGAGTGAGGGCTGAGCGAAGAGAAAGGCCTTTATAAAACCATCAGATCTCCTGAGAACTCACTCACAATCACGAGAGCAGCATGAGGGTAACTTCCCCATGATTAAATGGTCTCCCACTGGGTCCCTCCCATGACATGTGCAGATTAGGGGAACTATAGTTCAAGATGCAGTTTGGGTGGGGACACAGCAAACCATATCAAAGCTCAAAGTTAATTTCCCCAGTGCTCTGAGGTGTTCCCTACATTTCCCCAGTGGGAGGGGAATGAAGGATGACATCTCTGTCTTAGATGCTCAGCCTTTATTTTCAGAGCCTGTTTGGTGGAGGGAGGGTTTGTCTAACAGAAGGCTTGATGCTGGGTGGAAGTGGGAGTAGCACCACTCACTGTCACCCACTAGAGACCCAGGAGCACCACGTTTGCTTCCTGTCCTGCAAACTTTTTATCTGCTGGCCTAGAGCCTAGGTGCCAAGGGGAGGACTACTTAGTTACAAAAGGACTGAGTTCCAGAGGGAGGCACGCTGGAACCAGGAGACACAGTGATGATCCACTGAACTGGAAATTAAGATGCTACCCTGCCACTTAAGGATTCTCATGTCTCTGAGTCAACAGGCTAAGTAAGAAGAGGGTTACGGTGCTGGCTGGGTGCCTGACCCTGACTACCAGGGGGAAATTGGGCTGCTACTTTAGAGTAAAGGTAAGGAAGGTCGTGTCTGGAATACAGGAGAGCCCTTAGGGTGCCTCCTGGTATTACCACGCCTGTGATTAATGCCAATGGAAAACCACCTCAACCCTTTCCAGGCAGACTATGAATGGCCCAGACCCTTCACATACGAAGGTTTGGGTCACCCCAGCAAATACAGAACTGCGACCAGCTGAGGTCTTGCTGCAAGCAAATGGAACATAGAAGGTCATTGTGAGTACCAGCTCTGCCCATCGGACCAGTTACAGAATCAAGGGCTGCCACTGTCTTGAGTATTTCCTCTCTATTTTGCTATGAATATGTGGGTGTATCAAATATCTTTGTTTCCTTCCCTCTTTTGTCCCCTTTTTGTCATAGCATGTAAGTTACAGGATATCGGGGAGATGATTAAATGCCACTAAAGGACTTTGCCTCCTCTTCTGGGGAGGGAGTTTGTGCACACTTGATTGCATGTAGGATGGTTGTACCATTTTAGGCAAAAGTGTAGCCTTGCTATTGTTTTTACCTGGAGATTGGGTATGGTGTAAGGAAGGGTGTCTGGTGCCAAGTTGATGTGGGATGGACTTGTGACAGTCAATCTTATGTGTTAACTTGGAGGGTGATTTTGGTGAGATTGATGTTACATTGCCAACTTTGGGTAAATCAGGTTGCCCTCTGTAACATGGGTGGGCCTCCTTCAGTCAGCTGAAGGCCTGAACAGAACAAGAGGACGGTCCCCCCAGGCAAGAGGGGATTTTCCAGTGGATGGCCTTCAGGCCGAGCTGCACTGTGGGCTCTCCCAGATCCGCAGCCTGCAGCACACACTGCAGGTTTTGGACTTGCCAGCCCCCATAGTCCTTGTAATGAATGAGCCAATCCTTTCTCTGTTTACATTATATATTTATCTTACTGGTTCTGTTTTTCTGGGGAACCCTGATGTCTACCCAAACCAGCTGACCCATCCTCATGCATTGAGTGACCAAGGACAATGAGCTCCATCCTCTTCAGAAGGATGACTTTGGGTTGTTTGCTCTCATACTCTTAATTCATGTGCTTTTCTGGCATCTGGCTTGTTTTCTACATATTCTTCCTCAGACTTGAGGAAAGTTGTTGTTCAAGGTCTCACTGGCCTGCTCCATGTGCATGCAAAGACCCCTGGAGTTGCTGTCCTGGCACTGCACCCCCATCTCGCTTCTCCTGAACAGTCAGACAGCTCAGTCACAGCCCTCTACATACAAATAGAGGCATGGCTGTAGTGCAAGTCAAGGGCCATGTATCAGTCAGGATTGAGAAATAAAAATAAAATCTTAAGCCCCCAACCAACTGAATAGATCATCTCTTGGTCAAGAGGACCCCAGAGAAAACTTGAAACTGAGTTCCTGGGAGACCATGATAGGACGGGAGATCAGACATGCCTCACGGCCATTAGGCTTCCTTCCCTAAGGGCTGGGTAGAAACCCAGGCCGCTGTTCCTTCCTGACGGAGACCACTGACCTCAGAGTGGCTCTGGCCAGCCTGCTGAGGATGCACAGTGAGTTTCCATGTCCTCTCCTTCACTTTTTGACATCACAGGGACAAAACCCCACCTTTGGATTATGCTAATGTGGCCATTTTTGAACATGGGACCCGTGAAGGGGCATGAAGCTCAATTGCACACGGATGTATTTCTCCTTTCATGAATATTCATGACTCCCCCCATAGCTTATTGAATATGTATATTTGGCCACCTTGCTCAATCAATCCGTCTTATTCTTCCCACCTTCTACATGTCTGTTTCTGGCTTCTGGCTGGAGGCTACCTTTCCCAGGTAGTCAGAATGGCCACCTGCAGGCTGCAGCCCTTTATGAGAAATAAAGCTTTCCTTTCCAAACTTATGAATGTGGTCATGGTTCAGTGGACAGAATCTCTCAGTTCAAAGTGATGGGAGCTCATCTGGAAACAGGCTAAGCACCCAGGGGTGTTATGGGCTCACAGCTGAACAGGATCATAGGTGGATCACAGAACTAGAGGAAGGGGATACGTGGATCACAGAACCAGAGGAAGGGGCACAGAGTCAGGGTCTTGAGCCAGCACCATTAATGGTGCAGAGTCAGGCTCCCTCTCCCTGTCTCCTTCTCTGTTTCTCTGTCTCTGTCTCCCTCTGTCTCGATCTCTCCCCCAACTCTCTCTGTCTCTCTCTCTGTCTCTCTCTCTGTCTCTCTCCCTCTGTCTCTCTCTCTCTCTCTGTATTAATCTCTCCCTCTCTCTTTGTTTCTCCCAATCTCTGCCTCTCTCTCCCTGTTTCTCTCTCTCTCCCTCTGTCTCAATCTCTCCCCCATCTCTCTCTGTCCCTCTGCCTTTCTCTCTCTCCCTCTGCCTCTCTCTGTCTCTCTCCCTCTGTCTCTGTCTCTCTCCCTCTGCCTCTGTCTCTCTGTCTCTCTCCCTCTGTCTCAATCTCTCTCCCATCTCCCTCTCCCTCTGCCTCTCTTTCTGTCTCTCTCCCTCTGCCCCTCTCTCTTTCTCCCTCTGCCTCTCTCTGTGTCTCTCTCCCTCTGTCTCAATCTCTCCCCCATCTCTCTCTCCCTCTGCCTTTCTTTCTGTCTCTCTCCCTCTGCCCCCCTCTCTGTCTTTCTCCCTGTCTTTGTTTCTCTCCCTCTGTCTCAGTCTCTCCCCCGTCTTTCTCTCTCCCTCCGCCTTTCTCTGTGTCTCTCTCCCTCTGTCTCTGTCTCTCTCCCTCTGTCTCTCTCTGTCTCTCTCCCTCTGTACCTGTCTCTCTCTGCCTCTGTCTCTATCTCTCTCTCTATCTCTGTCTCTCTCCCTTTCTCCTCTCCCCCTTCCCCATTTGTCTCTCACGCTGTCATTTTCTTCTTGGCTTCATTCTTCAGACAATTTCCACATCCCTGGATGACCCACCCGGATTAGCATGCTCTCAGGTTAGTAACCCCAGGAAAAGACAATTCTTTTTTCATCTAGAAAATGTCTGTTTAAAGAATCCTTAATTCTGCCAGAATCACAAGCTTACCTGTTGGGGTGATCTATACAGTTGTGGAACATTGTTCCATGGTAGACCAAGGTCTAAACATGGGGTGGTTTTAGGGGGCTGTGCTTGTTGGGGGGGACGGAAAAGGTGAGGAAAAGAGTCCACCCAACACAGCTGGTTTGTGTCACTCAGACTCATGGTGAGGCCCTGCAGGCATGCACGTGGACGCTGACCCATGGAGGGAATTGGTGTTCTCTGACTATCCCTTCAGTGCAGAACATCAGTCACAATTTAAGTTCTGTTGAGGTAAACAAATGAACTTTCCCTATGGGGAATTTTCATTTTATAAGGGTATGAGCTCATAGCAGGGCAAATCGCTTGGTAGTTAAGACATCAGATGATGGTTCTCAGTGTGGCCCAGGCTGTAGGACAATCAGAGACTTTCAGCTGCCCAGAACCCTCCCTGGACAAGAGATGTACGTGGCGACCCCGGCCCTCCCTGTCCACGTGACCCTCTTCCCCATGACACTGTACAAAGGAGAGAACGTCCACGTGACACAGCCCCCATCGAGTCACCCAAAGCTGTGGGAAGCAACCAATGCGGAAAAATAAAACTGACTAAATGCAAAGCTGCAGGGGGATGACAGCAAACACAAGCAAATGAAATGGATGTCTTTAACTTAAAGTACTTCCGGCCGCGCTGTGTGTGCTCTATGGCTCTGTGAGCTCATTTCTGTGCAAACAGGTGCCCAAAATTGCAGTGTGTCCAATTGACCATCCTTCAAACAGAAAGTAAGCGCATCCTAAAACGTAGGGAAGTCGAGTCTTTCAGAACGTACCTAAAGAAGATAGCATCCGTGGTGCATGGAGCACGAGCCTCACCAGGCATCGCCATACCCACCATGGCTCATGCGTGCGGATGCCTTTGCTACCCGAGACAGTCGTACGAGGAAGCCACTGGGGTCAGTCCCATGCACAAACGGCGTGTCAAGAAATTAAATGACTTCCTCAAGGCCCCACAATTACCTTCAGCAAAGCTGAGATTCCCAGCCTTCTGTCTGCTCCCTGAGACTGACTCTGAATTGCTTTTCTGCTAGAGATGAAAACAAGAACAGAAACGGTGGAAACTCATCAAGTTTTTTAAAGTTTTACATAACCACTTAATTATAATATGCCTGCCCCAAAAGCACTCCTAATGTCCTAACATACGATAACTTATTTGTTTAATTTTATAAGTATTTTCAGGGGCGTGGGGGAGGGAGAGCATCAGGATAAAGAGCTAATGCATGTGGGGCTTAATACCCAGGTGATGGGGTGATCTGTGCGGAAAACCACCAGGGCACACGTTTACCTGTGTAACAAACCTACACATCCTGCACATGTGTCCCGGGACTTACAATTAAGTAATAAATAAATAAATATTTATGGAAACATGGAGCTCTTTTTCTACTTCATAGTGTTTCTTTTTTTCCTTTTTTTTCCCAGTACTTGTGATTTTTCTTTGAACTTCAAACATTATTGTCATGCAAGAAATACTCACAGTCCATCAAGCCTGCCTGTCAGGAGCATTTCCACCCTACAGACCAGCCGGGGAAGCAGAGTGCGGCCCGGGTCTGTGGGTCACGAGGCCTCGAACGCCGTCCCAGTGCAGGTGAAAGGTTGCTGTGTTCTTTGCACTGTCCCTTGTGGTCCTGGCTTCCCTAGGAGAAGGTGAGGACTTGGCTCAGCTCCTTAAGTACTTAAGTGCCTGTTCAGCTTCAGGTTAGAGCTCTATTAAATAGCAGTCCGACACCTTCAGATTCCTCCTCTACCCTCCATGAGATCAGTGACTAGCACCTTGTGCATCTCACTTTAGCTGCAATTTTTTTTTTTTTGAGACAGAGTCTCACTCTGTTGCCCAGGCTGGAGTGCAGTGGCGCGATCTGGGCTCACTGTAACCTCCGCCTCCCGGGTTCAAGCAATTTTCCTGCCTCAGCCTCCCGAGTAGCTGGGATTACAGGCACCCGCCACCATGCCTGGCTAATTTTTGAATTTATAGTAGAGACGGGATTTCACCGTGTTGACCAGGCTGGTCTGGAACTCCTGACCTCAGGTGATCTGCCCACCTTGGCCTCCCAAAATGCTGCAATTGCAGGCGTGAGCTACCAGGCCTGGCCTTGGCTGGTATCTTAATGTTCGTATCGTACTTTTTCCCAGAGCCTCTCGTGCCCTGCACAGCTCCCTGACCAACTCAGATCAGATCAGGGAGGTCGTTTGATCCTGTGTCCACCGCAGCTGACCGCGTGCACAGCAGAACCCACACAATGCTCTCAGGAACCGCTGTCCAGGAAACACAGGAAAGCTGTGGGCTGTGGTGGAGGCTTCAGGCTTAGGTCCCGTGGCTTTTGGCTCCCAGTTCTCCCTCTGGGTCTCTGCGGGAATCCCAGCACTGCCTGTAAAGCCCCAGCCCTCCCCTCACTTGGCTTAAATCGCTGGGCGTTTCCTTCCATAGCTTAGAGAGCCCCCAAAAACATGCATTGGAACCTGCCTCCATGGCCCTCTCGGGCCTGCACAGGGCTGACCGGCACCGCCGGAGCCTGTCCACCTCTGGAAGGACAGCTGCATGACTCTGAGCAGCGACGGAAACCCCTCGACCTGGAGAGGCCACCTGTGTGGGGCCGACGTTGCACAGGCTGACCTCGTACGGCCGTCGGGGAGGGTATGCGGGGCAGGGGGCACGGCCAGGGGCACTCCTCCGGTGCTGGTTTGTCTATTTCATGTTATCCACCCTGTCATCCACCAATTATTATTGGGGTCCATTGGTAATAATAGCTCCCGCATGGATGGGCTCTTCCCAGAGCCTCGTGGGTGCTGAATGAAACCCAGGGAATGGCCTTCACCAGACACTTCGTTTTGTTTTTTCTGCTTATGAAAGGCAGGGCCCAGACAGTTTCATTTTCACAGGGACATCTGTAAACGCGCACTTTGATTTACACTGGAAAGAGCCAATTGTTCTCATTTACAGAGGGTCAAGCTCCAGGGGGAGCGCTTTGGAAAATAAAGTTCTTCCTTTTACTCCTGTGGGTCTGATGTGCTCTGTGAAGTTCAAACACTGTATCAACCATCTCAGCTCTCAGGACAGCATGTGACACCTGCCATCACTGTGCAGGAGCACCTGATTCTGCCAGGGCAGGTGAGGAGGTGATGCCCCATGGAGGCAGGTGATATGGAGCTCTGGGGAGACCACCAGGTGGGAGGGGAGGAGAGCGCCAGGAACGGCCACTGTGTCGAAGCTGCTCCATGCGCCCCGAAAGGACACGTCCACAGAAGAAGAGTGGGATCCTTCCTCTGACCACAGAGGCTGCCTTGGGCCGTGTCCCTTCTGGACGTAAGAAGGCCCCATGGGCTGAGCCACGTGTGTCCACAATACCCCAGGCATCCCAATAACCAGAGTCCCCATGGGACAGCGAGTGAGGCTGAGCGGGAACAAGCTTTGAAGCCTTTTTAAAAAACCACTAGATCTCAAAACACAAAGTGCATTCAAATAAGAAATTAATTTATTATAACTTTTATGTTATGAAAGTAGATTTTTTATGTAAGAAAAGATAACAATAAACTTAAATTATCCTATAATTGTGGATATTTACTTGGGCTCAAACACTGAAAAGAAAATCAAAATCTCCCCTTTAAATTCTCTTTTTCCCATGTTCTTCCAGGAAATCCAGTCTCAGGAGCATGTTCCACTCAGGCGGACTTGGCCTGCGCTGTGAGTCAATTTGAAGAGGGTGTGCTGGCTTCGGCTGGTTGACCTTCAGAAGTCTGAGCAGGCCAACGTACCACTGAATAAACTGCAGATGAAAGAGACTCATGGATCCCCAGAAGAAGGCATATGGCTGCTCTCGGGATCTTGACTTTTGAAATATTTGTTTAAAGCAAACACTTGCAGTGGCTGTGGCAAGCCTCCCGCTTCCTCCAGACCCTCAGCCTCTCCCTCACAGGGCACCAGGCTCTTTCCCTCGGGGACAATGAGAGCGGGAGAGGTTTTTGTTTATTCTTCAGGAGTCTCTGAGAGTTCACAGTCATTTTAAAAATTAACCTGGGGCCAGGCGCGGTGGCTCATGCCTGTAATCCTAGCATTCTGGGGGGCCCAGGCACAGCCGGATCACCTGAGGTCAGGAGTTCAAGACCAGCCTGGTCAACATGGTGAAACCGCATCTCTACTGAAAATACAAAAATTAGTCAGTCATGATGGTGGGCGCCTGTAGTCCCAGCTACTCAGGAGGCTGAGGCAGGAGAATTGTTTGAACCCGGGAGGTGGAGGTTGAAGTGAACTGATGTCATACCACTGCACTCCAGCCTGGGCGACAGAGTGAGACTCTGTCTCCAAAAAATAAATAAATAAATAAATTAAGAAGAAGGAAACGGAGGCCAGGCATGGTGGCTCAAGCCTGTAATCCCAGCACTTTGGGAGGCCGAGGCAGGCTGATCACCTGAGGTCAGGAGTTCAAGACCAGCCTGGCCAACATGGTGAAACTGTGTCTCTATTAAATATACAAAAGATTAGCTGGGCGTGGTGGCAGGCACCTGTAATCCCAGCTACTCGGGAGGCTGAGGCAGGAGAATTGCTTGAACTCGGGAGGCGGAGGTTGCAGTGAGTCAAGATCATGCCACTGCACTCCAGCCTGGGCGACAGAGTGAGACTCTGTCTCAAAAAAAAAAAAAAAAAAAAAAAAAAAATTAGCCTGGGCTCAGACCAGCCGTGGGCTCTGCTGGGCTCTCCTCAGAGTCCTTGGTCACATGGGCTGACACTTTGCCCGGTCCTGGCCCCCAGGCCCAGAGGGACTCACCTTACAGGAAGGGAGGGCCTCCTGATTCCTGACCCCAGAGTCTGGAATCCGCAGACTGGGGCAAATCCATCTGCTGCTGCTAAAACTTACCAGCATCTTAAAGCCCAAAGTGCCCTTTTCTCTGAATTTGCAAATAAAAGTTTATTATTTTCTAGAAAGAGACTTCTTACAATGAACAAAGTGCAAAGCAGTGTCAATATTTTAGCAGGCCTGAGCCTCACACGGGTGTTGCCTGCATTTCAGGCTCAGCTCTGTACGTGAGCTGTAAATATGCGTTCCTTGAGATGTAAGATGAAAAGGAAAATCATCCGACAAATGTGTTTGGTGGATTAGGACACCATGGTGCGTGTCCTTGGGTTCCTCACTTTGAAAAGTATCCTTCAGGTAGCACAGAGCAGGCGGTTTATCTCACGCTGGAGAAGGAATTCAGAGGCAAAGTCCCCTGCAGCCTCAGAGGGGAAGCGCCCCAGGTTCCTGGGTTCTCTCCGTGAAGGAAATCCACGAAGCCTTCCCGAAGGCTGATTTCTAACTGCCGAATGCTTCCAACGAGGTGGGAACGGTCTCCCCTGAAAAGCTGAAGACAGGTGCAGAGAGTGGGCACTGGACACTGGTTTCCAGTCCCTTAGCCTGGTGCCTGCAGAGGCCACGCCTCCACCTCAGGGCTTGGCTGGCAGCAGGAGCCGGCGTGGAACAGCACAGACGCAGGTGCCTGGGCCATTGGGACGGGTGGGATAGAGCCTCAAGTCTGTCTGCGGCCTGATGCCTTTCTGTGGGCTACTGCAGATGATTACTGCCAGGTGAAAAAGAAAACCCAACACAACCTCTTGTTTTTCTGTGTCTCTTATTCCCAAACAGGTGTATGTTTAGCTTCAGAATAGCTGAACCTCCTTCTCCGCCCCCCACCCGCCATCTCCCTGTTAGAAACAATCTGTGGGACCTGAGCATCCTCCCAGGATCTAAGACCAGGCTCTGCTGAGCCACACTTTGAGAACAGTGCTGTAATTAAATACGCATGTGTATTTTTTTAAATAACAAAATATATTTAAAAACGTATTTTTCGTACCTGTTCCCTTCTAATATTTCTCTTTAGATGTGAACATAATTAAATGTAAATTTGTGTTTTACTCCATTTTTATTATCCAAGTGCTTTTTACTTTGTGATTCTTTAAGTTCCTTAGACTTATAAAGTTGTGAAATTTTCCATTAAGTTTATAAACTGTATTTATCTGGTTTGGATATTAAATATTATTACAGAGAAGCCAAACTAACTTTCTTAAGAAGAGGGTTGGAGTCTCTACAACAAAGTGAGAAAAAAAATGTAATAAGCAATATATTCCCCAATGGTTTTAAAGTCACTAATTTAATTATGCAGACATTTTAGGTTAGTGCTGTTGGGATTCTCCTAAAGGCTCCCACGTGAGCAGACGCCCCTCAACCACCTGTCCCACAGCAGCCCACCTGTCCTCAGCTCTTTCCCTCCCCAGCCTCCAGGATTTTAAGTTGTAAATTACTTGAAACGTGTGCATTCACCACCAAGAGAGAACACAAATATTCTTCCTCACTTAGAATACTGTAAAGGAGGGGAAACATCCTAAAAACATGAGGGATAACTGAAAAAAATGTGATGCAACAGGCCCCAGAACGCATAACGCTGTCCAAAGTCCACCGCTGGCTTCTGGCCAGTTGCAAAACTGTGGGCCTGCCTTTGTTTCCCTGACTGTTGTCTATTTTGACTAACTCAGCTGTTGGTGGCACATGCAGACAGTCGGAGAAGAGGCCTCCGTTCCCTCCTCACCTCCTAACCACCGGTGCCCTGACAGCTCCGCCTCCAGCTCCTGAAAGGGTCAGGCGTTGGGACTTGTCTTTGGAAACCATATAGCACGTTCCACCTCATGTGATTTTTTAAAATCTACATGACAGGCCATGTAAAAAGGTTCCTCGTACTCCGGGCAGCCCCTGCCCCCGTGCACCGAGCCCTGACATACTGGTTGGATGAGAGGATTGCTAAACACATTTACCAAAGTGCTGTGGAACGGAAGGCATTTGGGAAGACACCATGCAGGAAAACTGTCTTTCTCTCCAAACACCGATTGATTAGGGGATTAGGGATGGGCCCACCTGACCCAGATGAGGAGCCCGAGGTTCCCAGCTCACGCCCCAGGCCGAGCGACTGTTCTCCTGGGAGGCACTGATCTGACACCCTGGCTCACATCCGTCCTCCAATTCTCCCTCTGTTTTAAATCCCGAAGCTTTCCTGCACCTTGACATTGCGTTTGATGCTTTGTTACCTTCTCAGTTCCTTTTTCCTGAAGGCAGAAAACTGTGATTCTGGAAGAATTCTCCCTTCCTAACACGAAGATTCCCTGGGCATCAGCAGACCAGGGCTAGAGACGTCGCTAGGTGGCCGCCTTAACTCAGGGATGGGAGCTTAGGCTCCATGTTATGAAAGGGGCTCTGGCTGCGACTGTCCCACGTGGATCATGAAAGGTGTTGACCCGAGACAATGCTGGGCACCGCGAGGAACATGTGGGCACATAAGGAAACGCTGGGGCGCCCCCCCGCCCCCATCATATACCAGAGCCTCTGTGGCACCCCAGGTCAGTGCATCCCAGCACTCCGCTCCCACCTGCTCTCTGTGGTTTGAGAGGAGATGGAGAGCAGAAGAGCAAGGCTCTTTCCCAAATGCCCCAAATCTAAAGGCAAAAGCATGCGGGCTGGTGGTTGTGGATGCGTGAAAACTCGACAATGGGATGGCTACATCTGGAATTCATTCTTCACTCTCCTTCCTGCCCTTCTTTCCATTGACCTGGAATAGACACGACCTAAGGGGGTTCAAATCCGTACTAGGATTTAACATTCTCTACGGATCAGAAGTGATGGTTTGTTGGAGACTTGATGGAGTTAGGAGTTGCACCTTAAAGATGTTTTGTGTCTAGGGACTGACCTGCTGTCAGCAAACTTTAGAAGGTCGCCGTGAGTGGGGGACAGGTGAGACGGAGAGGCTGGAAGCCTCACCAGTGCGGAAGGGTCTCTGTAGAGGATTGGCTCTGCCACGGCACCTGACACCCTTGCAGGAACCCACACCGGCCACAGGTCAGGCTTGCTGCTGTCTGGCTGGTCTTAGCGAGTGGCCTGTGACCCTTGGAGATTGTGGGAGGAGCAGCCTCCGGCTTTTAATGAGGGTGGGAGTCTCCACCTCACCCCCATAGGGAACAGCCACAGGCTTCCAACCCGCTGCTGGAGAATGGGGGGACTTCCCAACAGCAGAGCCTCTGGCTGCTCTTGCAGTCGTGGGGTAACCGAGTATCCCCCTTTTTCTAAGAAATGGTTTATTATTCTTTCCCTCTCTCTTCTTTTCCTTGGTTGCTCACTTCCCACTAAGCCCTTCAGAAATGCAAATCTAGCCTTTCACCTCCTCCTCACCAGACATTCCCCTTCGGCAAGTTCTTCTAACCCTGTGCGCCCAGACAGATCTCTCCGGATTTGCAGAGGAAAGCATATCCTCCAGCAAGCTGTCCCGGACTCTCCTCCACCAGGAAGGCATCAAGAAAGCAGGCCCGTTTGGCTACTTTTACAACTTATTTCTGCCCAAGGCACCAGGAAGGTGCCACCTGAGATGTCTGGGAGATAAGGCACCAGGCTAGCAGAGGGGCCCTGCCCTTGCCTTAAAAAAGATTTCACTTTCTGCTGCAAGGTGAAGCAGCACATTTAAAGGCAGGACGTGTTGTGCCCCTTCCCCAAGTTATGGCTTCAGAATAAATTCACTGTTTTTGTATCAGAACTCACTCTTGTTGATTGAACTCTGCATGCGGCAAGCAACTCACCTGGTTTTGGTCACAATGGGGCCTCTGGTTCAGTGTGTCTTGTGGGACCAGAGACAAAGAGCTTGCAGCGTGCCGTCTTCCTTGTGCACAGGGTGTGCAATAAATGTTAAAACCACGCGTGTTCTCGTGTCCAGGCCGGGCACATCTCTGGAAGTGTGTGCGCCCAGCCTAGCTGCTGCTGCTGCGGGATGCTCACCCACTTGACAGGACCAGCTCTCCAGAAATGGACCCTCGACCGCCTGACAGGGCCAATTCTCCAGAAACAGACCTTCAGATTCAATGGAATCCCTCCAAAGAATCCACAAGTGATATTTTTTGGAGGGGGCAGGGAGAGGGACACGTGTTAAAATTGACATGGTGACGCCAAGATTTTAAGAAGTATGTTGAAATGTACAGGGCTAGTTACAGACAATAAATGATCTTAGACAACAAGGTTGGAAGTCAGACTCTTCCATGATGCAGGCTAGAAGACAGACAAACAGATCCGAGGCAGGGAACCAGGGCTCCAGAAACAGACCCCCCACATCCCCTAATATAAGACAAAGTGATCACCGCAACATATTGAGGGAAAGACTGTTTCAAAAACACTAGGGCTGGATCCGTTGTGTATTTTTAGGGGAAAAGTAAATATTTTCTTTGGCCTCAAACCACCATTCCGAAAGTTGATTATAGGCAGATTGAAGATCTAAATGTGGAGGGTAAAACACTAAAGAATCAGGAAGAAAACACAGGCCTGTCTTCAAGATGGGCAGGCAAAGATTTTTAAAAATTATTTTTTATTTTATTTTAAGTTCCAGGGTACAGGTGCTGAATGTGGAGGTTTGTTACATAAATAAACGTGTGCCACGGTGGTTTGATGCACCTATCACCCCACCTAGATATTAAACCCAGCATCCATTAGCTGTTTTTCCTGATGCTCTCCCTCCTTCTGTCCCCTCTGACAGGCCTCAGTGTAGGATGTTCCCCTCCCTGTGTCATGTGTTCTCACTGTTCAGCTCCTACTTAATAAGTAGAACATGCGGTGTTTGGTTTTTGCTCCTGTGTTAGTTTGCTAAGGATGATGGCTTCCAGCTCCACTCAGCCCTTGCAAAGGACATGATCTCATTCCTTTTTATGGCTGCATAGTATTCCAAAGAGTATATGTGCCACATTTTCTTTATCCAGTCTATCACTGATGGGCATTTGGGTTGATTCCATGCCTTTGCTATTGGGAATAGTGCTGGAATTACCATATATTTGCATGCATCTTTATAATAGAATGATTTATATTCCTTTGGGTATATACCTAGTAATGGGATTGCTTTGGTCAAATGGTATTTCTGGTTCTAGGTCTCTGAGGAATTGCCACACTGTCTTCCACAATGGTTGAACTAATTTACATTCCCACCAATAGTGTGAAAGTATTCGGCAAAGATTTTTTAAATGGACCCAAGAAAGCACTAATCATAAATAAGTTTGAAAAAAAGGAACTTTATGAAAAATTAATAATTTTTGTTCAGCAAAATACACCATTAGGAGAGAAAAAGGCAGGCTCCATATGGTGAAGGCAACTTGCAATCCATGCATTAAATAAATACCTGCACACAAGAATGTAACAAGATTTCCTGCAAACTGGTAAGAAGACAAACCAAAAGAAAATCTCAGCAGAGAACCTGAGCAGACACAGCATGAGAGGGGCGGTCACATGGCCTGCAAATATATGAAAAGGAGCTCAACGTCAGCAGTCATTAGGGAAACGCAAGTTAAAACCAAAAGGAGACACCAGAATGTCGAACATGAAAAGACCAAATTTACAAGTGCGAGAAATGCTGATCAACAGATGTGTGCGTGGCCAACGGGAGTGTCCGGTCCTAGGCCTAGAAGGGCAGGGCTTGGGCTGGGGAAGAGCAATAAGATCAATGGGAAGTTGAGGGCAGCAGCCAGGACTGGGGGTGGGGAGAAGGACCCACAGGGTCCAAGCACTTCTTATGTGGGATGACAAGGTGCTGGATTCCTGGTCTTCTGCCACACTTGAAGCCATTTCTAGCGGTAGAGTCACGATGTTTATGCGTAGCTTATTTGGTTAAAACTCATTAAACAAAGGCAAAAACCAAAGAGTGAATGGGAGGGAGGAAACGTGGCTGTGAAAATGACACAATTTTTAAGGGGTTTGCCTGGGGACACGCGAAGAGAAGGGGGGAGGTGGAGCTGATGGAGGTTTCAAGGACAGTGAGGGAGACACTAGCCCCAAGTATGGTGAGAGACACCCCAGTTCTGAAGATGGTGACAGAGAACCCAGCCCCAGGGACAGTGAGAGGGACCCAAGCCCCAGGAGGGTGAGGGACCCCCCAGCCTCTCTGGTGACTGTGATACAGGAAAGGAGAGCTGGGTCTCCCAGGAGGGCCTTGGGAGAGGGTCCCCAGGATGTGCTGGGTCCCCGGGATGTGCTGGGCTCTCAGGAAGCACTTGAGGAGGAGAGGTTTGTCAATCGTGTGGCCAAATACTAGAGTGATGGGTTAGGGAGGACATGAGGGTTAGCGGGGACATGAGGAATTGCTGGTATGGGGCAGGAAAGTGGCAGCTCAGAGCCAATTACAGCTAACAGTAGAGTAGGGAAGGACCCACACAACCAGCCGTGACCGCAGATCCAGGGACACCAGCGAGGTATTTTGTGCCAGGTCTCCCTCAGTGTCACTTCTCCCTGGCAGGCTGCAGGCAGCAGGTTGCGGTCCTGAGAAGCCAGAGCCGTGTCCACACTGGCACCTGTGCTGTGCCTACTGGAGGGAGCCTCGTCAGCTGTATGGCAGCACACGTGACGGTCTGTGATTCTTTTTCCTTGGGCCCTGTTTTCCCTCACTAGGAAAAACATTGTCCTAATAAATTGCCCTATCTGTTCCCTTGTTCTCTTATTTAAGAACTCAGGGGCCAACTCCTCAGGCCATCTGTTTTGTGCCTTAAGCATGTGAACGTCAGTGGACACAGTTACCGTGCAGTCCTCACTCCCCACCCCCATCTTTTAAGCCCGGGTCTGTACAGGCCTGTCCAGGGCCATCTGTAGCATCCATCAGGGTACAGGGGAGAGAGGAGGACTGTAGGAAGCCCCGGAAGTCTAAATCCACTGACACTAGGAAGGGTGGAGGGGCCAGCACAGACTGTGTGGAAGGACACGGCGGGAGGTGAGGGTGCAGGATCTGGGACTTGAGGAGCCCCTGGGGAGGTGAGGGAGGGTGCAGGGTCTGGGACTTGAGGAGCCCCTGGGGAGGTGAGGGTGCAGGGTCTGGGACTTGAGGAGCCGCTGCCACGTGAGCTGAGACAGAAGAGGAGCAGAGGGGTGGACCCCAAAAGGCAGGCAGTGTGCTAGGGAGGCAGCCCCTCTGCAGCATTTCTTTAAGGGACTTGAGTCAAGGTGTAAATCACCTGCAGGAGCGGCAGACTTGTTGTCACTTGTTGCTTCGAAGGCCGAGCTGTGCTGTGATGGGCCAAAGATGGCCCAGCTTTGCTTGGGTTCCAGGGAACCGATGCTCAGTCCTAATGCTGGGGAGGCTTGGAGAGAACACGGGCCCCACAGAGCACTCAGGAGCCCACAGGGAAAGGAAGACGTAGGTGTCTTTCTACTCGGAAAAGCGTAAACTGCCTGCTGGGTTTCCCTGACACCATAATGAGAGGTAGGCTTTTGGACCCCGCTCTAATTTCTGGGCGTGAGCAGCAGGTACCCCACTTCCACCATCTGGAGGTGAAACGGGAACCTGCATAAAGCTGCTGTTTGTCACTGCAAGGCCAGACCGAGCCTGGAACCCACGCATCACTGTGTCAGAACCGATGGGGCACATGGTCGCATTCTGCTGTCAGTCTGCTGAAGACTAGACCCTCGGCTCAGTTATTTTAGAATCTGTTCCATTTCAACCCACATGGGAGGTGAAGCCACTCGGTGCTTAGATGCCAGGTAACCCCGATGACTGGCCAGGGCCAGGTACTCACCGATGCCACCGGGAACCTTAGTAGGCAAGAATCGGTGACTGGCGGAGCCCATGCATGCCCCAGCATAAGAGCAAATATGTTGGGAAATGGGCGATAATTCCTACAATAGAAATAATTCGCAGAAAGCCAATGCCACGGGAACGCCAGGCCACTCTGGGCCACTCTGTGCTGAGTAGAGGGCTGCAGGCGCCCCGTACTTGGTTGGGGTGGCACCAGGAGCAGAAGGATTTGGGGAGGGTTCGAGGGATCCCATCGCTCCTCCCGTCTGTCTCTCCTTGGGGTATCTCACCCGGCAACTAAGACATCCCCTCTGCTCTGAAGAACAGATTTATTTCCAGGGAGAATATTTGCATTTCCAGCAAAACAAAAAGGACATTTCCAGGGATTTCCTCCTGGAGTTCTTTAAATAAAAGAGCAGCCATGCTAGTTTTCATCTCAGGAAGGAGGGGAGTGACTGTGCTGAGCTTGGGACTGTGCTGGGGGTCACGGCTGGCTCCGTGGGCAGCTTCACTGGGGCAGTCGCAGGACCTGCCCTCCTGGACCCAGAGAGATGCGGTCACCGCGTCCTGGGGCTGGCCGCTCTGCTTAGCACACCACAGGATCACACACACACACCATGTGCACACACCCTGCACACCACACACATGACACCACGCACACACCATATAATAATAATACCACAATAATAATGATACCACACCTCACCATATACACACCCCACACACACCATATATACACACACCACACACACACCATACACATCACACACACACCATACACACACCACACACACGCACACCACACACACCATATACACACACACCACACTCACCATATACACACACACCATATACACACACCACACACACACCATATACACATCACACACACACCATATACACACACCACACACACGTACACCACACACACCATATACACACCACACACACCACACACACCATATACACATCACACACACACCATATACACACACCACACACACACACCATATACACACACACACACACCATGTGCAATAATAATCTCTGCACACCGCATCAACTACATGCCACGAACACACACACGCACACCACACACACCACATACACACCACACACACCATACACACACCACACACACACACCACATACACACATCACACACACATCATATACACACACCACACACACGTACACCACACACACCATATACACACACCAACAATACCACGACACCACACACACACCACATACAATAATCACCAATAACACACCATACACAACAACAACCAATAACAATCTCACACATGTCACACACTAAACACCATGTGCACACACTCCTGCAATAATCAGACACACCATATACACACACACCACACACACACCATATACACACACCACACACACATACACCACACACACCATATACACACACCACACACATACCATATACACACACACAGTATATACATACACCACACCCCACACATCACATACACACACCACACACGTACACAACACACACCATATACACACCACACACATCATATACACACACCACACACACACACACTCATACCATACACACACACAACCATATATACACATAATACACCACACCCCACACATCATATACACACACCACACACACGTACACCACACCATATACACACCAAATACACCCATACACACACCACACAATACACTATATCATACACAATAATACACCCCATATGGTACATCAACACCCACACATCATACAATAATACCACAATAATGCATACCACACACACCATATACACACCACACACACACCATATACACACACCACACACACATCATACTATACACACACACACACCCCGTATATACGTAATACACCACACCCCACACACCATATACACACACCACAGACACATGTACACCATACACACCATAGACACACCCTACACCCTATATACACACACCACACACACACCATACTATACACACACACAACATATATACATAATACACCACACCCCACATCATTATACACACACCACACACACGTACACCATCGCATACCACACACCATACACACCACACACACACCATATACACACACCACACCACGCACACACCATATACACACCTCACACACATGTATACCACACACACACATATACACATAATACTCCACACCAGGCACACACCATATACACACACCACACACACACCCCATACTATACACACACACACACCATATATACAAAATACACCACACCCCACACACTCATATACACACACCACACACACACATTACACACCACACCACACACAGCACACCATATACACACCATATACACATAATGCACCACACCCCACACATCATATACACACACCACACACAGCATACACATCATACCACACACACACCATGAACCACACACACAACATATACACACACCACAAACATATAATACACAACTCCACAATATATCACACTCACACACACATCATATACACACCACACCATACACCCCCATACACATCACATACATCAATAATCACACATACATAATACACATGCCACACACATGCCACACTCCTCTCGCACAACATATAAGCTACACCTCACACACACTACACACACCATATACACCACACTGTAAATACACGTAATATGCACACCATGTACACACACTACATACCCCACACAAAGCATGTATACCACACCACACACATACCATATGCACACACCACAGATGCACACAATGCACACACCATACACACTGTACACCCCATGTTGTCTCACATACACACACGTTGTTGCAGGGCATGGCCGCTGTGGGGGACCAGTGAGTGGCCCCCGATCTCACAGCCTCCTGAGTGGGTTCTAGCTCTCCCAGGAGGGGAAGCTGTCCTGTCTCTGGAGGCCCCGTCTGAGCGATGGAGGTGCCTCCTGCCTCCCTGGCTCTTCTGAGGAGTGGGTACCCCACAACTCCCATCAACTGCAGTTGCAAAGCCCCCCACCGGCCAGCCCTGCCTGACAAGCTACGGGTGGGAATCCTGCCGAACAACACAAAACGCAAGCCGGCATCACAGGTCTGGTCAAACAGAGGTTCCTGCCATTAGCCCTACAGGAAAAAGCAAACCTCACTATCCAGAGCTCAGGCTCCCACACACCCCGTCCGTGTGCCCAGGGGACTGCGCTCACGATGGGATACAGAACCCAGACCAACGAGGCTGCTCCCTCCTGCCAGGCGCCTGGGGCTTGCCCTTGATTCCAGGGTGAGGGGATTTAGAGTCGCTTGTCCCCATCGAGCGGGGCTTTCCTAAGCAGAAAGCTGACATTTTCTCTGTACTTTGTAAAGGGAGGAGGCCCTGCACACCCTCTGGGAGGGTGCAACACGCTTTGTCCATGTCTGTCCTCACCTTCCCAGTCCTTCTACTGAGAGGGCCTGTGCTCTGGTTGGGCTGACCAAGCAGCCAGACAAAGCAGGTGAGACTCAGGTGTTGGAGGACCAGGTACGCACACAGGGCCACGCACACATGCTGGAATCCTCGCTGCCTCTAAAATCCCCGGGCGATCACACGCTTCCTGACCAGGTATACACACAGGGCCACGCACACACGCTGGAATCCTCGTTCCCTCTGAAATCCCAGGGCGGCCACACGCTTCCTGACCAGGTACGCACACAGGGCCACGCACACACGCTGGAATCCTCATTGCCTCTAAAGTCCCCGGGCGACCATATGCTTCCTGACCAGGTAGGCACACAGGGCCATGCACACACACTGGAATCCTCATTCTGCTGAAATCTGCCTGGGCAGCCACACGCTTCCGGTGCAGGCAGAGGGAGCCAGGCTGTGGGAACCCCGGAGGACGGTGTCTTGCCGAGGGATTCACCCTCCCTTCAGGCACCTCGCCCTGGGACGCCAGAAGTGAGAGACAATCCGAGCACATCCACATAATGTGGAAATGCTGTCCTATCACCCGTCTAAACAAAGCTCAGAACTGTCCGCATCCCCCCCCCCACCCGACGGGGTCCCAGCTGGCCCAGGAGGAATTTCACTCACAGGCCCAGCAGAGGCCAACGCCAGCGCTCAGAATCCCGCAGTGTCTAGACACTCACAGCAGCAACACGGAAGCGGCACAGAAACAGCCCCAGCGGCCGTGACCCAGCTCCACAGGGCTGTGGCGAATGCAGGCAGGCCTGGGCTGGCTCGGGTGGGCTGAAGGCAAAGGCAGTAAAAGGATATGGCTCTGCCCCTTTTATTGACATGCCATTGATGTCTGTTCATATCGATGCCTCTCAATGGAGCCACCGCTCTAGCCGACGGAGCAGGTCTCTTACTTTATTGTTTGCTGAATGGAATAAAATACTGGATTTCACACACATGAGGCCTGCATGTGCATTTTTACTGCACGCTCCAACCCCAGCCTGCGCACTTCCCTCCCCAAGCATTCTTAAACATTTAAATGCCTCGCCCCTAAAACAAAACACACGAGCACAGGAAAAGCCCTAGAGGAAACCCCTGAGAGACACTCTGAGGGCTCCTGGCTCTCTGCCTGTGGGCACCCACCACTCCTGCTGGAGGCGATCCCTGATTGACAGGAAGTGCCGGGAAGGCGTGTGATGTGGTTTGACTGGGAGCAGCCCTACAAAGGCACTATTCTACAAGCTGAAAACTAGTCTCTGCTTTCTTTTAGAGGCTGGAAAACCTTTGACTGAAAGTCTAGCCAATTGTCTCCTGCAACTCTTTGCCATTCTAGAGAATTCTTCATAGTCGTCTCAGTTTAAAAGCCGCAGAAACCAGCTTATTCATGTCCGTGCCGCCCTGTTGAAGCTGATAAGAGATAAACGCCAGCAGGTACATCTCGCTCCCTTTCATGGGGCAACTTAACTGCTTGGCTGCTGGAGCGAAGACACAAAATTAATTTGGGAATGGACAAAGCACAGTAAATCCTGTTTTCTTTAGTATCAAAATCTCACATATATAGTAAATGTGTTTTTAAAAAGAAAAGTGATGTAGGAAACCCTCCTTACACAAAAAGCCTACAGAAATTCGTCTCACAGCACTGCACGGGAGATTTAAGTGGCATATTACACGTCAAAATAGAATATGGTGCTGAGAAGGTTCCTGTTCCATTTCCAGAAGAGCTGTGACCCTCTACTAAGCATCCAGGAAGTCCTCACGCTTGGCTCATCTGTCAAATTAGCAAGTCTGTGCAGTGGCTTAAGAGGAGGAAGATAGTTCCACTAAATCTCTTATTTATATAACAACAGTTTTGACATTCCTGCAATGACATCGTTTCTTCTTCAAGGACTTTCCTGTAAGTGAGGAACTGTGGTGTGATTTGCAAGGCGTTTGCTCCAGTTCTCCTCTTCCACCAAAACGCCTGAGCCAACGCCCCCGGCCCTTGTGTGAATGAGTCCTGCAATGTGATGGGTTCTTTAAAGATTTCTGCAGCCCACAGAAGGGGGGCCTGGACTTCCGTGTGAGGCACCACCCCCACAGCTGCCTTTGGGCCGATGCCTGAGGAGCTAGGCCTGGGCATTGGGGACCCCCCCGGCTTCTGGGAGAAGGAAAGTCTCCACCGAGCGCTCTCCTGCAGCTCAGAGTCAAGTTCATGTGTCATGGGGACGGTGGCAATTGCTGCATGTTTCATGTTCATGGTTCATGCTTCCCGTTCACGTTTCATAGGGACAGTGACAACTGCTTTTGCTTCTCCCATTCAAAAGCAGGAACAAGAGTTTTCTTTTATGCTGCATCAGAATGAGAGGTAACATGCAGGGTCCTCACCCGTGTCGCTGTCCACACTGGCTGTGTCCCCGGGCCAGGGCCCTGGGTAGGGGTGTGGAGTGGGACACGGGACTCAGCAGAAGTTGCCACCCTGAGAAGAGCAGGCGGCCACCAGACTGCCTGGGGAGACACACTCTGGCATTGTGTTTCAACGTCAACTGTCCGAGTGCCCCCGAGAGCCTAAGGAAAGGAGAAACCGGGCTTGCTAAGGGAGCCTCTCCATTCTCTCCACACCGTTGGCGGTCTTGGCTCCACCCTAGCCCAGCACCATGGGAAGTACCACAGTTACAGCCACTGGGTACAGGGGGTGGGCCAGGTTCCCTTCACAGCACACAGCGCCCCGGTCTCCACCCGAGCTGCCACCAGTCTCCTGAAACCCTGGCACAGATCCCCCACGGGAGTATTCTTACCCAAGCCCAGAGACTCCCCTCCCACCATTTACAATGCCCAGGGGTGGATCAAAGAGCCCCCCATCCTGGCACAACAACAGGTCCCATCCCTGCCCTGCCCCCAACTCTGCTGCTGCCTTTCCCCAGGACACAAGGACAGGAAGACAGGGAAATGAGGTGGCCGTCCTCAGAGAGCACCTAGTTGCTCTCCCTAAGTCAATGCAGCACCCCATCCCTGTCCCATTGTCCCAGTCTGGATGGACAGGATGGCCACCAGGTCTCTGTCTTCTGCTATAAATGTGTCCACAGCTCCCACAGGACGTGGTACAGCGGGGGTGGGTCCTGACGGGGGAAGAATGTCTCATTGTGGATTGCTTTTCCTCTGGTCTGGTTTAATGTTTAACACACAGGGCTGGCTAAATGCAATCCTGTTTAATTGACTGTGTAACTTGAGAAATCTCAGTCTCAGCAAGGGTCTGAATCGGACAGGTCTGCAAACAGGGGCAGAAAGTTACATTCTGGTACCTGAAGCTGAAGCTGCCCTTTGCACCTGCCCCTCCCAGGGACACAGGCCCCTGCCCTCCCTGTCAATGGCCTCTCCAGCCTGAGGCCTGCAGGAGCACAGCAGCATTCACACCTCAGAGACAATGGGAAAGCATGAATCAGCTTCCCACATCCCTTGCACCCTAGGCAACGGGGGAGCAGGAGGGAGCGGTGCAGCTGGAACAGGAAAGGCAAGGCCGAGGCCGCAGATGATTTGCAGAGAGGCAGGCACTGCAAATTGCCACTGCAGGATGGCAATTGCTGATTTCATTAACAAACTTTTTTTCTTTCTAATCCTCCCTCCCTCCTGCCCTTCCTTCTTCCCTGTCTTTCTTTCTTCTTTCTCTGTCTTGTGCATAGTTGTGTTGCTTCCGTTGTATTTTCTCGTTAAGAACATGCCCCAGGCCTAAGCTGCACAGCTTAGGGACCTTCCCATAGCGGGGAGGATTGCATGGATCCACTTGTCCAGATCCCCCACTTTGTGTGCAGAGAAACTAAGGCAAAGGGAGCTTGCATCAGAATTAACAGCTGGGCTTCCGGGTCCTATAACTGCTTTCTGAGGGCATCCTGCGTGCCAGGAACTCTGCATCCCACCGACGCTGGCATTCCCTCCCTCCTCTCGAAAGGCCTGTTTTCGAGACATGGTGAACATTCTGTTTCAGAGAAGGAACTGGGGGCGGACAGGCTCACATCCTTTGCCCAACACAAGCAGGTGGAAGTGTGGATTTACACCCAGGGCTTCAGACTCCAGAGGTGCTGCCTGCAGGGCCGCCTGGGCCAGCGTCCTCCCATCTCGGCCTGGCCCTCAGTGAGCCAAGGCAGCCTCAGTTGGACTTACAGGGGGACACCTGCGTTTCCAGGGATGGGTAACTTTCTCCAGGTTGCGCTGGGAAGTGCAGACAGCATTTCAGCTTGGGGCGGAGGAGTGTCTGTTCTCTGTGTAACTGCAGTTCCTGTTAGAGTTAAGAGCTTCTCTCTGATGTTCAGAGCGTCTTTCCTTCAGAGCATTTCCTGAACACTGTCCTTCCTCTGTCTCTGCACTCCTGCCTGATTCCTTCTTCTAGAGATGCTATGACGGTACTAACCAGCCTCCTCTGAGAGCCAGGGCTTGTCTGTGTGCTGGGACCAGGTTGCCACGCTCCCAAGCCTGGAAGGACCAACTCCGTGACAGCACGAGTCCCAGGGAGAAGGGGCCCCTCCTGGCTGCTCCAGTCTCCAACGTCCCTGCAGTCTGGGGGCCCCCTGTAGTCTGCAGGGCCTCCTACATACAGTCCCTGGGGTTCCCTAAAGTCTGGGAGTCCCCTATAGTCACTGAGTCCCCTACAGCCCACAGAGTCCCCTAAAGTTTCTGGTGTGCATGACAGTCCCCAGGATCCCCTACAGGTCCCAGATTCCTCCATCGTGCACGGGACTCCGTCTTGTCCTCTGCGAGGTCTGAGAGTCACACCAGAGGAAAAGTAATGGGACTCCGTCTCGTTCTCTGCGAGGTCTGAGAGTCACACCACAGGAAAACAGTGAGGGACATTTTCCTTTAGCTCAGAGAGGCCCAGGGCTGAGGGGACAGGAGGAGGGAGACGTGACTGGGCGGCATGTGAGCTGGAGGAGGTGGACCAAGCTGAGGGCTGGCTCTCCCGTGTCCAGTGGCAGGATGCTCGGAGCGATTCCAAAGCCTTCTTTTATCACAATAGACTGAATCCTAATTCTGAAAGATTATGTAATCAGGATTAATTCTCACTGAAAGGATGAAAAATAATTCCCGTGGAGAACTGAATTCCTGCTGTATTTGAATTATTCGCTCCAATTTTTCTCTGCTTTTGAACAAAAGAACTGCCAACGCTTCGACTCCCGTATATCCCACCAAAGTCTTTAAGATGATTATTAAATTTGCTTTTAAAACCACGAGGAGGACTCAAGGTTGACATGTGCTGGGGGCACAGGAAGCGGCAGTTCATGCTCCGTGATGCGTGACTGTTACTTCGCTGTGACCGCCCACGTCTGCCCTGGGCCCTTCGCCCCCTCCGTGATTGGTTTGCAATATCCCAGCGGAGCACAGGGGGCTCCAGGGCCCGCGAGGCCGGGCCTGTTAGCATGTGCCTGACACAGGACCATCTGCAGAACGTTTTATTGTCTTCCATTATAGGAATTCAGACTTCTAATATCTCATAATTTTGGCTACAATGTGTGCTGCTTGCCGTTTGGAGACATTCGGTTCTAAGTCTCCACCCATCCAAGAGGAGCAAGCCTCGCACTGGGTCCCGGCCATGCAGCTGCCCAGAAAGCCGCACAGCTCCGCGGGCGTCTGCCCCTTCCCAGGACGATCCATGCACCGCTCTCCTCTGCCCTCAGACACACACCTTTCCCCTCCTCACTTTTAGCTGATGCGCTAACCCCGCACGTCTCAACCAACAGGGCCGCCGGAGGGGAGCTCCTCGTCTCTTCCTCGCTGGGTGAGGGCGAGGCCCCGTCAAGGTAGCTCTGCGGCTGCTGCCCGGCGTCCTCAAAGCAGACCCTCCTCTGCGGGCCTGGCCTGTCTTCTCCTCAGTGTTCCCGGTAGGGCTGGATGATGACACCCACCAGCACGTGTTGGCCCCAGGAGCCGCACCTGCAAGAACAGGACGGTAGCTGGACTCCAAACCGCAGGCCACCCAATGTTCCCTTCCCCCCAGCCCTGAGCAGCAGCAGCTCCTGGGAGAGCTGGCAGGAGTGACGGTCCCACTTCCTCCCCCGCCCAGTCTAGCAGGCATCCTTCCTCAGGTGTCCATGGGTCGCCTTAGTTGGGCTGCCTTCCAGCAGCATTTCACCAGCGGCCGCTGCCTTCCTGAGAGCAGCAGCTTTCTCCTGTCTGGACAGCAGTGTCCAGGGTTCCCACCCCTTCACTCTCGGCTCCTCACGCTCCTTAGCGGCATTTCCTCCTCTGTTAAACCCACAGAGAGTGCAGTGACTCAGGGCTCAGTCCTGGGTCCCCGTTTCCCCCTCTTTATGCCATCTCCCTGGGTGACCTCGGCCAGTTCTACCCAAGTGCCAGTGACTCCCCAAACTTCCTCTCTAGTGCTTCCTACTCCAAGGAGCTTCCAGTTAAGAATTCCAACTGCCTACTCAGCATTTCCAATGGATAGACTTACAGGCAATGTAAACTTAATGCGATTCCAAAAAATACATGTTATTCTACATCACATGGGCCATGCTTTTCTACATGTGAGCCACGTTATTCTACACCACCTGAGCCACGCGCACTTATACCATTACGAGCTACCGCTTATTCTACACCACAGCGAGCCATGCCACTCGCACCATGTGGATAAGCCAATTTTATACCACGTGAGTCATGCTATTCTACACCATGTGAGCCACACTATTCTATACCACGTGAGCCATGCCACTCTACACCACGTGAGCCAAGCCATTCTGTGCCACGTGAGCCATGCTATTCTACACCACATGAACCATGCTATTCTATACCACATGAGCCACGCTATTCTACACCACATGAGCCATGCCACTCTACACCATGTGAGCCAAGCCACTCTATACCACGTGAGTCATGCTATTCTACACCATGTGAGCCACACTATTCTATACCACGTGAGCCATGCTATTCTACACCACATGAGCCACGCTATTCTACAACATCACATTGGCCACTTTCACCCCATGTCACATGCACCATGCTCTTCTCTGTCAACACCCATGGGCCTGCTCATTCTACTTTATCATCACATGTTCTGTTATTCTGCATTGTATGCACCACCTTATTCTATGGCATCACGTGCACCATGCCCATCCAGCTCTCTTGTCCCTGCTCCTTCCCCTCTGGCCCACGTCTCCATCACCTGTCACCTGGACCATGGCCATAGCCTCAGCTGCATCTTGGTTTCCCTGATTCCACTCTTCTCAATGATCATCTGTCCTCTATACAGAAAATAGGAGCATCTGAAAAGCAAAATTAAATTAGATGATGCCTCTCTCTGCTCAAAATCTGTCCATTGATTGATCTACACACTTAGAATAAAACCAAACCCCTACCACCATCTTGCAAAACCGCATGATACAGTGCTGTGCAGGACCAAGGCTGTGCAGGTGATAGACGGCAGCTCTGGGGGTGCTGCTCCCGCAGCTGCATTGTGAACCAGGCAGGAGTGGGGGACCCCACACTCCTCTCCAGCAGGAGGGGCCAGGTGTCTGGTCACTTGCTGTCATCCCACCTCATTTTAAATCTCAGTAACACTTATTGTGACCAAGTGTCCTTGTCTGTTTTATTTGTTTGTTGTTCATTAGCCCAGAAGTGGAGGCAGAGCAACCATGGTTTATCTAGGACAGGGTGAGCCACTGAGCGGCCCTGCTCCGCTCCTGCAGGGGGTCGGTCTCTCCAGTCACCACAAACATTGATGTGATTTCATGTCTCTTGGGGCCCTTGCTCCTGTCCTGGTGAGGAGCATCTAATTAGCAAGCTGAGGTCACCTGTGAGTTCCCGCTGTCCGCAAGTGGCACACGGGCACCGCCGTCCAGACCACACCCTCCTGAGTACTCCCCAGAGAGAATGGGAAGGAGGAGAAGGGCGCGTGTCTGCTTCTGAGCTCACTGCAGGGAGTAAGAGCTTGTGAGGGCCGGAAACGGAATGAGAGGGAGGTTCCCAACATCTCAGAGGCCTCCTCGTGTGAGTGGATAGGTTTTGGCTCGCCCACCACAGAGCATAGTTAGAAACGTCCAAGTTTTGAGTCTCTGTTAGTGGGACCCAGAAATGCCAACAGTGGAATCCCTTTCCTGGGCTTTCCCAGGGACCAGAAGATGTTTGCAGAAGGCAGGAAGCATCACTTGTCAGAAAAGTTACGTTTGTGTGGTGGCGAATCTCCTCTGCCACCTCGAAAGCAGGTGCCACCCATGGAGATGGAACGGGCAGTGTCAGGAACAGCTCAGCAGCCCCCGTGGTGTTGCAACAGCCACTGAGGAGAGAGAGGATGGTGCCATGAGCCCCCCGGGTGTCCACTTGTGAGGACAGGACCCTCCCCACGGGGCAGCCTCTCACCCCACGCACTCACCATCTGCTGGAGTTGTGCATACTCACCTGCCGGACTCCTGCCTCTTAGGCTGAGCAGGGTCTACAGTCCTTGACCCATCGTGCTGAATGAGCCTGGGAATCTGGGCTGCACTGTCTGTTGTACACACAGCCGAGGTTTGCACTGGGTGGAGTCTCCATGCCCCACAGGCTGGGCTCCCCTAGCCTCAATCCCATCCATCACACTTGGCCCCTTATTCTACTGCCACAGAGAAGGAAGCTTGAGAACTGGGCTCCCTTGTCAGGGCAATAGCGAAAAGCGGCACCAGTGGCTCAGGTAGGGTCAGAGGGTCCCTGGGCTCTCTCCTTCTCTCCTCCCAGGCTGGGTGCTTGGGGTGGGGGATGTCACAGAGAGTGAGGCCCAGCTGTGGGGCAGCCCCAGGATGTAGAGACTCTGCCAGCATCCAGTGTCACTCCCACCCTCCCCTCAGAGTCCTCGGCGCCCAGCCTAGCCCTGTCCTGTCCACATCCCTCCCACAGAGGTCAGGAGATGGGAAGGGCATCCTCAAAGCCGCTGTGTGCTCCTGTGGGGGCTGGAACTGGGACTGAACGTCAATCATCCTTCACTCAGCGCCTCATGATGATGGAAATGTGAATTAATTCATTTGGAATTAATGAAGAAGCGGGAGCCGTGATGTACGCCAATTTCTAGGCACTGTATCTATACAGATCTTTCTTCCAGCCAGCTCCAAAAATAACCACCCTGAATACAACTGGGCCTTTCAGTGAAGCCCTTAGAGGCATCTTCTGCAGCTTCAAAGATTCCCAGGATTCCCAGCACTAATTGTGAAAGTGGAACAGACGCCTCGCGGCTGCCAACTGATGCCTTTAACGTTGGCACACAAGCGACACCAAGCTCAGCACAAGACACACAGGGGAACCTGGCACTGAAAACATGAGCACCACCTTGTCGTTTGATGTCGACGGTCAATGTGGAATTTCTAGAAACCTCATCAATATCGTTGACTCAGCATTGGGAAAATCCTTCTTCTGAAGGGTAAACCAGTTGCAAGCATTTCATCATTTGGTGTACATATGAGAAACAGGCGAAGCAAGTCTATATTCAGAGCTGGAAACTCGAGGGGTTGCACACGGAGACCAAGCCCCCCGACAGCAGTGCCTCATTTTCAGAGCAGCAGGCACAATGCCAGATCCCCGAGCTTCCTCTTCAAGTCACATGAACACGACCGTTGCCCTCATTTACGAACCAGGAACACAGGTGTCGGGGAGGGTCAATGCAGGGTCCATTGGCTGCACGCTGTCCTGTCCAGCCCAGCAGGCTGAGCCCGGCGGCCACACCTTTCCACCCGCTCCGTGGGTGCCCACTTTCGTGCCTCTCTGTCATCTACAGGTGTGGACGGAAGGCGGTCTCATGGGAAATGATGCTCTCCCACTACAAAGCCTGGTCAACCCTCACTCAGTCATTCCAAAGCTTTCTATTAGCAGCAAGAGCTCCCTAACCATCCCCTGCCAAGCCAGAGCTGTGTCCTGGGGCCTGAGTCCCGGCTTCCATTCCTCTGGGCCTTCTGGGGTTTAGAAGTCACTTTTCTTCCTTAGCAAAGCCTGACTTGCAATATAATTGTTTCTCTGTAAATTTTACAATCCTATTTTGGAAATTTCAGGGAATGCCTCAGGCTAGGTTGCAGCTGGTCCTAAGGGAAGTTTGAAAAGGAAAAAGCACGTTCATCTCTCTGAGAAACACCTCCCTGTGCTGGGAAATGTGAAAGCAGGTGGGACACCAATCATCTTCCCACATCACATCGTCACCGCCGCCAACGTTTTTCTGAATACATCGCACACCTGGCTCAGTAAAATCTGTTTTCGAATCTACTTTTTAACTTAATGTGTTGGCCTCAACTTTGCACTTTATTTTTCTTCTGCTAACATAATTCATGACCGTGTGGTGTTCTCCTCTCTGGGGTAGCTTCAGTGAGGCTCAGTTGAAGGGCTCTGTGGGTCAGCGTGTGCTGTGGTCGGGATGTGGAGGTCAGTGTGCCCAGGCATGAGTCAGCCCACACGGGGTGCAGGGCACATTCATGGAAACCAGTCCATCGCATCTAGCAGGGTTCTTTGTGTGGCTGTGCATTTAAGATCAATACTTTCTTAGCGTTGGTTTTCTCTTCTCTACATGAAAACACTATGAGGTGCTCATTTGACTGCAAATCCTAAGTGCTCGGAAAGTTCCAGAACGTGTCTTCACTAGCATTCCCCTGGAAACAAGGCCTAGTACTTCAATGCCCTACATAGAACTTCCTCCGATTTGTACACTCTTAAATGACAGGTGCTTGCGGCCCACAGGGAGGTTTATCCGCGGACGGTGTGACATCGGGAATGCGAAGGGCAGAGGTGGCAAGGACTGCAGGCCTGTCCAACCCAGGGGGTCAGAAAACCTTGCCTGTTGCGGTGGAATGAATTGTTCCTCATACCATCCATATGCTGAATTCCTAGCCCCTGAGACCTGTCAGTGTGTTCTTATTTGTAAATATGGTCATTGCAATTACAATTAAGATGCAAATTAAGTCCAGCGCGGTGGCTCACACCTGCAATCCCAGCACTTTGGGAGGCCGAGGTGGGTGGATCACCTGAGGTCAGGAGTTTGAGACCAGCCTGGCCAACATGATGAAACCCTGTCGCTACTAAAAATCCAAAAATTAGGCCGGGCGTGGTGGCTCAAGCCTGTAATCCCAGCACTTTGGGAGGCCGAGACGGGTTGGTCACGAGGTCAGGAGATCGAGACCATCCTAGCTAACCCGGTGAAACCCTGTCTCTACTAAAAAATACAAAAAACTAGCCAGGCGAGGTGGCGGGCGCCTGTAGTCCCCTCGGGAGGCTGAGGCAGGAGAATGGCATGAACCCAGGAGGCAGAGCTTGCAGTGAGCTGAGATCTGGCCACTGCACTCCAGCCTGGGCGACAGAGCGAGACTCCGTCTCAAAAAAAAAAAAATCCAAAAATTAGCCAGGCATGGTGGTGGTCACCTGTGATCCCAGCTACTCAGGAGGCTGAGGCAGGAGAATTGATCACTTGAACCCGGGAGGTGGAGGTTGCAGTGAGCCGAGATTGTGCCACTGAACTTCAGCCTGGGTGACAGAGCAAGACTCTGTCTCAAAAACAAACAAACAAAAAAAACGATGTAAGATGAGGTCACAGTGAGGTAGGTGGCTCTTAGTGCAATATGAGAGTGTCCTTATAATAAGAAGACAGATCCGAGAGGGGAGCACTGTGGGACACGCAGAGGGAGGACAGTCAAGTCCTGATGGGGGCAGAGACTGCAGGGCCTGTCTCCATAGAAGCCAGAAATGCCACGAAGAGCCAGAGACCACCCCGTCTCAGTCTGCTCAGGCGGCTCTGAGAATAGACTCCGTGGCGGATCAGCAGCAGACATTCATCCCCCAAGGTTCTGGAGGCTGGCAGCCCAAGGTCAGGACAGGTTCAGTGTGTGGCGAGGGCTGCTTCCTGGTGTCATCTTCCCGCAGTGCCCTAACGTGGTAGAAGGGGTGAGGAGCCCTCTGGGCCTCCTGCAGGACGTTACATAAGGGCACTCACCCTGCCCAAGAGGCTCCACCCTCAAGAAACCAGCCCCTCCTGAAGGCCCCTCCTAATACCATCACCTTGTCAGGGGGAGGGCTTCAACACAGTAATTTGGAGGGACACAAACTGTCAGTGTATTGTACTCCAGAAGATGAGAGAGAGAGAAAGCTCTGCCGCCACCTGGGTTCTGAGCTTCTAGCTCCAGTGCTGCGGGCAGTGAGTCTCCTGCTTGAAACCCCAGGTTGTGTCCTCTGCAGCAGCCCAGGACACACAGCTGGGAACACGCGTTCTGAAAGACAGACAGGAGTGGGGGCTCCTGCAAGGCTGCGGTGAGGGGCCCTCCAGGGCTCTGCAGGTGCTAGTGGAGGTGCACCTAGCATGCATGGAGAGAGGAACCCACAGATCCTTGCTAGACCCTTGGCCTCACGTCGATTGGCTACGGCCTGATGCTTGGTTTGGGGTTTGGAAATGCGTC
Organism: Papio anubis; assembly: GCF_008728515.1. NCBI lineage: Eukaryota > Metazoa > Chordata > Mammalia > Primates > Cercopithecidae > Papio > Papio anubis. The sequence continues at coordinate 164,895,853 of NC_044981.1, forward strand.
ACTGAAGATACACCTGCAAGCCTACATGGAGGAGACAGCAGTGCCAGATGAACCCGTCACCAGGGAGACCCACCAGCTCACCCAGCCGCTCGGCAATCCCAGATCCCGATGGAGACAGCAGTGCCAGATGAACCCGTCACCAGGGAGACCCACCAGCTCACCCAGCCGCTCGGCAATCCCAGATCCCGATGGAGACAGCAGTGCCAGATGAACCAGTCACCAGGGAGACCCACCAGCTCACCCAGCCGCTCGGCAACCCCAGATCCCGATGGAGACAGCAGTGCCAGATGAACCCGTCACCAGGGAGACCCACCAGCTCACCCAGCCGCTTGGCAACCCCAGATCCCGATGGAGCCAGTGGTGTGCATGTAGACACCTGAGCAGCAAGCCTGAGCAGGGATGGTAGGAGCGTGTGCTGGGTGCAAGGTGCTCCATGTTCACCCGAGGGGCACGGCTGGGGAGAGCCAGGGTGAGGTCTAGAGTCATGCAGATGCAGCCAGCCCTTCTTCCTCGCAGAGCCACAGCCTCCCAGGCAGGTGCCTCCAGCACCTTCCATTCAGCTCATGCTCCTCCTTCTCCCTCTGGTCCCGTCCAACTCATTCTCTGTTTGTCTCTGCCTTTGATTTACATTCCTTGAGGCACAATTCCAAGGCTTCCTGGATGACAGCCATCATGAACTCCATCTCCCTTGCCAGCTGTTTCCTCCCCCGTGCTCCCACTCTGGCCACCAACTTGCCCATCCCACTGCCTGTGAATATGCCTTTGTAGAGAAGAGGAGGGGCTGACTTGGATGGAAGGGCGTCTACTGTCCCCGTGTGTCCTGGAACCCTCACGTGCATGTCTGGCCCCTCAAAACGAGCCTGAAAATGGACGCCTGCTCTCCCTCCTAAACATTCCCATTCCCCTTCCCCATTTCAGGAAGCAGCAATTCTATCCTTCCAAATATGCAGGACAAAGTCTTGGAGTCCTCTTTGAGTTGCTGCTTCACACCCCATCACGAGTCTCATGGGCTCTGCCTGCCTGCAAAATATACCCTAACTTAGGCCACTTGCTGTACCTCTGCCTCTAACGCCCTCATCGACACTGTCATCACCTTGTGCTTGGACTGGTGCAGTAGCCTCCCAACCAGTACCCATTTTCCATTCTTGCCTGCTGCCTTCCTCATCCCAAATGTATATTATAATGGGGAACTGGATGTACCTTTTCCTAATTTGCAAGCATCTTCAAAGTCTTTGACCTGTTATGGGTTGAACTGTGTCTGCCCCCAAAAAGGATATGTTGGCGTCCTAACACCCAGTATCTTGGAATGTGACTCTATTTGAAAATAGGGTTGCTACAGTGGTGATTGTGTTAGAGATTGATCATTAGGGTGGCCCTAAACCAATATGACTGGTGTTCTCATAAGAAGGAGCAATCTGGAGGTAGAGACAGACAGGCACAGAGGGGAAGATGGCCGTCTGCAGGCTACGGAGAGAGGCCTGGAGCACACCCTTTCTCGGCTTCTTCAGAGAACTCACAGCCCTGCAGCACCTTGATCTCAGATGTCGGACATCCAGGCCACGGAGACGACAAACTCCTGCTGTTTAGGTCACTCAGGCTGTGGTTCTTAATAATGGCAGCCCTCGAAAACTTATACAAAGACAATATATTTTAACTTAACAAAAAAACGATGCACCTCAGATAAGGAGTACACCCATGGAACTAATGCTGCCAGCAACCCCAGCCCCTGATCGTGTTCATGACCATAGTGACCGTTTATGGCACATGCCCTCTGCCTCCGCTCGTGCAGACACCTCAGCATTATCACATCCCTCTGAGGACCAGGAAAGGACACCCCCAATCCACACCGGGCAGGCCAGACTGCCAGGAGCCAGGAGGTCATCTGGATTCATGCAGAACATCAGCCTAAACCGGGATCCAGCCAAGCCACCCCACTCAGGATTAACCATGCAAGACGCCACTGCCTGGGACTGGCTTGGGGACTGTTTCCTTCCACCGCTAGAAAATGCTGTTCGGTTATAAAAGTGGTATGAAGACTTGATAAGAAAATTGGACAAAAAACACTTCCCCTCAGTGATTAAAAGAATAAAGTTATGACGGCTTCTCACGTGCTTGCATTTTTATATGTCTGGCGCCTCCTATAACTGCTATTCCCCGTTCTTCTCTAATCTCAATCTCCTATTCTCTATTCAGCCTTTTTACTCTGCTATTTAACACATTTTATAGTATTTGCCATCTTATAAAATCCCTTTCTTGTTGAGAGATCCAAACGATTATCCTGATGTCTGCACTATATTCTAAGCTGCAACAACTCAGAATTTGGTGAGTCTTCACCTACAGATCCGCAAACTGGGCCCGTTTTCCGGGATCCCACACAACACTGCTGTCGGCATCTATGCTTGTGTGGAAACTGAAGCCAAGAGCTCACACTGATGAGGCTGTGAACAGAAGGGCCCGGGACTCTGGGGACCTTCAGCATAGCCTGAGCTCAGAACGGTCGGCCCCTCCCATGAACTGACTCAATGCCTGGTGTCTGGGTCTGTCCTTGCCGTGTGCTTCAACCCGGGGCACAAGAATGAGACAGTGACCCCAGCCCTGAGCATGAGCACGCTATGCGTCCAGCACCTAAGTCCACACAGTGCTTGGCCTCTGTCTTCTCACCTCCCTTTTCTTTCTTTCTTTCTTTTTTTTTTATTCATTAAATCAACTAAAATTTATTTAATTAAGTATAAAGTTACTTACACACTTGTCTACAGTCACAGTAAATACAGTTCTTGGCAAAAGACAAGGCCTTTAGAATGTAAAGCCTCCCCACCTGCAAGATTACTTATATAAAACTCCCACTATTTTTATATAACAGTAGATTAGTCAAAGTAAAATAATTATACTATTTAGAATAAAATAAAATGAAAACAATTTATTCATAAGATTCATATGTAAATCATCCTTATTTACAAAATACTATCCTGAGAATTATAATTCCATTAAGTTTCAATTTGAGCAAAAGTGTAATCACTTAAGTAACAGCCGTTACTTAAAATTGAAAATGAGATCAGTCAAAATGACTTTTGAAGAGGGCAAAAATATTGCCAGGTTTCTTGCTGTGGTTCTGGATGTTCAGTAGCAGGCTCATTTGAAGGCAGACTCAGCCCTGAAGGGAACTCACTTCAACCTTCAGAATGTGGGGGTGGGGGGAGAAATCCAGGTCTTGGGGGAAGGTAAGGAGGAAAACCCCTCGGTGGATAGACGTTTCTCATTGCAAATGGAGCGTGTCGTGGACCTGGGAAATACCTTGGTGGAAAATAATCTCGAGGAGCTCCAAACCTGGCTCCTGGAGGAGGTGGGGGGAAAGGAGGTCCTCTTCTCATGAACGGGCCTCTTGTATCCACTGGAAACAACGGACCTCTGATTGGAGCAAGAGGTGGATGAATGAAGCCAGGGCCAGTTGCTTCTTTTTCAGTGGGCAGAGATGAATCAGGCACACTTAAATTCCCAGGATCATCTTTGATATCATTTCTACTGGATTCCATTTCTGAAGGCATTGACCCATCCATTTTATCCAAAGAAGGCGTATTAAAACTTCTGAGTTCTGCTGGTCCAGAGCGTCTAGCAGAGTTAGAATAAAATCTGTCTTCCCTTTGGGGAGGAGGAGCTGAATCAGGATATGACTGTCCTGGTGGAGGAAACATCATCCTACGGTCCTGTTCCCACGGAGATGGCAGGGGCCCAGTGTCAGAAGGAGCCCTGTGAGGACGGGTTAACCTCTCACAGCTTGATTCTCCTCTTTCATTGGCAATCTGATGGTCCGGAGGATTCCCTGGGCCTCTTGAGCCTCTTCTTTCTTCCCTTGGAGGCAGAGGTGAGAGTCTGAGTGGACCCTCCAGCAGGGTTGGAGGACAGAGAAAAGCTCTCGTTTCAGGTGAAGGCCGACCGAATGGTGAGGGACCATATGGGGAACGCTCTCTGCCAAATGCCGTATTTGGCACATCAAGTGCATACGGATCCTTTTCTAGAAGCTTTATTTTATACTCTGTTTCAGCTAATTTTTGTCTGTTGTGGGCATTTTCTTTCGTTAAATTGCTGAGGTTTCTTTCAGCAGCCCGAGCTGCCAACCAATTATGACGTGCTTTTTCCTCATGGGAAATAGCCTTCCTTTGATAAAAAGGAATCGTTTTCTCAAATTCTTCCAGATCTTTGGCTCGCTGTCTATAGGTCTCCAGCTCTTTAGTGGCATGGCTGATCATTTCGTCTACTTTAGAAAGTTTCTCTTCTTTCTCTAACCGCCTTTTTTCCTCTACTATTAATTTCCTGTAGAGGCTCATTTCATTTTCTTGATATAATTCAGTCATTACTTTAAGATTCTGTTGAAGCTTCTGATTCTCACTTTCAAAATGTGTGTTTTCTGACTGCAAAGATGCTTGTTCAGTCTGAAGATGTTTAATACGCTCTGTAAGCTCTTCCTTTGTTTTATCAACTTCAGATAACTGAATATAAATTTGGTTTCTTTCTCCTTCTAAGGTTTTTAAAGAAGCATTTAACTCTACATGGATCAGCTTCTTCAAAGCTCCTTTTGAAGGATCATCTAAGTGAGCACCATCTTCCGATTCACTGTTCACTTCTAAGTTATCATCATCCGTTATGTCTTCTTCAAGCCTCCCAGCCCAATCTTTCATCTTTAGCAAGCGTTCAGTCAGAGTCTTGATGTGATTTGCTTTGTCATTTAGAACTTGTTCTGCATGTACTTTGGAGTCTTCAAATGTTATTTTCTGTTTATTAAGTTCACTCACTTGTTCTTTCCATACGTCAGCTTCTTGCAAAAGCTGCTTCTGGCTTTGTTGAAGTTGAGAATTTTCATTCAAAGCATCTTTTGTTGCTATCTTCAGTCGTTCTTCGTTCATTTGACATGTCGTGAAGGTCATTTTGGCTTCGGCTACTTGTGATTTGAGGGATTTTGACTCATATTCCAGCGACTGTATGCTTTTGGAAATATCCGCCATCAATTCATCTCGTTCAGAATGTTTAGATTTCTCTTCTTTTAACTCTTTTTCTAGACAGAGTATTTCATGCTCAAGCTCAGAATTTGCCCTGTTCAGCTTTTCACAGGTTGCCTCCAAACTTCGTGCTTCTGCTGCCGCCTTCTCAAAGCTGGCATCCTCTAAAGATGACTCTACTTCATAGTCTTCATACTCTTTTTCAACAAGGCTAAATATTTCGAGTAGTTTACATTTTTCTTCAATTAGTCCAGAAAGCTCCACAGCAAGTTTTTTCTCTCTTCTCACATAAAGCCGACTCCTAACCGATCTAAAAGTTCGCCACAGAAAAAGGAGAACAGCAAAAAATCCAACAACAGCTGCATGTATCACCAATTCCCATGGAAAACCATAAGGATGAGAATCTGTTCTCATACCTTCAGTCAGTGCTGCCACAACCCTGCGTGGCAACTCCGGAATCAGTCCCAGGTACGGCTGAGGGGTAGCCCCTGGTTCTTCCGTCTCCACACTCCAGGATCAGTCCCAGGTACGGCTGAGGGGTAGCCCCTGGCTCCTCCGCACTCCGGGATCAGTCCCAGGTACCGCTGAGGGGTAGCCCCTGGTTCCTCCGCACTCCGGGATCAGTCCCAGGTACCGCTGAGGGGTAGCCCCTGGCTCCTCCGTAGTGCCAAGGCTGCTCTGGCGGTTGCTGCAGTAACCGTAGCCACAACAAACGGTGGAGAACGCGCAGCATTCCATCTGGAACCCGGATCCCCACCTGGCAAGTGGAGCGGACCACTGAGGAGCCAGCTGTGGGGGGAGCTGGGGACGCAGGCACCCACAGGCCTCACAGGCCCGTGCGGCCCACCCCGGCCACCTCGTTACACTTTACATCCCGAGGCAGCTCTAAAACCTGTATTTTAAAACAATACCACATAGGGAGAAAGACTCAGGTGACCCAGCATCCCAGCTATGCCCATCCACAAGCTGACATCCTAGCTAAATGTAGCCTTGTGCATGAGGCCAGCAGAAGAACCTCCCAGCTGACAGAATGAGAAAGAATAACAAACCATGGTTTTAAGTCACTAAGCTTTGGGGTCATTTGTTATGCAGCAGTAGCTGACTGAAATACCTGCCACCTTATCCCGTTGGTGTTTCAGTATCTGTGGTCTGAAATCATCAATTTGGGTGCTTGACTAAGATTATGCCCCATGGTAAATTCTGGTAGGTAATTTTATAGCTAAAATACACATTTTCCGATTGACCTTTACTTCATTGAAGAGATATTTATTTAGCTCCTCCCAAATGAGACAGATTATGGTTTTTAGATTAACTCCTTCCACGAAAGGGCTCACCTCTGCTTAGCATGATCCTCAACCGTCCCATGTACAACTGAAAAACGCTAACCTCGTTCCCAGAAGATCCAGGGCACTTAGAACAGCGCTGGCATGTAGACAGTTATCCCCTTACCTCTCCATCAAATGTACCTGCCCTGTGTCCATTTCCCAAACACTGGCACTCCTTCAACACGGATGATGCCTTGCCCTGCAGTGAGCCGTCATCTGCCGTGCACGCACGTATCTTCAACTCATCTGGAAAGCTCACTTCTTCAGGAGAGGAACCAACTACCTGCCATGATGGGTATCCCAGCCAGCTTGTAAATCAGCGCCAGGACCAGGCTGATGCGTATCCTCCAGACAGTTCTTTTGGAAAGGTGAATGCCAGCCACCACGTCGCGATGGGTATCCCAGCCAGCTTATAAATCAGTGCCAGACCAGGCTGCTGTGTATCTTCTCTGGATGGTCCTCTTGGAAAGATGAATGCCAGCTACTACGTCTAGCCAGCCATTTCTGATGAGGACGATGTCGGCTGCCTCGATGGCCACATCTGTGCTGGTGCCAATGGCAATGCCCATGTCTGCCTGGGCCAAGGCTGGGGAGTCATTGACCCCATCATCCTCCACCATGGTGACTTTCTTCCCTTTGTTCTGGAGCTCCTGGACCTTGGCCACCTTGTGCGAAGGCAGCACCTCTGCAAAGACTTTGTTGATGCCAACCTGGGTGGCAATGGCTCTGGCTGTCTTCCGGTTGTCCCCCGTGCTCAAAACCACATCCACACCCATGCCTTGAAGCATGTGCACAGCCAGGGTGGTCTCCTGCTTGACAGTGTCTGCGATAGCCGGCATCAGCAGCTACACAGGATGGGGCACCCCACACCAAGATACCACACTTGCAATGTTCTCATCTGTCAATAGCCACCAGGATAGCCATCTGTCTTTTCATCTCATGGTCTGTCATAGTGTCACTGACATTGCTAGAAATGGCTAAGCCGTTGTGCCTGAGTCATTTGCGGTTTCCAGTCAGCACAGAGAAGGTCTGGGGGGCTGCATCTCAACAACCTGCGCAAGCACCAGCTCCCTGCACCGGCCGCCGTCTTCCTCACCTCCCTTTTCTACTCTACTTGGAGGAAATCCTAAGGCCGTTGTGGGGCTGGACATGGCCTCTGAATCCTGCACAAAGCATCCACACCTGCCCTGGGGATGCCCCGGGCACAGCAGCTGCAGGTCCCTGGCTTCATGCCTGGAAGAGGCTCTGGGGTAGATGTGTGAGTTGGGGGCAGGAGTAAAAGACAGCCCTGGGTTGGAGAGTGTAGCATCGGGGCCCACGGAGGACGGGGGGATGTGAGCATGGCCTGCCTTAGGGACGCCTCTGTCCTTGCCACCCTGCCAGACAGCGCAGTGGAGACAGCAGTGTAAGGCTGTGGTCCTGGGGGTCTAGGGTCTTGGCGTGACTCTGAGTCAGCAGCCAAGTCCTTAGTCTTGTGATCCTAATTCCCTACAGTGAAACCTCTCCAGGTGACATTTTCCTTCTTGCTGGAAATATCAGGATCTCTACACCATCTTTTCAGGAAGCCTGTTTTAAGGCAGCATGGTTTTCAGGCGGGAAAGTGCTGCCTGCCCGCAGAAGACTGAGCTCTCCTTTGCAGGAACACAGCACCAAGGGAGGCCTATGGGAGCCATTTCTTCCTGTTGTGGCAAAGGATGAGCGGAGGGAAAGAAAAGTGAAACATGCCCAAATGTAAGCAGTTTACAAGTTGTTAAGTAGAAGGAAGGTGTCGAGAGGGATTAACACGTCCCCTGGGGTGCAGGCAGTGGGAGCTTGTGCGTGCGCTGTGCCAGCTCCCCATCCTGTCTTGCCCAGCGGCAGAGAGGCAGGGCCTGTGAGATGTGGTGGGGGGCTGGCAGCGGGGGAGGTGGGGAGGAAGGTGAGCTGCATGCATGCTTCGGTGCTTCATCTGCGCAGGTACCGGCAGGATGCAGAGGAGGAGAGAAAAATACTGGGGCGCTCACAGCTTCCTGACTGTCACATGGGCGACCTGTGACCCCGTTCTGGAATTGGCTGAATGAAGAGACAAGGTCTTTGAGAAAACAGCTCTCTGAGTGGGGAGAAGCAAATACAGGAACCCAGGGGAACCCAAGGAGGTATTGTCTGACCCTGCAGGACTTCTCCAGGAAGCGGGAAGGCCCGGGATTTCTGTCACCTCACGACCATCTTAAGCTGTGCCCCTGGCCTTTGGCCATGCAGAGCCTGCGTCTGAAGCGGCAGGTCAGTCCCATTCTTGGGCACAGCGGAATGGCACCTTCTGGGTTTGGGCCAAGCCCCAGGTGAGACCCTGCAGGTGTGGAGAAATCCCAGCTCACATGGGTCTGGTCCCCGCCCCCCTTACTCCTGGGTGGAGGCAGGAGGGGTGGGCCTCAGGATCAGCCCCAGCCTAAGACCTCGGGCCACACCCCTCACAAACGCAGTCTGAGCACAGCTGCCCTGTCTCTCAGCCGCAGGTATTCTGAACCTGCCGTCAGGGAACTGGGATCCAAGTAGGAGGGAAGGCCAAGCATGGGCCCCTGGGGCCCAGCTCCCTCCCGTGGTGACTGACCAAGCCAATTAGACAGAGCAGGAAAACCTGGGCAGATAAGGGCTCTTAGGATTGTGGGTGTAACTCTGTTACTCAGTTCCGCAAACCTCTTCTCTCAGGGAGCGGGGACACTGCCTCTCCTTCAGGACAGGTCATTAGAGGGATGACCACTGAGTCAGCTTCCAGAACCACCTGCCTGCAGCATTCATGCACGTTTCTCCACCACCACGGCGCCCACACTGGCCACGCACATGCGGGACCATGACCTTCCTGAATGAGTTTCCACGAATCTCCTGAGCACCTCCTAAAGCCAAGAGCTGGAACCGCAGGAGGCAATCCGTCCTCCTTAACGTGATTGCATAAATTATCACCATGCCCGGGCCACCCACAGCCGGCACTCAACGTCTGTGTTGCATGGAATCAAATAAAGGAAAATAGCAAAGAGGTCTCAGATTGCACGTAGACCCTTTCCAGACGGAGCACGTTGGGCAGAACATAAATGGGCTGGGAAGTTTGTTGTCAGGAGTCTTTGAGTTCCAGGAGCTTGGAGGTGGCCGGGACGAGAGGCCGGGAGGTGGGGCTCTGCTGACACTGGTTCCTACGCAATCCCAGAAAAATAAGTCATCCTTCTAAGCCCTAATTCCCTCATCTGTTAAAACAAAAACAAAAGCAAACAAAGAGGCATGTGTGGGGAGGGGATGATGACTCCCACCCCTTCTGGATCAAATGAAATTTGCTAAAGTCTTTTGTAAACTGCCTGTGCCCTGCAGCATCGTCGACTTCTTCAGCAGAAGGTTTCTAAGCCCCCCTTGCACTGACACACAAGTCAGAGCCTCAGTGCCATTTTGCACATATTTGAACTAGCCTGGAGAAGAGGCTGGTGAAAGCTCTCTAAGTAACAAAGCTTGTTTGTGACATTTGAAGGACTAGCCGTGATCAGCTCTCTAGTCTTCTGTCTCTGTTATCAGCAGTGGGGTATTTAAGTTATTCTGAAGTTTTAATCAAATCATCTTCTTTCTGCTACTCTACGCATATTTACGGTAAGCAGTGACATGGTCCCTGAAAGGTCATGTGTTTTGAAGGTGTGCGTTTCAATGTTGGGAATTTTGTGAGGTACTGAATATTCATAGGCCACCCCGACATGCGGCGTGTGGGAAGCTCCTGGAATCCCCCGAGATATGGAGTTTCTGTGTCCAGCAGCTAGGATAACCCTTTCATCACAGACAAGCTCTCCCGCCCAGGGATAAATACCCTCCAAAGAGAGGGAGGACAGCCCTTCCCCATCTGTGGGGTGGCTAGCCGACCCACTGCCTGGGAATTACCAGTACATGTCTATGAGGGTGAGAGGAGGCCGCACCTCTGCTCAGGGACAAGGTGGCCGCGCTCACCCTTCCATGCAGTGGATCAAGTGGCTGGCCCCAAGGCGTTCCTGGGGATCCTGGGGAGTGCTGGATCAACTTCCCAGCCCCAGTATATTTTATGCTAAAATTTTCCTAGGATAATTTTATTTGGGGAGTAAAGAGGCTTCTGAGAAAATTCAGAGATGGAAGAGTAAGGCCCAAATGTGCAAAACTAAGTTAGGCGGCCACCCTGGGGGTGTCAGGGAGACAAATCACTGGAACTGGAACAGAAAGTCATTTACATCTTAGTATGAATTAGTCCGTACCAGCTGTTTATCTCTGTATAGCTGGTTTAGTTTTCCCGCCTTGAGCAGACTAGAAGTTTTATTAGGATGACTATCATTCAAAAATATCAGGGAAATATGTTTGATTTTTTTTTATTGTGGTAAAACATATGTGATGGTTAATTTTATGTAACCAATTAGCTAGGCCATAGTGCCTAGATATTTGGTCAAATGTTATTCAAAATGTTTCTGGGAAAGTATAGTTAGATGAGATTAACATGTAGGTCTGTGGACTCGGAAAAGCAGATTTCCTTGTAATGTAGGTGGGCCTCATCCAATCAGTTGATGGCCTTAAAAAAAAGACTGCGGTCCCCTGAGTAAGGAAAGAGGAATGAGGCATTCTGCCTCCAGATGCCCTTTTAATATGAGACACATCAATGCTGCCCTGGGCCTCCCGCCTCCCAATCCACCCAGGAGAATACTGCCAGGCGCAGTGGCTCACATCTGTAGTCCCAACACTTTGGGGGGCTGAGGCAGGCAGATCACTTGAGGCCAGGAGTTCAAGACCAGCCTGGCCAACATAGTGAAACTCCATCTCTACTAAAAATATGAATACAAAAATTAGCCAGGTGTGGTGGCGCATGCCTGTATCACAGCTACTTGGGAGGCTGAGGCACAAAAATCACCTGAACTCGGGAGGTTGAGGTTGCAGTGAGCTGAGATCAAGCCACTGCACTCCAGCAGTTACACTCTGTCTCAAAATAAGTAAGTACATAAATAAGAATATGGACCTGCCAGCCTCCACAGCCATGTGAACTGATTCCTTACCAGCTCTCTCTCTGCACATCCCCTCCCCCACCACACAGGCTCACACACTCACACACTCATATCCTGCTGTCTATTTCTCTGGAGAATGCTAATGCAATCTACTTAACTAGACTGGCAGTTTGGCTCTTTTTCTTCTTTTTTTTTTAGACTGAGTCTCGCTTTATTGCCCAGGCTGGAGTGCAGTGGTGCAATCTCGACTCACTGCAATCTCGTTTTGGGACTTTTTAAGTGCACCACTCAGTGGCATTAAGTACACTTATTTCCTTGTTGTGCAGCCACGCCCACGGTCCTTATTGGATGTTGAGGAGGGAGGGAGGTGAAACGTTTCAGGTCCATCTTGTGTCTTCCTGCCTCTCTCCTGGAACCAACCATTCTTCCCTTTGCAGGAGAGTGGTTTAGGGACCAAGGTGTGGATGTTGGCTGTGCTTGCTTTGACCAGGGCGATGGTTCTAGGCCCTCTCCGCTGACAGAGCAAGGGAATATATGAGCAACCACAAGCCACAGAGAAAGGCCCCAGGAGCAGCCAGTGCTGCCAGCATTTGGATATTGGGTGCTCAGCCAGCAACAGTGTTAAGGCCCTGTCTGTGGACTCGGTCCTCGCAGCCCCGGCAGACTCACATTTGACCACATGGCGGCCATCCCAGGGGACACATGCCTCTGCTTCCCTCATGGCAGGACCTGGTCTCCCCACGTGGCACTTAGGAGATGACCCATGGAATGGGCAGAGCGTCTACATGGAGGCGGCCGTGGTCTCCCTGCCCCCATGTGGACCTGCCTGTCCCCCACTTTGCACCGAGGGGACTCTGACGTCTTGGCTGTTTGCACAGCCTGGGGCCATTAGAGGTGTTCACTGGTGGTGTGGAGGGTGGGAGGAAATGTGGGAGGCCCTGAGAATGGCCAGGACACAGCCCCACACTGACAACCTCTGTTCTGAGCAGGTCAGTCCCTCCTGGGACCTGGTGGCCCCCTCCTCTCCCTGGCCTTTCTCCCTTGACTGCCCACTTCTGCCCAGGGACATTCATTCTTGAAGGCGGAAACTCATGCCTGCTTTACCTCTGGCTGTATTTCAGCAGCTGAGGGGAGAGGATCGCCCTGTGCCCATAGCCTGAGACCTGATGACCTCGAGCACGGATGAATGTCCAAATCCTCTGGCCTTACCACATGCTTGGCCCTGAGAGACTTCTCAGCACAAACAGAGCCAGGTGATGATGTGACGTGGGTGGGGAAGGGAGAGGAGTGCTCATCTGGAAGGAAGGGACTTAGAAACCCCATCCACAGCTGTGGCTTATGATTCCTCAGCGACAGGAGGTTATCTGCTGGCTGGACTGGGAGCACAACTGTCACTCCTCCCTGGCCACTGTGACGCCATCGCAGCTCTGCAGATGCCTGGCTTCGCCCCTCTGTGTTTGCAGTAAGCACAGATTGTCCCGACTCAGCAGTGGAGTTTCTGAATCCAGCAACTCCCTGATGTTGACCTTTGAACTGAGGGGATTGGTGCTGTTAACCCCCAAAAGGGTCTCAAATGAAGCATTAAAGTTCTCCCCTTTCTATTCAAAGCTGATAGATAGAAAGATGGATAGATAGATAGATAGATAGATAGATAGATAGATAGATAGATAGACAGACAGACAGGATAATTTGCTTCTAAGTTTTTCTTTTTCTCCCATTATTTATTTTCTTCTTCATTTTAGTTATAACATGCTTGTTCATCTTAATCTAATTTTCACTTCCTGTATCCTTGTTTTTGATCATCTAGTAAATTAGCAAAAGCCGATTAAAGAGCTGATTCTAGGGAAGACTGAGCAACCACTCCAAGGGCAATGTCATCCATGGAGAGCTGATCCAGGGAAGACTGAGCGATCACTTCAACAGCGATGCCATCCATGGAGGGCTGATCCAGGGAAGACTGAGCGATCACTCCAAGAGAGATGCCATCCATGGAGGACTGATCCAGGGAAGACTAAGCGATCATTCCAATAACTATGCCATCCATGGAGGGCTGATCCAGGGAAGACTGAATGATCACTCCAAGAGTGATGCTGTCCATGGAGGCGATGAGGCATGATGGAACTAAAGCACAGAGAGTAATAGCATAGGAGGCTGGACAAGGTGTCCATGGATTGATAGCATTCTGTGGTATTTGCATTGCATGAAAGAAGAAAAAAAATTGTCATAAATTTAAACTTTCTTGAGACAAATATGTGTGTCAAAATATGTAAAAACAACTCCTGAAGTAAAATACATACTTTTCCAACTAGTAGAGAGAATAAAAAGAGTTTAAGAAATTATAATCAAACTCATGTGGACAAAACAAAGAAAAAGTATGATCATGAGCAAACATAAAATAGGTATTGGAAATAAATTTAAATAAATTAAATGATTGTAAATGAATCTAACTAGCTATTAAAGTGTGAGAGAGAGACACACTTAAAACACAGTATCACAGAAAGGCAGAATGTAAAGGGATATGAGCAGAGCTAACAGGAAAATACAAAGACCAAAGAGAAGGCGTTAGAACAACATGACAGGCTGGACTGGATTTAGAGAAAGAAGCATTATTAGGGACATAAACCGCCAACGTGTAATGATAAAAAGAGCCATTCAGGGGAAAAAAAAAAAAAAAAACACACTTCTAAAGTACAGACCAAGACAGTATTCAACTATATAAAGCACAAAGGGATAACATTCAAAGAAAAACGCACAAATCTAGAGTCATAGCAACATATTTCATCATACCTGCAAGCAGATAATAAATATGTACACACACAGAGGAAGTGAAGGGCTCCCTTTTTCATCAATGCGGTTGAAATCCTGCCAGCAACAAGCACACAGGGAGAATCTCTGAGAACTTACCCCAGGAGATCACAAGGGAAGTCTCAACAAACACAAGAACCACAAAACTACAGGAATCATCAGCATCTAGTCTAGAGTGTTTGACCTCACAGTGATTTAGAAAATAATAACAAAAAGACAATTCACCAAAACTTCTTCGGTTTGGAAGTTTACAAAGACCTTTTAAATAATTTATGGTCAAATTAGAAAGAATAATGAAAACGAAAAACAATTTACTAATTAATACCAACAAAAACACTCCATACTAAAGTTGTCGAAGCTAGCTAACATGGTACTAAGACTGAAAACCCATTAGCTGAGCAAACAATTTGGAAACACAGAGTAATTCCAAAGAAAACCAAAAGAAGGGGATAATGAAAGCAAGAGCAGAAATTAGTGAAATAGGATATGAAGCAAAAATAGAGACACCAGTGCAAATGAGACCTGGTTCTTTGGAAAAATGGGCAATATTAATGCACTGCTGGCAAGATCATCTAAAAAAATAAAGTTAGAAAAAGACAGAAACAATTCCTTTAGTGAAAGGAATAATATTGGTACACCCTGGGCTGAAACTGATCAGAGGCAGAAAATGGGGAAAGCAGGAAGGAAGCAATGCTACAGATGAAAACAATATAGCCGCATCCGTGGTAATGATGTTTCAAATCTTAAGAGAAACGCATGTGCAACTTTATTTTACTAAACTTAAAAATTTAGATGAAATAGAAGATTTCCTAGTAAAGCATACATTTGCAAGCCGACTTAAAAATATAGAGAGAAACTTGGTGAGACGTAAGCATTTAAGAGAGTAAATGTTTAAAATTCACAAAAACCCTCCAAGGCCCAGATGGTTATACAATCAGGTCCACAAATTTTGAGTGAACATATGATTCCTGTCTTTTACATACCATTTATTGAAATATAAGAAGAAGAAAACCATCACAGCTGCTTTTATGGGCTGGTTTAGCTTTGGGATGAAAACCAGATGTGAGTATTATAGGAAAGAAATTTCATAGGCCAATTTCTTCTATGAACATAAGATACAATCCTAAAAAACATTTACAACCTAATTTCGGCAGTGTCCTAAAAAGACACATTATAAATAATTGAATGTCTGGACTTTGCAAAAAAAATCCATCTGAGGTGGGGTGTGGCCACGTGGGTTTGGTAAATGAGAAGACGGGCAATTGACTGAGCCTGCTGGTGCTGTGCCGGGTGCTCTGGAGCTTATCTTCTCCCTAGTTACGTTTAAGTATCATTTAAAAGTACAAACAAAAACCCCATCACCAAACATTGTTCATCCCATGAATGCACAATTGGTTTAGCAATGGACATTTTGTTAATGGGATTCATCTTATTAACATAGTAAATGAAAAATATCAATGATCTCAAAAAATATTAAATGTTCACACCATTTTGCAATCATATATATGCATGTGAATTAGAACTTTTCCTAACCTAAAAAGGTTAACTTTTCCTTACCTTATGATCATAGTGTATTTACCCAAAATCACAGAAATTATGAGATTAGAAGGGGCTTTAAAAAAGTAAAAACCAAAAGGAATCCTCACGAACATTCTGTCAACTACTCTTGCTTCCTGGGTGCTGCTGAGCATGGTGGTGGTGGCTCCAGCACTTACAGTCATGCTAGAAAAACGCACAGAAAGTAGGATTGGAATTTCCAGTCACAACGTCCATTACTCCCTCACTTCGACTTTCCACGTAAAGGAAATTCCACTGACCAGCAGTCTTTTCTGGACACTTCTCTGCAGCTCCCACCTGCTCACTGTGGGGAAAGCAGAGTGACTCGGGGGGCGGAGGGGAGGCCGATGATGTCGGGAGAAGAAGCTGGGCCTGTGGCCAGGGCCCAACTTCCAGCCTGTGACTGGTCAGTCAGTTTAGCCACCAGCTTAGTGTAGTGCTCTGTCATTGCTGTCTTGAAATTCTTGATAATTTTGTCTTTGAATTGTGTTCTGAAAGTGATGCCCCCAAGGCTGACAGAGATTGCTTGTGAGTAGGGGAGGTTCATCTAACACGCACGTCTGCTACTGCTCCTTGCCTCCTGGTCCCCACAGAGCAGCCACGATGCCCATGAGCACAGACCTGCGATGGCAGCTGTGCAGCCAGACCTGAAGCACCCACACAGTGAGCGTGTAGCATTTACCACTGAGCAGAACAGCCTCAGAGGCCACACTTTCCTCTCAAACCAGAACCTACATCTAACACTAGAGAAGGCAATGCCATCCTGAGAAACATGAGTGCCAGGAGTCCCAGCACATCTGTCCCCAAATGCTCGCCTTTTCACTTGGACTGGGTGTGAGGACACAGAGGAAAGGGGAAGAGGATGACCACACTCCTCCGCTCCTAGTTGTTCCCTACCTGTCAGCGAGCTGGAGGTGCAGCCTGCAGATGGGGCGTGCACGCCAGGTTCACCTGGAGCATTGCACGGTTCTGGTAAGAATAAAATGCAAATGCGCGTGAGAGCTACAGACACACCGTGCAGCCTCAACAATTCTGCGATTCTGCAGCTTCAATGATTCTGCACGCAACTTATAATTTTATAACACTGGCCCGCAGTATAAAGACAAACAGCAAAATTCATGCCCATAATTTAAAATTTTAATTTTCTATACTTTGAATGACATTAAATAGCAAATACACATCCTGACAAGTTGAGGAAGAAACCGCGGAATGAAAGGAAGACGCTTTATACTCAAGTGCCTTTCATAGCACCGGGCCCTGCTTGTGGAACAAGGAGCTCAGCATCTTCCCTTTGGCACTGAGTCCCAAGCGTGTGCTCGGGCCCTGGCAGCAGCCCTGCCCTTTCCTTCTCCTCTGCTGTTGGGAGCCACTCAAACTGTTCTCCTGAGCCGTGTGGGCAGCTGAGTGACAAGGCCCTCATCCCAGCAGGATCTTGTGAGGATCAGGTGGGCAAATCTGTGAATTCATGGCTCAATATCGGGCAGCCCACTTTTCCGCAGACATAATACCGGTATTTTCTCAAATAGAACTGATACTATAACCTTTGGCTGCTTAAATTTTGACTTTGCTTTTGCTTCAGAACCTGGGTAGGAAAGAGGAATGTTATGTACTGGCTTCAAACAGACACTCTGCCTGGTTTGACTGCAGGCACTGAAAATCCAACAGAACCCACAGGCAAACTCCTAAAACTAATGAGAGGCTTTAAGAAGGCTGCTGGATACAAAATAAACACAGTAACATACATACAGGTGCATGCACCTCACTTAAAACTCCAATTTTATTTATTATACAGAAAAGGCATATAGGGATACATGTAAGAAAATATGGGCATAATTTTAAGAAAAAAAATTAAAAACTTGCTGAGGTGCCTAGAATAGAACTAGGTTAACTGACATGAAGACTTGTCATGAAGATAGTCGTAATTCCCCAAGTCAGCCCATAAATTTAAATGCAATTCCATTGAAACCAAGCAGAGGCTTTTCACTGGACAAGATGATGCTGTGATTCACACACAAGTATAAAGAGCCGGAATGGCCGAGACAGCATCGAAGAAGAAAAGCTGTGATATTTGGCTGAGAGTCATTATCAAGCCTTTTTCAAAAGCTGCAGAATTGACTAACGTGGCACGGAGGATGAAGAAATAAACCGTGAAAGAGAATTGCTGTGTCCCCAGGAGGAGACCTCATGTACCTGATGCCCAGAGAGCCGGAGCCAGCACAGGCCAGTGGGAAAGAGCAGATCCATCCACAGCGGTGAGAAGATTGTCATGGGGGACAGGCACCCGGAATCAGCAGCAGAGCTCTCCTCCCACACAAGGGCAAGTATCACGGGCACCT
The DNA here is from genome assembly GCF_008728515.1 of Papio anubis. Lineage (NCBI taxonomy): Eukaryota > Metazoa > Chordata > Mammalia > Primates > Cercopithecidae > Papio > Papio anubis. The sequence goes on from NC_044981.1 coordinate 164,913,834, forward strand.
TGAGGCAAAAGGCAAAGATGCTAAACTGCTAATAACAATAAGGAATAGCTGTATAATAGCAGACTGTATAGGAGCTCTCCAAATATGATTTTTTAAAAACCCACAAATCGTAAATGAAAAGATCCCTAAATTTGATGACATTGACCCAAAACCCTGCGCTCAGCCAAAACACCATCAACAAATTTATAGACAAGCCTCAGCTGGGGAAGTGATACTCGCAAACCCTGTAACTTACCACTCACCAAAAACTAGTGTCCACATTTGAGGACTCCTACACATCAATGAAAAAAATGAGAAAAATGGGGAAAAGGATATGTAGAGGTTAATTCACAAGGGAAACTAGAAGGCCAAGAAAAACATGAAAAGTGTTCAACCTCATTATAAACCGATAAATGCACATTAAAACCATAATGAAACATCATTTGATATCTGTTCCATTTGGCACCATTACAACGGCCTGACAATACCAAGGTTTGGAAGTGAGAAAGTTGGAAGTCTTGGGCATGGCAGGTGGGTGTGTGGTCAGAAGAACAATGGTCCCCGAGAGATGTCCATGTCCTAATCCCTAGAATTTGTGGATATGTTAGGTGATGTGGCAAAGGTGGATGAAGTTTGCTGAGGGAATTAGGTGGCTATCAACTGACCTGAGACGGGAAACTATCCCCGATTGTCCGGGTGGACCCAGTGTGATAGTCACGGGGGTCCTCATGAGAGGAAGGGGGAAGCAGAAGGGAGAAGATAAGAGAGTGCAGCTTGAGAAGGACTCACCGATGTTCCCGGCTTTCACGGTGGAAGAGGAGACCCAGAGCCACTGGCTTCTAGAAGCTGCAAAAGGCATGGAAACAGTTTCTTCGCTAGAATCTCCAGGAGTCAGCCCTGCCAACACCCGGACCTCAGCCCGGGGAGAATGACTGTGGACCTCCGCCCTCCAGAACAGTAAGAGGATAAATTTGCTGTGTTTTAAGCCCCCAAGTCTGTGGTAGTTTGTGACAGAGGAAACACATACAGCCACCTGGGAGAGACACGGGAGTATCTATGCAGAGAGAGTCTTGCTTGCATGGACAGAAAGACAGAGAAATGGATGTTTGCTGCAACATTGCTTGAGACGGCAACATACGAGTCCATCATTAGAGGAATGGGCGGATGAACTTTGGCCTGGTCAGTGGGGGTATGGCCTGGTCGAGGGCAGCACGGGGCAGACATGGGCATGTGGAGGTGTGGGCACAGCCCCGGTGGGTCCGTGTCCCAGCCCCTGGTGAGGAGTGATTACTCCTCGCACGTCTGTGGGAGGACCTGCGTGAGTGAAAGACACCAAGTCTGTCTTATCAAAGAGCTCAGTAAATATTCTCCTAGTAATTGTCACATGTCCTGAGGTACCATTGAGTGAATATGCACATTGGAAAAATGATGACGTTTATTCAAAACGTGAAAACGTAAAAGGATGCTTGGTGGTGTTACAGGTACCTGTAAATATACGTAAATATAGGAAAACTTAACAGACATCTGCCCTGACTTCAGAACTGTGGCTAACTCTGTGATGGAGGGAGGGGTTTAGCTGCAGTTTTTACACATTACTTATTGTTTGAAAATTAAATATTTGAAGGAAATGAAGCAACATTCTAATTTGCCCCAGATCCCTTTGGTGAGGGCATGAGGAATGGGTATGTGGTATTCGCATTTGTTTTTTTTGTTTTAAGTACTTCAGAAATTTAAATATGTTTTTGAATCAGAAAAAGACAATGAACCAATAGAAACAGAGAGGCCAAGTACACACCTTTGGGGGTCTAATTTCCTTTATTTAGTGGTGATATGTCATCCTCTCCTGCCACCCTGTTACGCTTTATTTTAACAGCCAAGAAAAACGCTAAGTGTCGTGCTAACGCCAAAATTCAGCTGGGAGGTTAGCTTCTTCCCTAATGTAAGAGAATTCCATCCATTCCTTCACGTACCTTCATGTACATGCAATGGCCTAGCATAGCTACTGTGGAGATTACACGTGAATACATACATAAGCCATGATCTGTTCAAAGAGGCTTACGCTCCAGTCGTGAGCTGGGACCTTGGGCAAGAGATGGGTTTTGGAAATCAGAGGCCTGAGGTTAATTTCAGACACCTCCACATGCTGGCTGGGTGGGTGCCCTGAGCAAGCCAACTACTCATTTCAGCTTTAGTTCTTTTAGCTTTAAAATATAGTGTAGATATAAAATACCCACGATATCTACCTCACAGGATTGTCATGAGCACCAGAAGATTTTTGAGGAGGTACTTTGTACATATTAATTCTTAATCATATATACTTGTGAAAAATAAATAGTAGATACTCACAACTACGCTATAAATCTCAAGAGTTAATGAACATGTCCCTTAACCCAAATCGTTGACATTTGCTCAACTACAAGTCCCTGAGAGTCCTTTAATAAATGACTATTTTCCCTAAATTATATGTGGAGAATTATATGTAAAAAAATCTTTCTATTAAATAGGGTCTCACATTATCTCATCTTCCTCAACCAATCCAGTAGCTCATGCAGGCCTCCCCAGATTAGACGTGAACTTGTTTCAGTTGTACCAACACTTGAAGGAATTAAATTCCTTCCACATGCTTGGTGTCAGTTCTCCTAAGCACCTGTGCATCTGTGATCTTTCTGAGACAAACATACGTGAGTTCTGTGCTCACCGTTGCCAATAAAGACAAACTCAGGATCTGCCTGACTCTCGGTTCCATAACCTCCGCTGTTTCTAACAGTTTGAAATTTGGTGAAATAAAAAGGACAATTGACAGTGAATAAATGAACATAAATAAAATTTAAATAGTGTTCTACTCCAGGCACTGTTCTTGTCCTTGCTTGAACATTGTGACTCTGAGTGAGGTGAAATGCCTACCGGGGAATCACAGATCCCGGCCACAGCCGGACAAAACAAGGCACGGTTTAGAGCCAGGAGACACACAGGCTGCTCATGCAAAACATGGATTTGCTTTCAGTGAACTCTTAGCGAACCGAGTCCCCACGTGCCAACTCCTGGGCACTGCCCAGCTTCTCCAGCGTGCCACCATGTGTTCCGGGGCCACAGTGCCCCTGAAGGCTCCATCGTTGGATGGTTCTACAATAGCTTCTTTCTAAACCCAACACACACCCGTCAATGTAGGAAGTCCCTAGAGCACCAGCCCACCTCAAGGATTGACAATGGAGGCCAGGTAAGAAAGCCGAAAAGCAACAAGGAACGCGAGGCTCCGTGAGGCTCCGTGAGGGAGGGGCTCTTTCTACAGGGACCTGCGGCGTCACACAAAGACTCGTTCCAGGGCCAGGGGACACCACGCACTTTGGCTGCAGGACCCGGTGGGCTGGAAGAGTGTCTTCCAGGCAGGCCTCAGAGACTCCCCGTGAGGAGCGTTGTCCTAAGGCCGATGCGCTGGAGGAATGGAGGGCCTTCAAAGACTGCAGAGGCTCTACTGCCTTTTCCTGAACGATGGCCAGTGCAGCCCTCACACAAAGGGGTCCCCCTCACTGCTGCTGCAGACCAGCACTGGGACAAGTGCTACGGGCGGGTCAGTGTCGGGCAACATGCGGGAAATGACTGTGTCGTCTCACTCAGCCTTGGGAGCGTCCCTCCAGGAGGGTCCGGGACAGGAGGACGGAAGCTGTTTCTCTCCAGCGCTGACACAGAGGCCTTGTGGCTGCTTCATTGCCCTGGAACCAGACACTTCCTGTCACCCAGGATGGAAAATGCATTGCAGGAACAAACATTGGAAATTCCAGAATATGTCCTCAAGTGGGGTGAGGGGTGGCGACGGAGGAGAGTCATTGTTAAGGAGGATGAAGCTTTAGTGACTGAAGTCAGTGATTTGCTGTCCTGTCCCGCTGTGCGCCCTGCCCTTGATTAGGAGACGGTAGCCGAAAGAAAAATAGAAATAAAATGGAATTAAAAATTCAAAAATAGAAATTAAAAGACTGATTAGAGCCCTATTTCTATAAGGTATTCTGATTTCAATAAGAACTCTCAACTGGGCGCAGTAGCTCACGCCTGTAATCCCAGCACTTTGGGAGGCCGAGGCGGGCAGATCACGACGTCAGGGGATTGGGACCATCCTGGCCAACATGGTGAAACTTCGTCTCTGCTAAAAATACAAAAAATTAGCCATGCATGGCGGCATGTGCCTGCAGTCCCAGCTACTTGGGAGGCTGAGGCAGGAGAATCGCTTGAACCCGGGAGGTGGAGGTTACCATGAGGCGAGATCACGCCACTGCACTCCAGCCTGGGAGACAGAGTGAGACTCCGTCTCAAAAAAAAAGAACTCTCATTTCTTGCTGGGGACGAAGAAACGCCGTGGAAGAGTCTCCGGTTTTCTTGGAGCTCAGTGTTGCTGTGGCCTGTGACAGCGGCCAGCGGCCGGGTCCTCCAGAGGCAGAGCAGCCCTGAGTTCTGCATCCTCCTGTGGCAGCCGCCTGCGTGGGCCTCTCCCCAGGCACGGAGTCCCCATGCCCAGACCCTGGGCCAGGCCCCTTCTCTGGAACTTCAGCCAACCAGAGAATGGATCTTTCTAAAACACAAATGCAATTACATCCAACACCTCTGCTTCTGAGGAATTGAACACGCAAGGGTTCAAGACTGGATCGTATATAAAAGCAGAACTCTGACCCACACCTGCCCAGAAAGCCAACTCTTTATCTGCAATATACAGCCCAGGAGGCCAGTGGCCGTGTCAGGCTTGCAGGGAGCCAGATTGCCATCTTTAGTGACAGCCCGGGAAGCTCAACAGTAACCTCTGTGACAGTCAGCTCCGGAGGGCCAAGACTTGATCGGTGCTGATAGCTTCCTAATTTTTGTCCCTGCTTCCAACTCAGGACCAACCAGAAAGCCAGAAACGCCCCCAGGATGCCTGCCTCTCATTAGAGCTCTGGTGTCCCCAGAGCCTGGCCTCCAACAGGGCACAGCTGGGGCTCTGTGTGTTCACCGGGAAGCTTTCCTGTTGTGAGCATCTCTGCCTGCCCAGCCCACTCACTGCAGCAAGCCCTGAATAAACAACCTTTGCCTGTCCACACTCGGAGGCCTTTGTTTATTCCACACTTCAAAGCCTGCAGTGGCTGTTCCCCTTGTCCCAGGTGGAACTGAGAGCTGTAGGAGGACCCACAAGTCCACACCTGGTGACAGTCCAGCTTCATTCCCGGCTCCGGGCCCGCTCCCCTCCCTGGATTGCTCCTGCACCATCTCTCTCTCTTCCCTCCATTTGACTGCCTTCCTCTCCCGACTCCCTCTGCCTGCCTCTTCCCAGCCCCCCATCCAGCCTCTCACTGCCCGGCTTCACCACTGCTTACCTCTAAGCTTTTACAGAGGTTCACTGCTTTCCGTCTCCTTAGGAAGGCCCAGTGTCAGCTAGGACTCTGCTGTCCTTAGGTTATTGATTAACCAGCTTGTCTATCCTTTCCTGGGTCTGTTCCCCCAGCGGTTGGCAGCAGGGGCTGAGTCAGCAGCTGTGGTATTACAGCCACGCTCTACTTCCACGAGCAGAGAGCTAAAATTCTGCTCCAGCTGGGACCCCAAATGCAACGCCGTCCCCAAATGTGTAAGGAATGTTGAACTGTGGTCCTGTCCTCTTAGCCATGTTTTTGGGACCGTTTACCCGCCACTGCTCTTGCTGTATACATAACCTGTTTTCAGACAGGACTGTTTTCATCATTCTTTATCATTTCCAGGGCACCTTTTGATGTGATTGCATTTTCTACTCCAGGCCATAAAAGCTGCAGCAGCATTTAACTCAATCGAGGTAAAAATAATTTGGATAGTTGCACCAGCAAACATTTCAACTATGCAATAGCTTGATTTTATTCAGGAGAGGAGGGGAGGGGCCCCGCTGCTCAGGAGAGAAGGGGAGGGGCCCTGGTGCTCAGGAGAGGAGGGGAGGAGCCCCTTCCTGTCGGCACCTCCCAACCCTGACTGCACAGGCAGTCACCCAGTGAGCTCAGCATGTTTGGTAACTGAGTAAATGAAAGAACAGACCCTGTGTATGGCTTTCACCGGCCAAGCCCCCTTTGAAAAGGGCTGTGTCTGCTGGATAGTGGCGGGGCCCATGTGACATGATTGAGGGCCGCGGTGTGTGAACAGGTCTGGTTTACAGCATCATTTCGAAGCCTAGCAGGGTCAACTACGCAAGTGATTGAAAAAGACAGTCAACAAATTCCTGCGGACTTTAATCTTTAAAAATAAGTATGTTTTTTTATCAACCATTTACAAACTAGGCACCATCACCTTAAAGCCACATATAATCTGTAGATATAATAATTTTCCCTTTTTTCACTGATCTTTCATTTATTCACAGATATTAAATAAATACTTGACCTGTAAAGTGGGACTGCGCTAAATCCATTCCAGATGCACTACTGTTTTTCATCAGACTTTATGCATTTAATGTTTAGGATCCAGTAACCGTACAGAACCTCGGATTCTATCCTAAGAGGGCTCTGCTATGCTTTGTATGTGGTTTGTCCCCACCAAAACCTATGCCAAAATTTGAAATTTGATCCCCAGTGTGGTGGTGTTGGGAGGTGGGGCCTGGAGGTGTCTGGGCCATGGGGGCCTTCATTAATAGACCAACAGGGTCCTTCAGAGGTAAGTGAGTTCTCGCTCTGGGGGAATGGCCTGGTTCCCAAGAGAGCAGGTGGTTAAAAGAATGGCTTCCTCGGCTTCTCTCTCTTGCTTCTTCTCTTACCGTGTGTCTCTTTGCACACGCCCGGTCCCCTTCTGCTTTCTGCCATGGGTAGAAGCAGCATAAAGGCCTTACCAGATGCAACTGCCTGTCTCAAACTTCCCAGTCACCCATATCATGAGCCAAATAGGCCTTTTTTTCTTTTTCAATTACTCAGTTCTGTTACAGCAATACAAAATGGACCGAGACAGGCTTTTATTATTCTACAAGCTGGAGCAGGAGGATGCAGGAGGATGCAGAGAGAAAGCTTTGCTAGGGCACCCACTTATCTTCCTGAATTTAATCAGTAATGATATGCTCTGTTTTCTTCAGTGATAACGTATGATTTGCTAAAGTAGGTTGGGACATTTTCCCTAATATTATAATTAAATCTTTCACACATCCTTATAATTTAGAATTCCTGACATATTTTTTACTTTAGCTTAACTTTAATTCTTTATCCTTTTATTATAGAAGAGGATATTTTAGGATAGAATGGATAAAGAGCAATTTTATCCCGTTATTTTTATTTTTGTTAAAATATTTTTATCATAAGCATGCTAGAAGTTAGTCCTAAAGGCCACGGAAGTCAAATTCTACATTGTCTACTTTTTAATCCCTTGAGAGAGAAGGAAACAGCTCCTCCGTCTTCCAATGCACTTGAAGGCTGCCCCCGTCATCTAATCAATCACACCCCCTCATATGACAGGCCACGCTCTGCCTCGGTGGGCTCACCCCCTCATATGACAGGCCACGCTCTGCCTCGGTGGGCTTCCTGGTTCATTTCTGCTTCCGTGTGGGTGGTTTCCATCATGTTGGTTTAGAGGAAAAATATGCACAGAACACAAGACATTCAGGAGATGAATGTTCACCACGGGGCGAATCCATCCATCCTCTTTCTGCGCGTCTGCCTTGGCCACCCAGACTTCTTGCAAATCCCTGTTCTCTGAATTCACGGTGCTTAAGACTCTGCCACACCCAGCAGCACCCTGTTGTCAGCCCTCTCAAAAAACGGGCTTCTTATGACCGGCGTTCTAATGGTTAGCTCTGTGTTTTAAAGCTTTTCCCCAGGCTGCTATCTGCCCTAGGCCTGCATGTGGCATCTGCTCGGTCTTCCTGGTGGTGCCTGGGCGATGTTTGCAGAGGGGTCAGGGAGCCTCACCAACTCTGCACACTACAGGGAGGCCACAACCTGGGCCGACTCACCCCTCGTCCCTACTTTGGGGAGCACAGACAGACGTGGGTCCCTTTTCAAACTGCCAGCTTACGCCTCCTTCCAAACCCTGAGGAGCGATCACGTTCATTCGATGAAAGGGGGAAGCTAACTCAGCCAGGCTTTGACCAGGGCCAGGCGGGATGGGAACTGGAGCCAGAGCAGTCCTCAAGTCCTGGGCTGCCTGGTCCTGCAGAGCACTGAGCAGAGCCAAGGAGTCGGGGTGCTGGGCAGACGGGGCAGGAGGGCTGGGGGACCCTCCGAGGACCCCCATGGAATCTGTGAGAATTCTACTTATTTACTCCAAACCTACTGGAGAGTAGAAGAGCCCTTGGGCCTGGGGCAAACTGAAATGCCTGGGGCAAGGCCTTGGACCTGGGGCAAACTGAAATGCATGTTTGGGCCTCCACAGTTAAAAAGGGGGAGAGAGAGAGAGAGAGAGAGAGAGCTTGAGAGAGGGAGAGAGAGAGAAAGTAAGAGCCAGAGAGCACATTATTGAGAAAGAGAGGATGGATAGAGAAGGGAAAGAGAACTATTGATTGATTGATTTGGACTGTCAGATTACTGAGGACCCTTCCCGCCCCCGATGTGACGGCTGCATTTTGTCTGGAGTCTGCTTGGTTCTCCTGGTCAGCTTGCAGGGCTGTGTGGAGCAGGCTGGGATTTGGATTCCGTCGGCTGGAATGCACCCCTCCGGCTGGAATGCACCCCTCAGGCTGCACGTTGGAATCTGAATGGTTAGGAAACCACGCCCAGCTTTCTAAAAAAGACAGGCACTGTCAGAAAACCCTGAGAAGCCCAGACCCACGGCACTCACTCCCCTTCTGGGCTGCTTCCCCGTGATCGTAGCTTGCAACGTGGAGTCTGAGCAACCAAGAGCTGTGATACAAGCTAGGTCACCATAGCGGATGAAAAGGAAGTTTGCTCTTTCTGGATAGTGCACTCAGAGCTCCTGCGGAAAGCCCCAGTGAATGACCAGAATGTATGACTTATATGAACTTCCTAGCCACGTCTTCAGCATGGTCAGCTACAAAAAAACGCGTGGACTGAGGCTGGACCCACAGTCCTGAGTGAGGACGGGGACTCAGGCTACGGGGCAGTCGTCACAACCTCACCTGCTCAGTGGTCCTGGAGAAGCCACGCTTCATTCTAAAAATGTTGCCATTTTTATAAAATACCCTGTGAATTAACTTTTACAGTAAAACCCCCATCCGTGAGTGGGTTTGAATCATCCTTTGAAATTTCAATGCAGGTTTTTAGAAAGCTTGAGGAAGATTCTGGCCTTCTGTTCGGAAGCAGATTTCAGGAAGGGCAGGTGAAACTGCACACAGACGAACTCAATGGGTGTTTGAATCTGTCTGCTCTGACCCCTGGAAATGCTTGCATTTTCTTGCGTTTTGCACAGAGAACAGACTCTGCCCCCACTGTCTTCACTGTCAGGGAGCTCAGCAGCAGCCTCCCCCTCACCTCCACTTTGTTCTAGACGTGAAGTTCCCTATAGGCATCTAAAACCAACTCCTGGTTCCAGGAATATTTCCCGCCTCCTTCCAAATCTACTCCCGTCTTCCTGGTTTTCTGACTGGCTTCCTTCCAACGATCCTGCCCAGCTGCATCTGCCCTAAGGGGCCCAGGATGTCCATGGGGGGCTTCAATGGCCTTCTCCACCTTCATGTCAAATTCTTATCTTTCAGGAGAAAGCTGCTTTCTGATGTGAAAATACTGTGACCCTCACCAGGCAGCTTACCTGAAAGCACTGCTATCTTTCTTCTTGAAGAGTTGAGGAAAATTCCTTTTGGAAAAGTAAACACCAAAAAAAAAAAAAAAAAAAAAAAAACCACTTTTATGCCCTACTTTTTTTTTTTTTTTTTTTTTTTTGAGATGGAGTTTCGCTCTTGTCACCCAGGCTGGAGTGCAGTGGCGCAATCTCCTCACACTGCAATCTCCACCTCCCAGGTTCAAGTGATTCTCCTGCCTCAGCCTCCCGAGTAGGTGGGATTACAGGTGCGTGCCAGCAAACCCAGCTAATTTTTTTTATTTCTGTTTTTTGTATTTTTAGTAGAGATGGGGGTTTCACCATGTTGGCCAGGATGGTCTTGATCTTCTGACCTTATGATCCGCCCGCCTTAGACTCCCAAAGTGCTGGGATTACAGGCATGAGCCACTGCGCCCAGCCTATGCCCTACTTTTTATACTAAAACCAGAGTTTAGTCTCTACTCACTCATAAGGTGCCCTCCCCGCCCAAAGCTGGTGTGTGCCCTGTGATGGGCAGGCATGAAGATGATGGTGCCCCTACCATGTGCCACCCAAGGAAACAGGGAGGAGGAAGTTAAGAGGGAAAAAAAAGTTCCTTTTATTTGAGATCATGGCATAATTTGGGTGTCCGTGTACGCTGACAGCGTAACGTGGAGTTTAAACTCCAATTCAATTTCCAGCACGGAGTCCTGCAACCGCCTCTTTAAAACGCCTTTGGGGAGGAATGGTCAAAGGATTGGGAGACGTGTCCCAGGCCAGAGGGGAGTGAGGGCAGGGGAAGGCCATGGGAGGATGACAAGGTAAAAAACAAGATGCCTGCCGGGAAGCAGTATCCTGGGCAGACATTAAAAAGAGATGCTAGGTCGGCCGGGGAGGCTGCTGGCATCTGAAACCAGAGCTCTGCATGGAAGTCTTTGCTGGGGCGGGGACTCACGGCGTACTCCACGGGCAGAGCATGTAACAGGAGGGGACTCCTGTTAAATGGTGGCCTCGGAAGATAAAGCGGCTTGGCGAGATGACACTGAAACCCAGACATGCACAGGACGCTGCGGGAAAAGGGCTCCGGTGTGCAGCAGGCTTCTCCTGATGCAGTCACTGCGCCTCACACCATGGTCATGACCTTCAGGGCCGTCGGCTGGAACCTACGGATCTTCTTCTTCAGGGCCTTGGAGGCCTTAATACGGCACAGCTTGGGCACGGGGGACAGGAGTGGCCCCGAGCTGACCGGGACCTCCTGGGTCCAGGTCAGCTCCGTGTGCCCGGCTGCCACATAGCCCAGTGCCAAGTCACAGTCCCTGCTCTGGGCGCCGCCCTCCTCGTCGCTGCTGCTGGATTCATGATCTCCGAATCGATTGGTGGTGTGGTCACTGGACTCCCCCTCGCTGGTCTCCGGGATGACTGAGGGGAACCTCGGGTCACACTCGGCCGAGTGCTTGGAGGGCTCTGAGTTGCTCCTGGTCTGGGCATCCTGGCGGACCAGCAAGGGCCGGCCCCGGGCCTGTGGGCCACCTGCTCTTCTGGCCACGGGCCTGGGGGGCCCCGGGTTAGACTCGGGACAGCTGGCCAGGCGGGCCCGGGCTGAGATCTCCATGGTGGACTGCCAGCGGCGATGCTTCCTCCTGGCCACCGAGGTGAGCAGTGCTGCCTCAAAGGGGAACAGGGCTTGGGCTGAGGTCCGGTGGCCCTCCTGCGGGGCCACCGCCACGGGGACGAGGACAGGCATGGGGTAGAGGGTAGACTCGGAACACGAGCGCCCGGGTGCCTCCCAGGCCAGGGTCGGCCTCCGCGGGAGCCCACCCCTCCCTGGGGACCAGTGGGCAGGGTCCCACTCCAGGGACGGCTGGGGGGCTGCATGGGCTCCCTCAGGCCTCTCCAGTAGAAGCGGCGGCTGCCTTGCAAACCTCAGCACCTTGTCCGTGGGCCTTCTCTTGATTTTTTCGGCCTTGCTCTTGGGGGGACCCATTTTCAGACTGGCAGCAAAGGACGGGTGGGCAAAGTGCCCAGAGGCCGGTGAGGGGCTGTTGTCCAGCATCCTGGATGGGGATATGACGTTGCCTCGTCCACAGTCCTGAGCTGGGGGTGTCTGCTGGGCCTTCAAGCTGGGAGAGGGCCACGCCATGGTCTCCCTGAGGACACAGCTGTTCGAGGGCTTGGAGCCCTCCTCTGGAAGGTTGCCAGGGTGCTGGGGACCCTCAAGAGGCATGGATCCCTGCTGCTGGGGGCCCCTGCCGGCACCTCTGCTCTGAGCTGGCCCTCCTTCATCCTCCCTCCCTGGGGCGAAGACCAATAGTCGCCCTCCACCATCTGTACTCCAGCCACCCTGCCTCTGTGGGGATGGGGACGCTGCATGCCTTAGAGGTCCCTGTTCTCCCCCGCTACCCTTTGCTGGGGTCTCCCGGCCCCACAGATGCAGCAGCCTGTCGATATAGGCTCTGGCTCTGGCCGGACCAGCCTCGAGGACCGGCCCATTCTGGATGGTGTTCAGACCTGCGGGGCCTAGGGAGGTCTCCCTGGGGAACGAGGGGCCACCGCTCTGTGGGGTTTCCTTAGCCAGGGCAAACAGGGGGCTCTGCAGAGCCACAGCGTGCAGGGGGCTGGGGTACGGGTACATCTCCCTGCCGCCCTGGGACACCAGGTCTTGCCGATACTTGGGGTCTGGCATGTGCAGCGGGATGTCCACCCCCTGGCAGAGGAGCCCGAGGAGCTCAGCATCGGCGCTGGCTTTCTGGGGCCCCGTGTCTGCCAGCAGGGCTCTGTCAAGATCACCTAGGAACGAGAAAAATGAACAAACACGTGACACGGAGAGGATTTCGTGTGCTGTTGATTTCACTTCATTCATGAAATGCAGCCAGGAAGGAAGCGCTGCTCATTCACTGCTTGGAGGAACTCCTGGGTCCCACGGGAGACGGCGACTCCAGTCACCGGGGTCCGCATCTAGGCACGGCGGGGCCCCATCTGCATCTAGACAGAGGGCACAGGGCCCCGTCTGCGTCCAGACACAGGGTGCGGGGCCCTGTCTGCGCCTGCGGCACAGCCCCCTCAGCTCATTCTCATCCTTCCCCTTGAAGGAGAACGCATAGGGAGTAAGAGTCCTCAGTTCAGCGCCCTCATTTCCCTGAAGGCTTGGAGGCTGAAGAGGCCCCGCAGCGGTGGATGGAGCCCGGAGGGAGGCCAGGGGCATGAAGCTAGTCCCTGCAGATGCCCTGGAGGAAACCACGGGGCTTCTCAGTAAGAAAAGACCAAATGGTTGTTACTAAACCAGGCCTTGTATTAGAAATAAAACAAGGCCAAAAATGACATCTGTGCCTTTGGAGACAGTCTGAAGACAACTACAGCCCCTCCCGGGCCAGGGGGTGGGATCCAGGCATGAGCCCTGTTTTCTCCCCACCAGCGCCTTCAACCCCGCTCTCCCTCCAAACACCAGTGGATCTAGGGTTTTTGAAGGATTGTTTTTAAGCTTGCTGATGTCCATTTTAAATACAGGGAAAAGTGCTGTGTGTTAGAAGAGCCAGTGGTGATGCACATGGCCACGTTTGATTCCTGCCTCCATCCAAACCACCACAGGGCCCACGGAGGCCTTCCAGCATCTGTTGGAGCCTGGGGGCGCGCCCATGTGGGGTCCCTGGCTCTGCCCTCAACAGCTGGGGACTGCACTCCGTCATCCCGTGCCTGAGATGAGACCCCCACCTTCCCTGGCGGTTTCTTACCTGTAGACACCGGCCTGGGCCAGAATGTGCCCCACGGCTGGCCTGCATTCTCCATGCTGCCCCGGGGCCTGGTACCCTCCTCGGTAGCCTGGGGTCTCCACGCTGGCACAGTAGTCTCATCAACCGACCGGGGCCTCCAGTCCCCCATGCTGGGCCTGGCCTTGGGGGCCTGGGCCACAGGCAACAAACTGCCCAGCGAGGGAGAGATGTGGTCACTGCAGACAGAGGCACAGGACGTGGACAGGGAGCAGGATCCACCGTCGCTCATCTCGTAAAAGCCTGGACACAGCAGACAAGGCAGGTCAGTGACTCCCATGCAGAAGAGCCCAGGGACCCCTTTGCTCCTGAGCTTGTCATGGCACAGGGGGGCCCAGGGGAACCCCTGAGCTGAGGCTACCAGAGGCTGTGGGCCGTCGTCCACACGGCCGGCCTGGGAGAGTGTGGCTCAGGTGAAGATGCTCAGGATTCTTCTCGGGGGCTGTCAGTGAGTTGATGAGAGTCCGCTCCACCCCCACTCGGCAGCACTGGCCCTCCCTTTTCCTGGCAAATGGTCCCTTTAGTCCTGGGTGGTCGATGCCTGCCTAAGGGGTGGCCTCTTCCTCTGGATTTCAGCCTGTTTAGGACAGGCCCCTGGCCCCTGTCTCTCTCTCTTCCCTGGCGCCTGCCAAGTTGAGAAGGAGACCAGGCTGGGGAGGTGCTTCAGCCCCAGGCCTCCGGAGTCCAACAGTGTCATTTAGACCACAGTGTGATTTTTGCAAATTAAAAAAATAAGAGCGAGGTAGCCAATTAATATATATGCCCTGAGAAAGGCTTCGGTGTTGCCTCCTAACTTTCAGATCAGCCTGATGAAGCGGCCGCCTCCCTGCACAGACACCGGGAGAGCAGTGGAACGGAATTTCAGCCCGAGAGGGACTGGCAGGACAGGCTTCACCTCTGCCTGGGCTGCATGCCTGCCCCTGTGTCCAGGAGGTCAGGGCACCCTGGTACCTGAGCTGGGCCTGCTGTCGCTGTCCAGGGCCTCCCCGGAGGCTGTGCCCACATCCAGCTGCAGCTTACTGATCTGCAGGTCCAGCTGGTCCAGGTGGGTCTTCAGGCCGATGTCCTGCTGTCTCAGCCGGGACTGAGGAGAGAAAGAAGAGAAAGGGAACTATTGTACCTACGGAAACCAAAACTTAAGGCTCAAAAGGGTGAACCATGCATTGTGAATGTAATTTGAACTCCCAGAGTCCACACGAAACACATCTTCTAAATCTGGCTGCTGCCCCTGCTCATTCTGAAGCCATTTCCTTGCTCCACCGTCAGAAAAAGAAAGGTCTACTGACCCATTCCCCCCACACACATACGCACACGGATTTTCTCCAGTTCAGGCTGCTTCACTTATCCGCACTTTCCAAATTACATTTCTTTATAAGGATACAGTATACTACAGCTTATGAGATTGAAATCAGGATCAAAAGCAACACCTCCTTTTGGCAGACAGGAACAACCTGCACCGTCTATTTGGCTGCGTTTTTCAGCCTGCATAAGGGTTTACCCTCCTGTGGTAATGCTTTGCGCATCTTGTGCCTGGGTACGGTGGCGTCCTTTTACTCGGCCGCCTCTGGGCTCCTGGTGCCTGCAGAGCACAAACCTTTTGACTTTTCAAGAAGGTAAGAAAGTCCCTTGGAAAGAAAGAAAAGCTCCTCCTTCACTAATAAGTCCCTTCCCCTTCCCTGATAGAAGAAGTAACATTTTGAACTGTTACAGGCTTTGGCAGAGCTACCAGGGGAGAAGGTTCTCAGCAAAACATGGAAACTGTCAGCTTTACCTGGAATAAATGCAGTGTGAAAATCAGCCTTCAGGATCTTTTGTTTTGTTTTGGAGACAGGGTCTTGTGCTGTTGCCCAGGCTGGAGTGCAGTGGTGCGATCACCGCTCACTGCAGCATCGACCTCCCCAGGCTCAGGTGATCCTCCCTCCTTAGCCTCCCAAGTCTCTGGGACTACAGGCATGCACCAACATGCCCTGCTAATTATGTATTTTTTGTAGAGATGGGGTCTTGCCATGTTGCCCAAGCTGGTCTCCAACTCCTAGGCTTAAGTGGTCTACCTGCCTTGGCCTCCCAAGGTGCTGGGATTACAGGCATGTGCCTGGCCAAGGGACTGTGTATTTAGAAGTTTCCATCACAGCCCTGCCCTGAGAGGCTGCGCCTTCTCCCGGCCTCAGCTTCCCCAACTCTAAAAAGCTTATTATGAGCATGTGTGTGTGTACATGTGTGTGTGTTTTTCTTTCAATTCTAAAACATTTCTTGTTTTGATGAACAATCAAGATTAAGGCAAATAATTAATCAATGTAATTATGTGGTTGGTTCTCTTAAGAAAATGATTAATTCTATTTCAAATTTTACGTGGGAAAGGAGCAGTTCCCCTGAGTCCCATAACCTGGGCCTCAGGGAATCACTTCAGTAATTTCCACAATATGAGAAATCATTACAAAACAGAGGCAGGTTGCAATGCTTTCCTGTTCTGATGAGAGAAAGACTTCTGCGATTTTCCAAACGCAAGTGCCCACTATCAGCATGGATGAGGGGACGGAGGCCCAGCTCGACCCAGCGCACAGCTTCTGTGCCAGGAGCAGACCTCCTCCTCCAGGACCCAACTCCGGGGCCTCCCAACAACCTCCAAAGTTTGCACAGTGACAGAATCTGAAGCCATAATATTATCTGTGAATGTGAACACGGCAAAAACCAATCCTGAATTTAATCAAAACGTTATGCTTCCAGCATCACCCAGCTTCATGTAAACATACTGGTTTCTGACCCTGCACATTTTCACACAGGTAAACTGCTATCCAAGTGAACAGCACCACCAACCAAGCCTGCGCAGCACACACAGGCGGGCTTTCCCACACCAGCTATGCAAAGAGGAAGCCTGGATCCAAACAAAGGGGCCGGCGTGGATTCTCATAGCCCATGATTTTTCTTTTTCCTGTCGTAAAACAAAACCCAAGGTACCGACAGAAAATCAAGTTCCTTGGTGAGGCCACACCTCAACGTTTAAAAGGATCTATGTGCCTTTTCCTCTTCCAAATCACACTCTCCTGCACCCCAGCCAGCTTTGTCCTCCTCCAGCCCCCTTCCCGCCCCCGTGTCTGTGCTGGGTTAATTGCTTTGTGATTAATGTTTGGCCAGCCAGGCCTTCAGTTGCTGGTTTCTGATTAATGGTCTAGGGGCTGCAGGACACACAGAGCTCTCAGGCACTCACAGGTTATTTATTACGTCCTCAGGTCCCCTCTGCGTCTGCAGGACTCCACCATTCAGGATTTACTCCCTGCCTGTAACCCTGACCACTGTCCCTAACTTGGGGTTTGTATGACTGTGCTTTACATTAACTCTTTCTTAGGGTTAGACTTTGTGCTCACAGTCACAAAATATATGCGGCCAGGAAGGAGGAGAGTCCACTGCAAGGCCAGCCCCAGAGTGTGATCTCCACGCATGTCCACGATTGGACTGACTCACTCCACAGCAGCAAGCGAGCCCTGGGTGGCCTCTGTGCTCTACTTCCCTCTGCAAACATTCAGGCTAACTCCAGGCAGCCTTGATGAAGGTGTGCTCCGGGGGCATCTGTGCCAAAGCCCTGGGCCTGGGGAAGGGGCAGGAGGGCCTGGTATAAAGGCGCTCATACCAAGCCTCTCCAGGCAGTGGGATCAGCTGGGCATACCTGCAGACCCCAGGCTCCAGGCCCCACTC